>NC_136067.1:1775753879-1776263879 GCF_964261635.1 Lissotriton helveticus | reverse complement strand
AAGCTCCAGTTGTCTATGATGTCACTCAGAACCACAAGGTGAAAAACATCCCTGTAATTAATTTTGTACCCATCTATAATTTTATGTTCTGTATGGCCCCCAAAATCATCTGTCCCTGCTTTCAACTGTTGCACAGGTGCAAATACATAAATAAAATGGCCTCCCATGCCTGACCCAAATGTAAAAAAAAAAAAAAAGATTGACCGCTTGCCGCCCGCGTCCTCTGTGACTTCACTTCCCTCTCCTCGAGAAGCGGTGTTCCCTGCTTTCCAGCGTGAATCTGACAACCTTTCAGAGAGCCCAGCCAGAGCAGTCTGGAATTCCTTTATGACAGTAGCAACAGTGAGTTACATATTAAGTTACCCATAGTTATGTCAGCAGTGACTTACTGGGTTTAGAATTCAGTCATTCATGCTAATGGCACTCTCTGAGAGCGATGCATAGCAAAAAAAGAGTACCCTTTTTTTAAGGTTTTGACATTTGTTGGAAGGAGTTGTGTAATGCCGTATTCTCCCGCTTTGTTTATCCATGAAACTTGTGTAGCGGATATTTTGATATCATTTGAGTGTAGGAGTGTGTCTAATCCTTACTAGGTAATGTCAAATGTATCGCCTATGAAGTGATTAGTACTTATTTGTTTGTACCGAACCAAAATGCACATAGTTTGTTGTATTTTTGCATTGAGATGGCAATCCTGTGTGTATATATTGCTTGTCTTTTTGTTTCGTGTTGTACAATGACAGTGATAATAGGTTGCATGTCTGTTTCAGTGGACAGTCTACTTATTGGACCAGCATAAGGTAAGGTAACAGGGTTGGGTATTCGTGCATACTGATATAACCTACTATTGACCAAGGTCGGATTGGCCTATAGAGCAATCAGACATAGCCTGATGGGTTCGTTCGACAGGCAGTGGCGGCAGTTCCAATTTTGGGGTAGTGAGGCAACGCGGGGGGGACGGAAGACGGGGGTTGAGGGGAAAATAATTGTAATTAAACCTACCTGCTTCTGTGGCCGCTGCCTTGGTGCTCCTCTCCTGACGCTGGTCACGCTGCACAGGCTCCCAGGGGGCAATCACAGCACTGCCCTCATGCTGTGCAGGCTTACTTAATACTCTCTCTGGCCCAGGGAACCTGGGACTTTTCTCCAATCCGGCTGCACAACACGAGTGGGTCGGAGAAACATGAGTGCGCATGTCTGTTTGGCCAGCCTGACACGGCCAGCCAAACAGACTTGCACTCTTACAAGTGCCCAAACACTCCTACCTGACTGTTAAAGTAAAGTAAAGTCCACATTTGTAAAGCGCACAATCACCCGTAAGGGTCTCTAGGCGCTGGGGGGCCGTCGGGAAGATTAAGCGAGCTATTGCCCAGAGTCACATGGTGCTGGGCTAACCTGCCGCCGGAGCCGGGGATCGAACCGTGGTCCCCAGATTCCAGCGTCAGTCGCCCTGGCCGCGGCGCCACACCTCTTCCTTCTGCTCCCTCGCTGGGAGTTTTAAAAAATAAAATGATAATAAAGTGGTTTTATTATCATTTTATTTTTCAGCAGGGCGACGCTCTTCCACCATAACTGAGGAGCTGCCATTGCGGTAGACAAGTCAGTGAGTAGGCTGTTGTGCCTGTTTGAGGACCTTATTCATAGTGTCCAGGGTCGGTTTTACTGTTGATTTCCTAGACATTAAAACAATCATTGCATGCTGCAAGCTCACATCCATGCAACCTTACACATCTTGCAAACCTCCTATGCAGCGTGTTTTTGCAAATTCAAAACTGTCCCAATTTAAAAAGCATGGGCCTCTTTTTTTAGCTATCATATTCACAATTGGGGCCACTTTTATTTTGGTGTCGGGCCTATTTTCTGCCCCAGTCCTACCCTGCTATTGACGTCTGGAAGTTTCCAACTAGATCTGTTTCTAAAACCTTAAAGAGAAAGCATTTAATATGTTACATTGTTTCAGACAAATATTCAGGAAAAGAAACATCAGCCCTAAGTAAAGGCCCTCAACACAACAGGTGTCCGGATTGTATCTGCAGGGGCCCTCTCCTCTTCTCTCTGTGATACTATGTATTTATAAATCACCTTGCAGTGAGGAGCGAGCCCCCGACGGCCCCGCGGTTCTCGCTTTCATGCTAAGAAGCACAGCCAGGGGCCTTGTTTGCTTTCCAAAGGCTGTGCACTGCCCCATGTCTGCCAATGCGGGATGCGCCAGAGAGGGCACTTGGCAGAGCATGGCTACCCTTCTGCGGTCAGACGTCCTCCTACCAGGAGAGCTAAGGGCTGGCTGTGATGAGTTTAAAGCGACAGTACATACATTGCCAGGATCATACTTGGTGGGTGTCATTGTTATTTAGATGAAGAGGTCTCACTCGCATATCTTGACGCTCATTCACGTATTCATGCACTCCCACTCACATGTATGCACTCATCCACCATCACTCTTTCTTATACAACCATATATTTAAACACTCAAATGTGAGAGCCTTTTTCGTAGTAGCTCACATTCATACACTCAATATCCGTCAGTCACTAATTCTCTACTGTACTTGCATGTTATCATTTTTAAGGGCTGATGTCAAGACATCTTGATGCATCGCCACCATACCGTGCTTTATTGGCTGGCCTTTCCAGCAGTACTTCCATAGCATGGTGGGGTTGGCCATTCAGTGATCACAGTATCTTTGAATCCAGCTTCTCTATGTTTCATGCATCATTTGTCGCAATCAATCATTCATTCTTAGCAGGAAACAAAATCTAATTATCAACTGGTACTTGCGAGGTCTGGCCAAGAGACCGCTTCATCTGTCCAGCCAACACCCTGTACCAAAGAAAAAATACATGCACGCGACAGTGGTTCAGTCCACCTCAGCCATTGACTCTCTTGCACTGTGAGAGATGGACGTTTTCCTGATCACTTGACCACCCACTTAAAATAAAGTGCACCTTAGTGCAGGATTACTGGGCCAATGTTTTAATGTGCAAATGGTTATTTCTTTCCATTAATTATCAATTTTAATAGTTTTTAGTCTTCCGTGTGTTTTTAAACTATGTCTTCGTGTTACAATAACTCAAAGGCAATAATGCATTTTATTGGGCCAATAACAATCATATTTCCCTGTGATGTATAATAAAGGTAAGAATGGTTTATATACCTGTTCAAAGTTCCAACGAAGAAGTACCCATGGTTTAAAAGTATATAGGATGGCTATTTGTTGTACATAAATATTTATTATTAAAAGCATATTCCTTCCATGTTGAAGTGGTACCATGATTTATTTTCTTATTTTCATAATGTGGCATATGCTTGCAATAAACAAAAATAACCACCTCATCAGCTAACAAAGCCAAGACCCATTGGGTTTCTAATGATTCTGTTAAATGTGTTTAAGTTTGTGATACTGTAAATCTTGGGTGCATGTACCTATTTATTCTGATTTGAACTGTTACCCAATTCCACCTCTGACTACTTCCTGTAAACTTTAGGATCAGATAGGTAGTTTATATTTAAGAATTTATCTGTGAGATTTCTTTTACACACCTATGGGTGTTTGGGTTTTTTGAGTGCAGTTCCAGGAATATAGATCTACTTGTTTCTGGACCATGTAGAGGGTATAAAATATATGCAGATATTGAGTGATTTCGTTTTTTTCTCCAATTGCCAACTATATTGCATTTGAAAATGTCATATTTCATTGTTGTAGAACCTTTAATTCTCCGTTTGTTGTGCAAGAAGGTTTCAATAAAAACAGCTATTTATAGGAATCTTAAAATATAATTCTCAGATACATCACTCGAGTTGGTGGCCTTCTATTTGGCCTTCAGCTGGATGGCCAATGCTTTTTTAGTAGCCCTGTTACTATGGTAAACGTTTAAAATTATGCGAACACTACTCCCTGGAGACTAGAACAAGTATTCAATGACTTCAAAGAGGCACTAACAACCACAGCATTTGTGAAGTTGTTTAGTTATGTGAGGCCTCTCTGGAGGTAAGTCATATTTTGGTAATGTGGTGTTGCTGTCGCTCCCATTTCTGGTGTGCTCCTTCATCAGGACAGAGGTGCAACCAGACCCCTGCAACAAATCTAGGTGATTCCCAGCGATTAAGAAGGAAAAAGAGAGGAAAGGTGGAGAAAGTAGATGGGCTGATATCTATTCTGTGTTTTCCAGTCTCTTTTGTGCTCCAAGGCTGCTGCTAACACTTGTGCCTGCTGGACCCTACATTTGAATTGCAGCCCTGGTCACAAAGTTGGCACATGGAGAATAGTTGGCTCAAAAAGGAGCTTAAGAGGGATCTAGAACAGGCTGCCCTCCACTCAAAGTATACAATCACACAAAATGACCTGCTCTAATATGGGACAATCTTCGTGAGCATACCCAAAGCCATATCTAGGCTCTAATATTTTAGTACCAGCTTATATAATGCTGTCCAATCTAGGTGCTCATATCCCAAGTTTTAAAAGTTGTTTAGTGTCATTCCCAGTATACAACCAAACATATATATTTCACAACATAAAGTCAATGTGCATATAACAACAAAGAAAAATGTGTGAAAGTTTTGAAGGTACCTCACGGAAACACCACCATGGGAGCTGCTGGTAGGTTTTCACCAGTGTGCCCTGGTTCTCATCATTGGCAACCTCCAAAACCATAAAGAAATAATGTGGAAAAAGTGCACAAATAATTTGAAAGTGTGAAAAAGGTAAAACACGCACTAGGAAAAACTTCCATGTACAACCCAATTCTGACCCCCAACTATCGAAGCAAAAATTCCACTGCTTTTTTGCTTCTACAAACTAAAAATGAGCTAAACGACCACTGGCAAAACCATCAATATTTAATCACTGCCGTGTGTCTGCTCAATTTAAACCCATGACCTACTGTCGCACTCCATCAGTTTTTATGGAAAGCCAACATGTTTTATTGCCTTTTCAAAAAAATCTCGTCAATTTCTTCAGGGCTAGGGGTCAGTTCTCGCCACACTGTCAGTTCAGTAATGTACCAGGTGGTTGCCCCCATTTTGCATACCGGCAACCCCCTTTCCATGGAGAATAGCACCAGTTTTTCAAGGCACCATCTTGGATCACTAGCAGAGAATGTAACATCAGTGCTCTGGTTCAGACTAAGGCAGAGGTTCGGAGACATGAGATCATATCCTTCTGCACTGTAATGATGCTGCACTTGTTGCATGCGGTGACACTTTGTGTCTTTGGGTAACGTAATCGATCATACATTTTGCACTGTCCTATTCAGCTAAGGCAAGAACTCCAAGTATATGCTTGCTACACAGCATCTAAACAAAGATTCCCAGAAGCGGACAGCCACCCTTGCATCTCCACAAATGTTTGGATATGTCTCGTCTGCTATTTCTTGTGTGGTCATTCACCCTTTGACATTTCTGCTGTGGGCACCAACCCTTGAATTTCACTAGCAGTGCACTGAAACAAGCACATACACTGTTATCCTTTAAATGATATAAGAAAGCTGTAATAAAAGGGGGTAATGCTCTCTGACCTTTGTGATGGGAATACATTCTAGCCTAATAGAACCTTCCCACGTAAGGCAGCTTTGTAGAATCACATTTCCTGCTGGACTGTCATGAGATAGTCAAGACTGCCCTGTCTCTCGTTTTGGCACCTCTCTGCTCTTGTACACTTCAGTAACTCTCAATAGGTAACACCTGGATTAGTCACTTAGTATGTTTTGATAATATGTGCAGGAAAACTAACATAAGTGAGGAGTCTCTCTCCTTGTCACCTCCATCACAACCTCTCTCTGTACTTGAGATCCCAGAATCCTAGTCAAAAGGAATTCAGAACAGTGAGCTAGGACAGCTAAGTTTCCAAACCGAAAACTCGCATTGAATGCAGACCGAGGAGGGAGCGCTGGTCTGCAGTTAAGGTACTAGTTCTTGGATCTGTCTTGAATTCTTTGCAACTCCCTGCATTTAAATCTCGTTCTAGTTTTTTCACATCCATGTGCAGGAATCAGTAGTTTTATTCAGCTCAGTTCCACATGAATGAATGAATTAACTCCTTGGTTCATACCAGTTACGGAATAATGCGCTCCTTAAAGAAGAAAATCTTTACATGGATTCCCCTCTGCTCTAGACTGCCTCTTGTACAGGATCTACTCATCAATCGATTGGATTATGGTAATGTGCTGTTTGCATCCATAAATGAAAGACTCCTGTCAAAACTACAAGTGTTGCAGAACACGACGGCTAGATTGGTCCTGAATCTGCCTTACCGATCCCCATCAGCTCCGAGCCTTAAAGCCCTCCATTGGTTACCTATAAGGAGTAGGATATCCTTTAAACTATGCTGTCTGACTCACAAAACTTTGAATAACCAGGGTCCGACGAATCTAGCAAAGAAACTGGTTAAATATCAGTCAGGGCGCTCCCTCCGCTCATCAAATAAACACTTGTTGAGGATCCCCACAGTTTCGGACTGTAAAAAATGGGGATAGATCTTTTTCTAAAACTGCACCAGAACTATGGAACTCACTGCCGCTATGACTTTGCCAGGAAACAAACCACAAACAATTTCGGAAGGATCTTAAAACATGGTTATTTTAAATTTCTCTCTCTCTCTCTCTAGTTTCCTGTGTTGAGAAAGTGCTATGAGACCCAAGGGTGAAATAGGCGCTCAATACATATCTACTACTACTACTACTACTACAGTGCAGCTGCAGACAAATGAATTAGGTTCTAAGTTCGGTGCAGCTTCAAGTGAGTGGGTTGAGGAAAGAGGCAACACAGATGAGGGGTTGGAGACAAGGGTGTGTCTGGGGTAGAGGACAGGCCATAGGGGATGGAGGAACAAATGGCTAAAAATAATGACGCGGTAAGCACTAAAGCGCTCTAAACCCCCCCCCCCAAAAAACACATTAGAGATGGACGCCTCGTAGCACTTCAAAAATAAATAAATGATGTTTAGCCATGCTACAGAGCAACCACTCTGCTGTATAGCATGGCTTCTAATATATGCCAAAGCCATTAGCTCTCATAGGTGAGACCTATTAGCTTTATTTGGCTTTATCAATACTTTTTAAATTTAGTGGTGCTTCAGGAATGGTAAATTGATAGCAAGTTCATTGCATCAGAGTGTGTTTGAGGTAACTTCCTAATTCCGTCCAGCTCCTCAACTCAGGTAAATTTCCATCTGAAGTTTTAATTTAATAATGTGTATGTCATGTGGCTGGCTCTTGCACTTTAATCAGTGCTAATACTGGGCTGATGTGGATGACGCCGAGATGTGCCTGTGTAACATTGCTGATTAGTGATATAGAGACCTTTGGGGTTGCAAGTGGAATCTTTGCTCTGCTATATTTCGGGATGGGATATTATGAATTTTATTTTATGCTACCAAGACTTTGAAAGAGCTCTCTTCTTAATAAGCATCCCATTTCCCAGATCTCGCGTATGGATTGAAGAATGCCATCTCCTGGGAAGAAGAGACCATCCCTGGACTCCGAAATAGAATAATGATATGCAAGACTTGTTTAATGAACAATTTTGTCTACTTATTACATTTACAGATACTTTGACCACACATATATCAATCAGTAGTATGGCAGAATCTACGAAGCACACACCGTGTCCCCTAAACTGAATTAAAACTACACGGACACCACTCCTTGTATAAATCTCATTCCACTATCTTCAAAAATAAAATACTTCATGAAAATGGTTGGTGTTGTGTCAGCTAAACCACACAGATATCTTCTTAATTTGCTTCCGAGTTTGCAGAACGTCCAGCCTCCTTTGCATTATTATACAACAATCATTTAACTATTCCTTGCACACTGGTGAACGTCTTTTCAATTTCTTCTGAGTCGAGTGAGTCTGAAAGAGTAAAAAGTTATTCCACAGGATCATTCTGATGGACAAGTTTACCACAAATCATCTCATAAAAAGGGGATCACAACAACTACCCAGTGGAGGCCTCCCACTGGCACACATGGGTATACATTTATTTCTTTTATTAGATATCTTCAGAACACAAAGTTGTACGGTATGCAGTCCAATAGATCAGAAAAGACGTATAACACAAGCGCAGACTGTGATTATAAAAGAGGCAGTGTAGATTTCATACAGCTTCCACAATCAACTGACGAGCATGACAAACGGAGACCCATTTAGTGACTGCACAAATAATACACAGTTATATACCCTCCAAAGCACCGCACAAGAAAGCAATTTCCCCCCATTAAATAGATATATTGTGTGTTAGGAGGTAGCCCTGTAGAAGGCCCCAGATGTTTTGGGCCAGTTGGTTGGTAGAACTGTGGAGTAATAAAGCTCAAGCTGGTTGTTACAATATATCAGGTAAGTTACCCACACCTTCGCTGTGGGAAATCGGTTGCTGCCCCCACACAGGTCACTCGTCTCTGCTAACAGCAGCGCCACTGCTAGCAGATGCTCCGGGACACAGTCCTAGTGCAGCTCAGCAGTGCTAACTTTGTGGAAGGTGTAATAATGTCATCAGTCATATCGGACAGGAGTTGGAGCACATTACACCAGTAATCGCCACCAGGGGGTACCACCACCATGCCATGTGATGGAAGTCCACTACAGATGCGTGGCATTTAGCGAATTGCAACTCACTCCTGAGCTTGATATTGAATAGTTTCAATGGTGCATAGTATATTTTATTGAGGAACTTGACCTGTAGAAGGCATAGGCGACCATTAGGGGACAAATTCCCCAAATGGTTGTGGCAATTTTCTTTGCCAGAGAGCTGGGAACCAAGATCAGTTTCCCGTTTGGCTTTGACCCCGTGGGCCTCTACTGGGACCTCTGCTTGCATTGAAGAATATTATCTGAAATGTAACTCTTTTGGTGTTTGTGCTGTCAATAGCAGCATAAGCGTTTGTGAGTCGGATGGCTCCTGTGGAAAGGTTGGGTATTGATTCTTTCACAGAGCTTAGAGTCAGAAGAAACTGAAGGTGTCCAGGGAAATTGAAGGTGTCCATGAGCCAGGGCCGGCTCTAGGCTCACGGAGGCCCTGAGCAGGGGGTGTAGGTAGGGGGCCCGAGGCCGCCAAATCCCTGCCAGGGGCCGCCACGCAAATATGTATCTAAGGATATATATTGGCGTGGCGGCCCCTGGGGTTTGGCGGCCCTGTGCAGGTGCACAGCTTGCACATGCCTTAGGCCGGCCCTGCATGAGCGATATGCTCATAGATATAATTCCCGCTTTTGAATAACTTGGATTTATGCATTCGACGTCTAATTGATTTTGACAAAGATGGTGTAGTTGGTGTTTAGTAGATATTGTCTGCAACAAGCGCACGGTACGTGGGGAAGTCCGTTCCACTGCTTATCTTTTCTATTGGGTACGTGCAAGTTATCTTACAAAATGCTGTGCACTAAAAAAGTGGTTACATTGCAACTAATGATTTTAGAATAGTTTGTTTTTCTACTGTCACTTTCAATGTGTTGTCTGTGCTTTGATTCATAAAGATCCCAACGGTCACATCCACTAGGATCTGCCACTCATGCCGCAGTAGGAAATGACCTACAATGATGTAAATGTATCTCCTGTATCGCTTCAGCCCTGGAATCAAAAGCTCCATCTTTTCAATGACGATTCTGCTACTTATATATTTCCGGAAAAACATAATAATTCTCATTTGCACGGTCTGTTTAAGATCCCCAGGCATTTTCAGGGCAATCAAGAAGCAGTAAACTAGCTCTCACTTTTCCTAGCAAAGACCTCCATTTTCAAGTCAGTGGCATTTAGGTTTAGGGTATCAGAGCGCTTCATAGAGATATAGAGCTTTCAGAAGAATAAGAGCAAGCAAAGATAACTAACATCTGAGACAGCTAATACATACCAAAGCAGGAGCAGAGCAAAGGCGCATACCCCAACCTCGCCCTCTAAGGTTACACTGAAGCACACATTTTGCAACAGCCTAAACGCCATACACAATACTATAAATTACAATTTGGCAAGGATGAGTGTGTGTGGTGGAAATTGGAACAGGACATCGATTAACACATTCACATGGTTCTTTTTACTTCTGCTTTTATGTGTTTGTTGCCTTTCATTTGTAATCCTAAATGCAATAAATAAAACAAGAAAAGATAAACTTATGTACCAGCACCACTATTTTTCCTCGCCATACTGTATTGTTAAATATCAACTGTGTGGAAGTGGCATTAGAGTGTAATGTTTCCTCTACGTGTTTTACAACCAAATCCTTCAGGTGCATAAACTGGTGTCAACAGAGGCGTGTGCCAAAAGCAAACCTATAAATATGTTTATTCTCAAACATAGATTGATGGTACTCCTTTTAACAATCTCAATCTATCAACACAAGGTAATAAACTGATCAATCAGGAGTGTAATTGAAGTGGAGTCAGTCAAGGCTGGCATGGAGTTGAGTGGACAAGAAATTCTATGAATGACATCGATCCCCCTTTCACAAAAGCTCTTTATATACGATTCAGGTTAGATACATTATCTTTTCCTACCTTTACTGCTAAATGGAATGGTCATCCAGGAGGTAGCAAAAAATTTCCTGCTTGTAGAAATGCTGAAGAAACTGACTACCTTCTACTCTTTTTTTTGTCCAATATAGCATAAGCAGTCTAGGCTCTGAATTGTTCCTTTATACCTTCTTCTTGGTTTTACATAGTAATAAGGTTGCAATAAGATTATGTAGAGTGTACACATCCCTGCTCATCATCTTCTCCAATGCTAAATACCTAGAGAGCATTTGGCCAACACAGCAAAAAAATGGTCTCTTGTATTCTTACACCAATCCTCGCCTAGTTTTAAAGAAATGCCCCTTATTATTGTATACCTTAATAAAGATTTTAGAAATGGTGTTTTTCATTATGATGATGCATGTTGGAACACCTGCACTTATTAAGCTACGCTGTCTTGCAAACAGAGTAGAGAAACCGCATTTAGCTATATTGTTGTTCCTTTACAGGGGCGATTTCTCCATTAGGGCGCTTGGGCTCCGCCCCTACCCTAATTCGCAACCCAAAGTAAAAGTTTGCAATATGTCAGCATGCAGATTAAACATGTATTTTTGAAATCTTTATTGTCAGTGGCTGGCTTCTCTCTCCCCGAGAGACAGCCAGGCACAGTAAAGAAGCACAAACAAAATTGTGTACGTATGGAGCCATGAACCAGGTCTTAACTTTTCACAGCCCTGAGTGCAGTGATTTTTCTAAGTTTCAGGAAGTCAAGTCAGATGGGGTTAGCTAAACCTATATTTCGAAGTGCCTGTAAACACTGTTGTACCAACTACGTATGGCTAACCTTGTAACAGAAATGCTAATGTCTTTGCTGATAAAAAATGAATAAAATACTTTGAAATCAAAAAAAGAAAGTGGAGCTGGAATGCCATCAGCTCCTCCCCGCTGATATAATGCAATCCCTGGGCGTTTGCCAACACAGCCCAGTCTGAGGCTGCACGTCATGGTGATCTTCCCATCAAATCCCCCTGCCACCGATCTGAGTATTCACTGGGTAGGCACGCAATGCTGCATGAAGGTGACGACGTGAAGTGATCCTGCTGCTCCATCTTATGTCTTCGAGGCCTGCCCTGATTGCGTGGCCCGGCTACCATAGTTCTGTTCACAGTTCTGGGATGGAAAATCCAGTAGTGCAGACATTGGTGCACCTGAATCAGCAAGGCAGCGTGCTCTGCATCAGCGAGCGTGGTTTATTTTCAATTCAAAATTAAATGTCTTGCTGCCAAGCACGTAAAAGGTGACATCTTTCACCTTTAGCCAAAACCAAGCAACTGCTAAACGATACGATTGGACTGACAGCGGAAATTCCGGTTCTGTTCTCCATTTTTCTTATCCAGCGCATACCACAGATACATTTTGAAGCGAAGGAAAATCATGTTTGTTTGTTGCACGGTGTTAGACCTGGCACCATTGGTGTTGGTCTCCCTTCCATTTTTGCTGTTGCCTCATGTGTTTTTGCTGGTATTAGATGCTTTGGGCACTGTGCCACTGCTGTCCAGTGCCACAGTGTGAGTGCTCCCTACTGTAAATTGATGTATTGATTAGTGGTTCCATGATTGGATATGTGGTTTACTTGTCAGACCCTAGTACAGTGCACTGAGTGTGCCCAGGGCGTGTAAATCCATATGCTGCTAGTGGGCTTGCAGCACTGGTTGTGTCACCCACAGAAGCGGCCTTGTAAAACGTGTCTAAGGTCTGCCATTGCAGAGCCTGCGTGCAGTCTGGTACTGTCATGCAAGTACACCCACTTTCCAGTCCCTAAAACCTTCCCTTGACTTCATATTAGTCACCCCTATGGTAGGCCCATGGGCAGGGTGCATCGTAAGTACAAGGTAGGACAAGCCCTGATGTGTGTGGAATGTCCTAATAATGAATTACAGCCATTTTAGTTTTTCACTATTGCAAGGCTACCTGTTCTCCATAGGCCATGGGCTGCTGGATTGTTACATGTTTATAATCCTAGCAGACTCAGAGAACATGGTAGAAATTCGAGTTTAGTATGCCTGGACTCCGAATAATAAAATACATCTTTTTGTGAAGTTTATTTTGATATTCTGTGTTTGCAAATACCACTTTTAGAAAGTAGGCCCACCTCGGCGAGGTTGTCTATTCCTTTGTCTGGTTTTAGTGAGTGACAGGGCTGGGGGATTCCAAGAGACAGGCTGGGGCAGCCCGGTAATGAATAGGGAGATCTGCATCTAGATGGGAGGGAGAAGTTGCACCTGGGACCAGAATAGGGCTGGGCCTTCCCTCTACAATGCTGGCTCCACCTCATGTGGTGCGTCTGATGTCTCTGCCCTGCACACTGAAAGAAGAGAAGGAAGACTGTCAACAAAGTGCTCTGGGACTGTACTTGCCTTCCACAGTGCTGGCTCCACCTCCTGTGGGGTGTCTGATGTGCCTGCCCTGCGCTGTGAAAGGAAAGGAGAAGTCTGGTAAAGAGAGTGCTTCAGAACTGGCTCGATCTGGGCACAGGCCCCTCTCCCCTCAGAGAACAAAGGATTTAGGGGAATAAGTATCGGGACCCTGATCCCATGAAATTAGATTACTTCTGGACTTACAAGACGAAACCTCGGCTGAGGAGATGGAACCTGAAGAAACTGAGGAGACACAACCCCCAAGCTGAAGTGCTGCTTGGGGGATTGGCCTGCAGTGGTTGCCTGACTGCCAAAGAGAGGAGAAAGAACTTTGTGGACTTTTCTTTCAACTTATGCAAAGATCTCCAAGGGCTTGGAAGAGAGCTTGCCCCCTGACCAAAGTCCCAGGACCAGTGGACTTCACCAGCCTTTGTGAATTACTGCTGGAAACAAGTGGCTACAGAGGCAGGGAGCCGTGACCGACTCTCATGACCAGCCCGGTATCCTGTAGGCACCGCATCAAGCAACGTCCGCCTTGAACAACGCAAGCTCTGCACTCACCGACTCCGTCCTGATGGCGTCACTGAGCCGTAGCCTGCACCGCGACTGGTAGACACCGTGACGTGCAACGCCTCGCTACACCGAATCGTACTGGTCTGACCGACGCAGTCACTGCTGCTGACTTCGAGTCCTGTGAATGCATCGGAGTTGGACACTGACTCGCACGCTTCGCGACACACCGCCCGACTCGACCGCTGTCCGGACTGATCGGCGCCAGCTCCCGAACTCTGGCTCTGTCACCGCACCGCAATCTGCAAGCACCGCATCGAAGCACCGTCTCGCCCTGCACACGCAAGACTTGGATCCACTTACTCTGTCAACGGGCCGCTGCCTGCACCGCATCGAGGGACAACGCGTCCTGCAATGCTTCTTTTCTCCACCGTGACGAACACCGGAACCGGCTCGTACATCCGTGCCGGCCGCCCCAAGTAAAAGGTACTGTGACTGAGTCTGTCGACATTTGAGTGGGCCCATACCGACGCGGTCTGCTGGATTTGCTAGACTCTGTGTTATTTTCAACAATGCTGTAGCCCGTCCGGGCTACCGACTCGCACAGAACCTTGATTTAAGCCTTTTTAACAAGAACTCTTGAAATCTAATAGTACTTTGGATTCTTTTTGTCGTTTATTGGTCTTGTGGTAACTCTATATAAAATATACTTCTTTTTTATATAAAACCCTGTGTGGTGTCCATTTGTAGTGTTGTCACAGTGTTACTGTATGTGGTCACAAATGCTTAACTTACAACACCTCTGAGATAAAGCCTTGCTGCTCGTGCGAAGCTACCAAGGGGATGAGCTGGGGTTATTTTAGGAGTGTAATCCCCTTATCCTGACTAGAGGAGAAGGTCCCTATTTGTCACAAGTACCTACCTGTGCCAACTAGAGACCCCCAGTTCTAACACACGGTAATACAATAGGAGGAAGAGAGCTTACATCTATCTGTCCTGTTTCTTCAATAATGACATTTAGCTTTGTTTGCCTCTCGTATTACTTACGTTTCATTTCTCAACCAGTAAAACATAGTACTAAACCCTTTGATGTTGCTTCCACCAAATTTTTCATAGTTAGTGTTTGGGAATTACAGCTATGACACAGTGCTTTAAAAAGCTGTTCATACTGAAATAACTAGCAAAGTAAAAAACTTTAAGCAGATGTGGTGCTGGAGAAGGGAAGCAGCACTAGGTTTGGCCATGTAGTTTGGTGTAACTGGATTACGTGGTGTGACATCTGGTCTCTTGCAACCCATCTCACTACGTCTCCCATTGGCTTCCCTGACTCTCTCCCAAGCTTTTCTTATCCCAGTGTCTCCCCTCTATCATTGTTTTATTTTCCTTTGTTTCTCCTATCCTTCCCATCTGTCCTCTTGCCAAAGCACTTCTGTAACTTTATACGTTCTTTTACCTAGCTCGTTCCCACTTATTACTACCATATTCTGCTCTCTTCTTTATCCATGTACCTTGTATATACTCTCTCCAATGTCTCACTTGCCATCCTCTCTTCCTCTCTACAGTTGTCTCTTCTGTGTCAACAGATTTCCACTCTCTGTTTTCTGACATTTTTCTCTTCTCCTTCACTTCTGGCTCTCTTACCTGACTGAATCAATCTGTTATAATCTGCTTTCTGTTCTCTGTGTCACTCATGTGCCCTATGTTCCACCTCATTATCCTCTATGTGGCACTCTCCAGTGCTCCATTCTATGTTATTCTTATACTATTGTCTGGTTTGGCCTTCCTGTCGTTTTCCTACTCTTTAGAATGTCTCACCTCACTTTTTTCTGGTCTCTTCTCTGTCCTTTTCCTGAATCACTCTCTGACCTCTTTACTATGTCTGTCCCATTTTACTCTCTCCACTCTGCAGAATTTCACAGTCAGGTGATCACACCACTGGAGAAGTTCAAACTTGCTTGACAAAACTCGAAATTGTTTTTCACAGAGAAAATATAGAAATACACTTTTGCCAATTTTTTCTTTTTCTTTTAAAGTTAAAGTTTCCCTGATTGCTAAAGATGGGACGGGGTCAGGTAGGGTAAGGTGGGCATGCTTGCCCACCACAGTCATTTTCTACTTGCACCACATCACTTTGAGAATTCACCAGCCGCCACTGTAATCCTGTACCAACTCTGTTTCATGTTGGTCAACATCCTACGACTTGTGAGTCAAATGAAACAAGCACGTGCCTGGTATCGTACTACTCACCAAAGTTAGTTTTTTCTGGTCAGTGATTTCATACATATATATAATACTGTAGAATGATGTGCGTAACCTGTACTTTTAGGCATGACAGAGCACATTAGGTTTTTGTCTGTGTTCAGCGCCTGTATAACTTTTGTGTGTTCTTGGGCCAAGAGTGAATACTTCTACTTTACACAGGATATCCATGTAGTTGATTGGAGGATACTATATTGTGTTTTTTAATATTGTTTATTTAATACTGTTTTACCGAAATAAAGTAAATAAACTAAGTGGATAAAATCAGGTGGATACCAAACCTGAAATTTTAAGTGTCTTTCAACAGGTGTATTCTTCTCTTATTGTGGGCTTTTTTAAACACTGGGCATGAAATATGTGTTGAAATGTTCAAGAGGATGGACCACTCCTTGTACCATCTCTGTTTTTTTGCTGTATGCTTACCTGCAGGATTTTTTATTTTTTATTGTCGTCCATACATCATGCCTCCATCAGCGAACAACAATCAATCATGGTAACTCTTGCCTAGTAATGTACTTTCGTCATGAAGCTGATAGCAAATAACAGAAACAGAATCTTGCATTTTATCCTGGGCTACTACATGTTGCCAGATTGCCTCTTAGAACAATGCATATCTTTAAACGTGAAACAGATACCACCAAAAGCCCTCAAAGTTTGTTGCCAACCAGCTTTTCTAAAACCGAGTACCCCTTCCACATTGTAATGCCAATAAGGCAGTTTAAAGAGTTATAGAAACACTGTTCATCAACAAGATTGTGGTTAATATCGTTCTCCAATGTTACGACGTCTGAATGATGTACTATTTTCTACATAAACCTAAGGAACCACATCTGTTTCAATTCTTACTTTTGGAAAATCTCTTAAGTAAATCTAGTTGTTGTGTTTTGTGTTTTTCAGCCTTAGCATGAAGTTGAAATGATATGCTTGCAGTCTCATTCACACAGTTTCAAGCCCCTTTGCCCTTTATAAGAGTTTTCCCTGTTTTTGCCTGTTATTTCAAACCAAAGCTCAGAATGATGCAATAATCTTAAGGAAGTGTCACTTCGAACCTGACTCGGTCAGCCAAGGACCTACATCCTGAAAAGAGTGCTTGCGAGTCACTGAGGCACATTGCGTAATTAATATTGAAGAATCTACGTCAGTTTGCTGTTTCCCCGCTGGCATCATGTAATAGGCCCCGGATAAAGTGAAAGGTTCTGATATTTTCCATCCACAACTACATTTACTGGAGCGATTTTCCCAAAGTAAGAATTTAAACGGATTTGGTTCATTAGATTTATGTAGAAAGTAGTACATACTACAAATGTCTTAACATTGGACAAGTAGACTAACCACACTGTAGTTGGCGAACAGTGTTTCTGTTACTCTTAAATCTGTCTAGTGGCATTACAAGATGCAAGGGGTACTCCGTTTTGGAAAAGCAGGTTAGCAACAAACTTTGAGGGCCTTTTGTGTTAGATGTTTTTCTTCTTTAAAGATATGCATTGTTCTAAGAGGCAAATCTGCACATCTCATTCCACTGGAATTCGGATTTATCAGACATTTCTAATGTTCTGTAAAAGTCTCTAGGTTTTGATCAAAGTTGAAACCAAATAAATTATTTTTGTATTTGTAGTAATGAACCATGAAAAAGGGGTTGAGTATGTGCAAACTTTACAAACTTTTTATGGGGCAAATCGTAGCATAATTTTTAGTTAAACTAAATTTTAGTAAGAAAGCAACACATTTGTTTCCATCATGGACTGGTTTCTGTTTGTCACAAATCAGTTTTTGTGTTATCACTAAATGATTACTTTTTACAAACTCTAGTGTAAAAGTGTTTGACTAAAGAGTGACATCTTAACAGGCCAACCAAAATGCAGTATACGGTCAAATGCTTCAATGTCGATTTTGGGCTAAATACCCAGCCAAAGTCTAAGCCCCTCGTTAGAGGTGAAGTCAATTCTGATTCACCTTAGAATGGTAGTTACCCGGCTTATCGAAATTACACATTCGTTTTCGATACTGTGCCCCTTAATACTGCAAGAAACAATCCAGCAGGGCGGACATGGAGGGGTAGAAAGATGTTGAACCAGCATTATAAGAACATTCACAGCCCTGAAATCTGTAGGTGAACAGAGAGAAGCAAGTCAAAAGCTCGTTAGAATGACCAATTTTCTAACCATTAGAAACTCAGCCAAAACTCATATCTGCCAGAGTTACACAGACAGATGAGTTTAAATCAAAGTATAGTTAACAGTGGAGCTGTGAAATGGGAAAATTGAGAATATGAGTGGACTATCTCAAAGAAAGTCAGTATGGATGGTGGTTCACAATGAAATCTCTTGAGGTCTGACCATATTTCTCTCTGGGCTATTCCAGTTGAACAGGTATCCCAAGGCATACTGAGTAGTGAGTGTATATGCGTGGCTTTATGGGAGACATTGGGCTGAATTTGGACAAGCTAAGGTCTGCTTTCTGGAGCTAATTCTGGTTCATTGGTGACTGGAGTCGTGCTGTGCCTGAGGAGGAATCCACAAGATGGGCGAGGTGACCTGGAGCTTGCGCCTACAGGGCTTTGTGGAATCATACCACTTAAAGGTGTTTTTGTAGATGTTTTTCAAGGTAGCTGGATCTCTGCAACTAGTTAAATTTGCAAACCGTGGTGTCGGGGCCATCTTTAGTTCTGTTTGACACATGTCCAGAGCCCCAGGCCATATTGGTAAAACATCAACAGGTAGTAAGTACTGTCTGCAGCTTTCCATGTATTTAGTGGATATGTTGCCTTAAAATTAATTTCATTGCACTGTGAAATTTCTCTGCATTGATTTTATTCCAAGATTCCCCAGCCTCCTGTTGTCCTTACTCCTCCTGGGATTTGGGGTGCACAGTCCAAGCTATCCCATGCTTCCAGGCACAACATCATTAAGCAAACAGGGAAAACCTTTTTATTCCTAATCCTAATCTTGATGCTGTATTGTACCCCATTCTTAACTGTAAGATTAAAAGCAAATGTTATTTTTTAACATAACATATTTATTGCAGGCATATGGCAACCACATTTATGTGAATAAAAGTTTATTTTCTTCTTTTTTGGTGGCATATCCTTCCAATAAAAACTAAAAACAAATGTAACCATTGCACCAGCTTGCCAAGGACGGCCCTTGTAGCTTTGCCAATGATTGTTTCACGTATCCAGAGGTTTTCTAATTATTGTAAGGAACCACAAGGCACATAACTATTTTGCTTAATGACCTCTGTTTTCCCCTGGGTATTTTTGCTGTATCGCTGCTCCTGATTTTTGTATCGTGGTACCTGATTCACATAATTCTTTGCAAATCAAAATGATTTTTAGTGCACAAAAAGTCATGTGTGCCCGTAATTCTCAGCCTCCCATTTGCAGAAAGCTCTATGGATGTTCAAGGTCGCTGGTAGCATTTGCAGCTTTTGAAAATGTGTCAGATGGTCAGATTTACCACAGTGGTCTGCACAGCAAGAGGGTGGGAAAGTGGGTGTTCCCTGGGGTGGATCAAAGCATTTACAAACAAGACCAATGGCAGTTCCCACTCTAAATATCCAAGTACATTTCTCCGAGAAAAAGCAAGACAGAGTGTGAAATAAGTGAGAGAGAAAGTATACAATGAAGGGGGAGAATTGCCCCAACCACTCCATATATTGACAGAGTTTAGGAAAAGAGATTTCAATATTATAGTGGCACACCACTATAATCGTGACTGATTCTGTACATTGTCCACAGTGCAGATAATCTACAGACAGTCAACCAGGAGTCGCAGAAGTGCTACCAAAATAACAAACTAGGAGGTACTCCATGCAAACAATGTTAAATAGTTCAAAAAGCCCTTAGTCAATTCAATTTTGAAGTATTTTGAGTATATTCTCATCCGAAGATGTTAGAACAAACAGCCAACACATGTTTCATCCTACGAAACTTTTCAAGCCTATAAATGGTATACCCACTTCCAAATCGAAGGAAAACAAATTTTAAACGAGCATTGGCATGGCCAAATGTTCTTGCCTTTGGACCTTATAAGTTTTTAGGCATGCAGCATGTTATCCTGGGTGCTGTGCGACCATGGATTGAAAACCTATGCAATTACCACACACTGGGTCATGCAGTCTGATTCAGGAATACGTGCTTGCCTCAGGAAACATTTCTGGACACATTCCAAGGTTTTTTAATGCACAGACAAAAAGACAAGTGCCTAGATGCAAGTCAACCGCACTATAACATTCTGTGTGTCACTGCATCACATCACTAGAATATTGAACAGCCAGTGAAAAAAAGCATTGGAGTACCTTCCAATGGCAGAGACATGACATCCCTCCTCTTCCAAGCCTCTGTTCACCATGAACCATTCTCCAGGGTTTTCCATTCAAAACACTGCTCACACCATCTGTTTACTAACAAACCTCCAACACTGCTCTCTGTCCCAGCCTCCTGGGCATAGGAGCACCGGACATAGCAACACCAACAGAATTGTCCCATTTGTCAGGTAGAGGGGAAATAATGAATAAATAGGAATGGCATCGGCATCACTTAATCTCTGCGCACCTAAAATCAGAAAAATGTAATTGACCTAAATTTCATGAAAACCGAATAAAGGAATTGAATGAATGAACTTGATCTTGTATAATTTAACTGGTGCATTTGTAAAGCGCTTCAGTACCTTTGGATCAGTTGAGTTTGCACTCCATAAAAATGCCTCCAGAAATTAATCTGACATTGTTTAATGTAACAAACGCTCATGTAAAGCGCTTCAAAACCTTTAGCGTAGCTCAAGTTCATATTATATAAAAACAAGCATCAGAGAAAATGTGATGGAAGTTGCCCAAGCCTTGTCAATAACTGTCCTGCAAGTTTTGGCTGCTGAAGGTCAGGTGACTGAGGCCTGCTAAAGCAACAAGCAGCGTAGCAGGAAGGGTTTGGGGAAAATCTTCGCACTTTGAAGTCAGAGAAAATTAAAGAGGCGCGTCGAAAACAGCATCTGAATCGTCTGACATTTAATCTCGGTATTTTAACGGGACAGGGAGGTTATTTGATGGCCGTCAAAGCTGAACCAATGAAGATGACCAAATAGGGACACAAGCAGGAATCAAAGAAAAAAATAGTCCCTCAAATGAACACATGAACACAGAAGTGTAATGTTAACAATAATTGGGCACTACTCTGTGGGAGGAAACCAAACACAAAAAGGAGGGACAAAGAGGAAGGATTAACCACTAGCTAGCAAGCATTTTTGAATGACAATCGAAGGGACGAATAAAAAGTAATGGGCAGGCTGTAAGCCCATAGAGTGAATACACCATTTCTTGAAGAGACTGTGCATGCGCCGCCTAGGCTCGACCTAAAAATTACACTATAAATCAGTATATTAAACCAACTCAAACTGTGTGTTGCTCAGCCATGCAGAAACATCAATGTCTCTGTTCCTTGATTGTAGAATTATAAATGCATCCTTATATCTCTGTGTACCACCAGTTTTACTAGTGTGTGTCACTAACCGGTAAGCATTTGATCAAGTGATTGAATTAAAATGCCCATCAAATATATTAGCATTGTGCAAAAACCATTTAACAACCAATATTTATAACGAGTTCATTTGTATTCACAAATCATTAATCTTACGCCTCCTCATACTTGAGTAACAACATGAAATCATTCTGTTTATAGTTACTTATACAATGTCATTATGAACGTAGAGCAAGAAAAACATGGTAATACAGTGAACACGTGGAAACTGAGGAATTTGCAAATGAATCATATCAAGGCATTGGATCAGTTGATAACATAACTAATGTTCCAACTCCAGCTGCCAGAGACCAAAGACGTAATTTAAAGCACACAGAGCGTAGCCCAAACAATTGAGCTGGCATTGGGACCGTTCAGTAAGGAAAGTGATTGGTCTCTCTGTAAGATCAAGTCATAATTATTAACAGTGCTAATTTTCTAAAAATGTAAAGGTTTGCAAAATGTTATAAAAATTTGGACACACTTACTCAATACCTCTTACTGGTCCTCATTCGCTACATGGGCATTGTATTGCAAACTGAGATCGCTTTTAAAACTAATTTGAAAACAACCAACAAATCACCAAGAAAGGCTTTTTTTTGTATGGGGAAGGGCAAAAATATCAAAAATATAAGGCCCGCTCTTCAATAGATACCATATCAAGATGTACACTTGTACCTGTTTATGAGATAATACTTAATGAGAGCGACTGACCAGAGTTGCAAATTCCACCACAATAACATGCTTTATGACAATAGTGAATTTATATATGCCCCGCCATGTGTAGATGTTCTTTGAAAGGTCCACATTAGATAGATATGTATATAGTGCATGCCAAGATGCTGACTCACGCATACAAAGCTCTGCACAACGAAGGACCAGCATACATCAACAAACTCATGACCTTCCACCAACCGACCAGATACCTACAATCTGCCTCCCTCTTCCTGGCACACACCCACTGGGTCCACTGGGTCTGCACAACAGAGGAGGATGATCCCTCTCACACCTGTCGGCTAAAGCCTTGACCGACCTTCCTCTGCACCTCAAGACTGCCCCATTACCCGGTAATTCCGTAAAGAACTCAAAACCTGGTTGTTTGAATGAACAGATCATCACAGAGCAGCTAGCAAACCAGTGCCTTAAAACCCATGCGGGTGATATGCCGTGCTTTAAAAATCCCTGATTGGTGCCAGAATATATGAAATCCTGTGTTAACTTTCACTTTACTATTACTGACATAAATGATGGAAATCTAGACTGCAGAGTCAGCCAAGATCAGGTGAAATTCTCCATTATTAATGAACATCACTTGCTATCGTCACACACACTTTTCACTAAGTGTGACAAGACACTCACAGCCACTTACCTATCCTTTAATAGGTTTCAATCTGAGGCACTTTTAAGGATCTGCACTGTAATCCATTCCAGAAACTATTGAAAAAATGTTGCCTGTCCATCCCAACTGGAAGTCTCACCACACACTGGTTGGCAGCCAACAGCTGTGTATAATAGGAGCAGAGCCTTTCTGTAGTATAATTAATTACCATCTATGCAAACTTAAATAATTCCAAGTTTTAATATTCCATGTATGTAAAAGTCCGCCTCACCCGCAGTGACATAAGTCAAACATAGTCATTGTAGAAGGCACATTGTAGACGGACACCAACTGCACTGTTCTAAATCTTTTTACTCTCTCTGGCCCACTGCAGCTCCTCCATAGCGCGGAGATGCCCCTTAGGGTGTTATTCAGGTGCTTTACAAATAAATAAATAAATAGAGACATTGTGTGTCTTCACAGGCTGTTCCTGTAACAAAAGGTGGAATTATCAGCCTAGGGACAAGCTAGACTGCTAGGAAAACTTCCCTTTAAGTGTGAGGTGCTTAATTCACAGGGCATGGCTGGCAAAAGTAGTAATCTACTTTTGTGCTCTTCTTGCTACATTAGGAGTGGATTTCCAACACTGTGATGATTCACAATTAATTCCACGGTTACCCAACAAAATGTATAACATTCTTTTAGTGTAAATCATGAGCAACTTTGCCTCCACACATTTAATGTCTTTTTCTCTTGGGAAAAATGTTTATTTCTTTTGTGCAAATCCTACCCTGTAATCCACTGGAAATGTGGCATTTTACCTTCCCTTTCTCATTACAGAAAAGCACCTTATCTTGCCTTTTAGAAGTAAAGATTTTCTGTGTTTCCAAATTAGGCAACCACCTGCAGGACCTATTTTATTGTGTGTGTTATTTTAATTTCTAGGCTACCTCTCCCACAATGCTGCCACTCCCATACCTAGTGCCAACTTTATGATGTCAGATGGGGCATCTACTGACCGATTTTCTATCAATCTAATTACAGCAGTCTGAAAATTCAATTACCCCTGGTTCTGTGAGTCAGAAAATATGCAATATTCAAAGAACAAATGACCTTTTTATCACCTTGGGTACATTTAGCTGTCCCCAAAAACGTTTGGGCCTAAGGTCAATATTTATCATACCATAAAGTTTGGTGTTTTATCGACTATGTTGGTATTTGCTTGTTTTACTGTTTCTTTCCACAGGCTTTAGCAGAAAATCAGCACACAAGTTTGAAATTACAGACCGTTATTAGTGCCAGATAACAATTTGCCGTTGACGTAACTAAAATAAGGGATCTTTGGAAATGGGCCTTTCAACCAATGAGTTGTGTTGGTTCAATTGCCTTGCTCAGCAGCTATCAAAAAAAGATTAGGACTGGCTAGGAGGAGCAAACAATAACAATTCACATAAAATTCAGGAGTTACAGAGGACACTCAGGCTTCCCAGTCATATATTGGCTTTCCACTTTATGAACCTCAATTTCCAACTATATGCAACCAAATAAATAGTGCAGAGTGAGCTTTTTCCTTGTTGCAAAACCAAAGTGCACATTCCAAATAACTTGCAGTGCCCATTTTCGATCCCACCTTATTGGCTGTATCTCCAAGAATCGACAAATTGAAAATATGACTAGGAAAAAAACATATTTCGATCCGTTTGGCATTTGGAGAGAAAGCACAGTGTGGAGGCACTGCTCTGATCCTGGCTTTCTCTGCATCACGTCTAAGTCCCAGAGCTGCTGTTGAAGGTGGACTTTCAAACTTGTTATGGTCTATATTTGAGTTCAGTAGTAATAGATAGAGACACTATCTGTACATATGTTTAGTCTCATTTTCACCAGCTATTTTACTTGGAGTATCTAAGAGAAGTTGTTATCTATGCTTCCTATTTTATTCTCCCATGAAAGATGTTTACACCGGTCTTGGCAGGTGACACAAGTGGGGTGCTCACGGATAGTGCACAATACCTTCACACGAGGATTGAGGGCTCCCCCCACAATATTTGTCTGAACATTTTTGTCAGTCGAGCACTTTGCATTATAGTAGTAGATAAACAATGGACACCTTTTTATTCACACAAAGCCTGCAATCCTCCATGTGAAATGAGAGATCCTTGGAATGACGTCCCTAAAATAAAAATTGCATGCTTCTGACCTGGCTTTTGTGCTCCATGCTTCTCCAATTACCCTAGGGTCACAGAGGGAAGAAAACGAGATTGGTAGAACAGCGACTATCAAACCACAGTACAACTTCTTGTATTCCCTAACATGCTGTGCATTGGCATGACACAATTACTTTTAACCACATTTCTGTAAAGCCTCCCACTTGAGTAGTTATAATGCCTTACCCCCTGGTCCACAATTCTTGAAAACTTCAATTACCTTACCATCTCCATTTGAGTGGCTCTTTGTACCTCTTTTGGCCCCAAAGGGTGATCTTGTGGTTTAGCTGCTCTCCTCTTATGGCATCTGCATCCTGAACATTCACAGGATGTCCAGCTGTGCACCCTACAATTCACTGTAAAAACAGCGACATTCACAGCCCTTCTCCCTGGGAGTTCCCTTAACTTCATACTGAGAAACGCCTGATGCTTAAGAGTGGCCAGACCCATTTTAATGGATCTCCATCGCTCCAACCTCAGTTTTTACGATACCACTTTTTGCATGTAGCGGTGCGTAGGCCCCATCCCTCAGAAGGCTCACTGTGTCTGCATCGATTCTGCTTGACAATGTAGCCACAATACTATCAAATATCATAGCATGGGAAGCATAGGAAGATATGGTGGCTCTTATCGTGCTATGCAGGTGACACTGTTGCCCCACAGAGACAACAACATCAAGTCATGATCAAAGCCCCATTGCTATAGGCTCATTATTACTTAGAACGTTGTACCTTTGCCTGCCAGCTGAGTGCCATCCATTAAGTTCTCCGTCTCCTATGTAACTCGGAGACGATCCTGCTCCTGTCTTATAACTCCAGACCCCACAGGGTGCTGTGCTTTTGGCCGCAAATCAACATGAGTCGCCCTCATTCTCTGCTATGGGCACCGCTAACCTTTGTGGGACTCTGAACACACGTTGGTATCTACAGATTCTGAGGCTGTACCATCACCCGATGAAGATCAGCATTTCATGGTGATTACAGTCGGGAGTAGAAGCTCAGTGATCCCTCCAAAGATGGAGTTCTCTTCATTCTCCAGTGGCTTAACACAAAATGATGCCCCTCCTGAAGAAGGCAATAAGGGGCCTCCACTACTGCCACATCTCACCACCGTACATATGCTTTATACTAAATGGGGGCTGAAGGCCCTGCGGGGGCCTATGTTGCGCCGCTGCTGATGACCATCCGGATTCTTTTAAGTGAAGGCAGCCGGAACACTGCAGAAGAGTAGCCATTCACAAGCCCCAAAGATGGTCCCACCCCCAAAGATGCATTTTTGAAATATGGTTTGAAAAATATAATAACTCAAGTTTTATCAAAACAATTTGCAATTCGATTTATAACAAATGCTGCATGTTCCATACTGAAAATAATAATATGTCCAAAAAAATTTAAAGAGACCTTACTCCCTTGATCACACCTGTTAGTAAGAAGGATCTGTGGAATATTTCCCAAGAGAAGCATAACACCTGCTCAGCAAGGATAATAAAAACGATTATAGAGTTTCACCAGGCGAAATAAATGTCAAAACATAATTTACTCTTTGAATACTACCATTGGAGTTAAAGCAACCAAACATGGAGAATAAAGTTATCTGAAAATAAAATCATTACTACGTTAAAAGGTGACCACGCCATAGCTAACTTTGAACGAGGTACATATCTATTAGGAATATTTGTAGAAGAGAGTACATTGATTTGGACTGGCTCCTCCTCTCCCAGACTGGCGTGCATGTGGTAGCCACCCGCATTTAATGGACTAGTATGTTCATTCCTCTAGTCATGCCTCTTTCATTTGGGGGATTTCTTCTTCAAACTCATTTCATTCGTGCTGTTTTAACTTATATTCTCTTTACATGAATCTGAAATTCCATGCTTCATGTCCTGTTTGTGTAATTGAAAGCTTCATATCACTTTTATGACTGAGTACGCTCCTGAGATGACTTGTATGTGGGTAGAATTGCCCCTTTCATGTGTTGGTATGGTGCCTTCATCAAAGCATGCTCGTGTTTATGTGATCAGCTTGTCATATCACTCATGTATTTAATTCTCCTCTTCACATTCCTCCTACAAGCGTGATGCTCTTCTTCAAAGGATTCTTCTCCATATGCTGGTGCCCCCTGCCCCTTCCCTTCCAAACAAGGGTACCCCTCTTTCCCCCTCGCCCAGATCAGGTGCATCCACTCCTAGCCGCGCGTTGAAGTACGGGCAGAGGAGTTGCACTGTTACTTGCCAGCTGGCCTTAAGCTGTACTACACACAGCTGGAGGACCTACGCCTGTGAATAGGCCATCGTGTTCTGTACCAAGGACTGGTGACAACAGGACTACACTCCCATCCGCTATAGGCTTCCTTTGGCAGAGCTGATGATGCATGTGGCCCAGGCTTTGCTCCTTGGGGTATCCCTTGTATGACCGCTGCTACATGAGCATCTCAGACAGAATACTCATGGGGCAGTTGTTGGGTTTTGTTCCTCCATTTGTGCGTTTCCCTCTCAGTGCTTAATTTGTGCAGGTGATGGGGACCAGCACTCACTTCTGGGTACATTTACTTATTTTTGAACATCATACTTTGACCCAGGGCAAATGAGAGAAAGACAGAAAATGGAGAAAGAAGGAGGTAGGCAAACATAGTAAAACGGTGAGAAAGAAGAGATAGAAAAGAACACACAAGAGTGGGCTGAAGAGTCAGGAAGGCTAGGGAAGTGGAAGAAAGAGGCATTCGGTGGAATCAAGACAAGGCAACCTTCATTTTCAGCAACCATAGCACTCACTTTAGGCTTCAAAAACGTTGGTCTCCTGCGCTTTTATTTTATATATAAATTAAACACTACCTTATATGTTGGAATAAGTTGGCATTGATATTGTGAAGCCCATCCCTTAGGTTGTGGTCAGTGTGTTCGATTCTTCATAAAGTTACGGAGGTCAGCTTTCAGAGTGTTCGCATCTTTCGCTTTTGAGTCTTACTTTCCAATCCTGTTTCAATTTTCATCCACTTTAAACAGGAAATTTTGCAAAGATGAAACGTCCCTTTTATCAGCACCATGGTCAGGCTGCATGATGCTCCATCATAGTACATGTGGCCCACCTGCACCTATTTCACATACCTCTGAGCAGTGATGTGCCTTTTCCGTGTGATACCTTCTCCCATTCTTCCTAAAGTTTGAGTCCTGCCTGCCGCATCCCTGCTTTGACTCCTACACAGGACAATACCCAGACACCCTGTTCCGCTGCTCAACCTCTTATGTAGAGGGCCAGCAGAAAAAGCAAGCTCTGCATCTCATTCCTCCTCGCTGCTGCTCTTTGCTTCAGCGTATCTCTTGAGAGAGCCCTTTGGTGCAAGCTAAGGGTTTTTAATGCCTCCGCCATAAATTGTAGTTTCAAAAGGTGCTAAGTTCACAGCAGAGTGTGTCTGTGGCAGAGCGAATTGTTGCGTATGCAGATCACCACCTGGTGCCCCACTTAGTTAATTTATTTTGGGAGTTTTATACAGTGTTGAATAGTTTCTGTATGGCCACTTAAGGAGTTTGTATTGTATTGTGTATGTTAAATTGTGTCGTGCTTTAATGATACCATTGTTATGGCCGCAAAGCTCTGTGTAGTATTGTTCTATTGTCTCTGCCTGATGTGCATGGTTGGAGAGTACTTGATTCTTGTGCGGCCTATGTAGGAAGCATCATACATGAGAGTCGACCGCAAGTTTTTTTAGTGAGTAGAGTTAGTGCCCTGGTTTCATGTGACCAGTGTGTTTGAGAATCTGGGCTGAGCAGGAGGTGGAAACTGTAAGATGGGGGTATGAGGTGATGTATGTTGCGCAGGGCTCGAGTCGAGGTACTACATGGGTGGACGGGCGTCCCCCCACTTATTTTACCGGGTTTTTACCGGGTGGACGCCGTACCCCCTGCCCAAAAGCTGGACTTTCAATTATGGCGTTACTTGCCCACACGGCCGCCCCGTCGATTTCCCTTTACCCAGTGACTCGAGAGATCCGTGTGATTGGAATTTTACCTGCATTATTACTATTATAATATTCTGCATAACGCAAAGCAAGGAGAGTTGTAAAACCAGGACTGGCTGACATCGCCCACATGACAGTGGAAAACGTGAGAGCTCGATAACTGGAGCAAATGGAGCCACACATTCACTCTTTGGCCTCTCTGGTGTGAGATCGGAGCTCATTCAGAACGCTGCTCACGCACTGGCTTCTCTGATGCAATCACATCTAAGGGCTGAGCGAGGGGAGGCAATGAGTCTGATGGTGCAAGCCACCTTTCGTGACATCACTTCCTGTTGTGACGTCACTTCCAGTTACACCACCTAACTGGGAGCATCCCCCACTTCTTTTTTTAGGACTTGTGCCCTGATGTTGCGTATCCTGTTGATGAGGCGGTTCCTCCTGTTGGCCATCTTCAGTGGCTGCTTTGAGCCCGGCATGGCTACTCTCCGTTCTGTGACGGTCTATGGACCTCCGATGTACGACGAGATGCCCCCATAAGTCAGGAATGCACACAATTTTGCAGCAATGTTGTGTTTCCTGGTTTGCAGGTGCTTTAGCTCAGAACTTCTGATGGGAACAATATTGGGAAGCGGATGTGGACATTGTGCTTAGCTTTCTCCACCGCCTCGCCATGCTGCCACTTGGTAGCCAATGTTTTCACTTGCCCTTTGAGTTTACTCCATTCCATCTGTTAAGGCGATTGTGCAGTCCATGCAAAGCTTGAGATTAAAAGAGCTGGAGATTTCAGAGTGCGCAAAAAGCGCATTCCTTCTCGCGGGAATCCAAACAGCGTTTCTTGATCCAGGCAAGAAATATGTCATCGGTCGAGAGCATTTCCAAGCCCTCGGTTGTCTTACAAAGAAGTACAAAGTTTCGAGCTCCTGAGTTCACATTCTGCGGTTGTGTTTTTTATAAGCGAGGCCAGAAAACGCATCAGCAGAATGTGCGGGAAGGAGGAGGAGGAGGGCGGGGCTAGAGGCAGAGAAATGACAAGTTCCGCTCGGAAGAGCACGCGGCCGCCTCGCGCGTTCCAGCTTCAATAAGTGGCCTGGGCGCTGTGGGATGTTGCTGCTTTCACAGGCCAGGCCTCAGCCCAGTTTTTAGAGCATGTTTAAAGCACATTAAGAATGCGTCCAAGGTAGAATCCGCAGCACTAAAGCCTGCTGCCCGATAAATAATAAATGACGTGCTTCGGGGGAGGAGAGAGGCAGCTTTTACTGCACTGCAGTCTGAGCACATTAGAGCAGCGCTCAGATTTCCGGTTTCTGCGAACAGCACTCTGTGTAAATGAAGTCACAGAGAGCTATTCTCTCCTCATTTTCCCATGTTTCATTATCTCAGCTTTTTTTGCCACCCTCCCCCATACACTCATACCCACAGGCGCCAACATCTGTGGGACACTGCAGCTCACGCCCCACAAATATTTTCAGCTGAGGGGCTCTGCTTATAGGGTGGGGGCAACACTGGCCGCTCCTGGAACAGATGCATCATCACGTCACGCAAATGCTGCAGGTGAGGCACTTGAAAACCCACCAATGGTCGACTCTGGAAGTGAGGCGCCTGCAGAGGTTGGGATTGGACCAGCACTCAGTGGAGCCTGCTTGTGATAGGCAGTGTGGCTTTTAGCAGGCCCCATTGGTTTAGAGGAGTATGGATGTTGGCCCTTTCACAAAGAGGCAGCTCCCCATTGTGCAGATGGCTGAGGGTCAGTCAGGCAATCCCTGCAGGTAAAACACCGCGCCTGTGATCAGCTCAGCACTTTGATCTGTGCAACATATTTTAATGTGCAGTCAGTGAATACTACTAAATCATGGTATTTCTTTAAAACTTCCTTTTACAATGCTTCTCAATGCTTCTAGCAAACAATTGATGCCACTCACTCTCTTTCATTGTGCTAAATGTAGTTCTTATTCTGTCTATAGATTTGCAGATCATTTTTGTGAATCAGTTCAGATGACTGAATGCTCAAGTCAGGGGCGCCTGCCAGCTTCATGGAAGAGGTTGTGAAGGTGGCAGTGTGATGTGCACCATTCCATTCCGGAGCAAGCACAGTGGGTGTTTAGGCGGGCATGAAGAAAAGTGGGGAAGCGTGTGACCTAAAGGGGCAGAGAACAGACAGGGCAGTGAGATATCAGGGGCTGCATAAAGCAGACTGAGCAGTGTGAGAGCAGACTGGGTGGGAGCAGAGAGGGCAGTTCTATGAGCAGAGGGGGCAGTGTGTATAAAGACCAGGCAGGAGCAGAGATTTGTTCGCGAAATGAATGGTGTGCTCCAATCTAAAAATGTTTTTAAAACTTGATACATTACAAGGGGATATGTCCCCAACACACTCTCTCCCACCTGCAATTTGTCCTAATGTATACTCAAAATCGGTCTTGTAAAATGTGCCCGACCAATATGTTTGTAAACCTGACTTCCACGCGATCACACATACATTGATGCGCTAAAGCACATTGGTTTGAAATCGAGGTACAATCAAACCCGAGCTCTGAGAGTTTAGTTGCAGTTAAAATGACCCATAATACTACATGATACAGTGAGTCTGCATGTGTAGGCACCATGGTCCTGCTATGGTATTGTCTAATCCAGATTTTATCTTACGAGTAGATGGTCCAACTCAGTCAATATTGGCCTTAGATTCATCAAAACAACAAAGATGGAATAAGTGAAATCCTTTATTATTTGGCCCCTTATGACATCACGGGTAGAGCTTTGCCCCATGATTATCCTTTCAACAATCTCATTTTTGCTGTTAAGGAGCAAAGGATGCAGGAGTGGAAGTTGCTTCCAGTAAATGGAGGTCTTTGTTCACTTTGTGCATCTGCCACTGTTTTCATGACCACCATAACCAGTGATGGCAAAGGCCGTGCCAAGGTAGCAAACAGCAATGAAAGGGGCAGCAATTGCTACTCCAGGTTACTCCTAATTGACGTCCAGATTGGTTCTAGCCCAGCAGCTTCCCTAACAATAAGAACAATAACGTTGTGCTAAAACCCTAATGAAACAAGCACGGACAAAGCCAAATTGCTAGCTGGCAACTTCAGACCTATTGCCTTTGCCAATCCTTGTGTACGTTTTTTGGGCTAACTACTGCTGTGGAGAACTGCCTGCCAAACTTTGTATATTGTTTCTTTTAGCTGTTGTGTTCAAGGATGCTGATAGTTGGGCTCCCAGGCCAAGAGCAGGACTTCTTCCTGGCCAAAATCATGGAGCAACATGTCCTGCAAACCCTCTCCAGGTTCATGGAGGATCATCAACTACTTGGAGATAGGCAGGCTGGCTTCAGGGCTCACCATAGTACGGAGCTGGTGATGCTATCTGTACTTGATGAAATTAGGGTCAAAGCAGACAAGAAGAAGCCATGTGTCCTAGTCCTCCTAGATCTGTCGGCAGCGTTCGACACGGTCAACCATTCACAACTCATGGACAGAATAATAGACATTGGCATTGGAGTGTCAAACTTGCAATGGATCAAGTCATTTCTGACAGATCGCACACAAAAAATTCAGATGGGGACTGGGTGTCAGAGAGGGTGTTTATCCCCTGTGGAGTTCCACGGGGTCGGCACTGTCCTCCCTCCTGTGCAACGTACACCTCAGACCTCTGACAAAGGACCTTGCCTTGATGAATTGCCAGGTATTCAACTGTGCGAACGATACGCAAATCATCGTCCAAATAGATAACACCCCTCAAGCCCACTCTCGGGTAAAAGACATTCTGCGATTTGTGGTCAGCTGGATGACTGCCAACTCACTCAAGATTAACCCAGACAAAACAAAGGTGTTGGCTGTCACTAATGACAGCAATCCCTGGAATTACCATTTCTGGCCAGACGAGCTGGGTGATACCCCAGCCCCAGCTTTGGTGGTGAAAAGTTTGGGAATCAAGATCAATGTCAAACTCTCCCTTGCCAATCAAATCACTACCGTGCTCAGAAGCTGCGTGAGGCTACTTAGGCAGCTGAGGAGACTCTCCCCATCCTCTCCTTTTCAACGATGAGGACAGTGGTGGCCGCCCGAATCCTGGCCCGGCTTGACTATGGGAATTCACTCTATATCGGACTAACGGACTCATTGCTGCGCAAACTCCAGGTGGTGATGAACGATGTGGCCAGGCTGATCTTCAAACTACCCAGGCGCACTCGGGCATCGCCCCTACTGCAACAACTGCATTGGTTACCCATCAAGCAGAGGGCCAAATTTAAAGGCCTCTGCATTGCACATAAGGCCTTGTTTGGGCAAACGACCAATTACATCAAGGAACGCCTGGAGAAATATACCCCCTGTCGATCACTAAGGTCCTCCACGGAGGGCCTTCTAAAAATGCCCACAATTTCACTACACTTCTAAAGGCGGTCGAGCCTTCTCAGCCCTCATGCCCCAACTCTGGAACAGGCTGCCAGGTCAGCTTAGCTCTGAAAGCTGCCTCCTGCCTTCAGGAAGAAACTAAAGACCCTTTTATTCACAGAAGCCTGGGCATAATACTCCCCTTTGCAATACAACTCTTCCTGGAACTTCCGTAGATCTGCTCGCAGCGCTTAGAGACCTGCAGGTATTAAGCGCTCTATAAACTAAAATTAACAATAACAAAATAAAAATGGTCTTCCATTGATAAATGACATCTCAGTTGGGAAGGAAGGGTGTAATTATTTAGTTCATAGATGCACTGCACTAAAGACCCATTTTAATCTTCATCCCTAAAAATGGGAACAGAAGCAATCCTGAAACATATATTTGGTAATACACGAAGGCAGGCTAGCTTGGATTCTCCCTAGCTCTGAGTAGTCTGAAATATGGCCAGGGCTTCATTGTGTTTGGAAAAGAAGCCCCTGCGCATAAAGTTAGGAGTAGAGATGGCGTTATTAATTTTAAAGCTAAGATAGAGACAGCTTTAACTGCCTTGATATATATGATTTTTTTGATTATATATCCATATATAATAAAAAAAATCTTAATAAAAAAATTCATGCATAGATATATACAGAGAAGGGCTTTGGATCAGCCACTTTCATCCATTGGTTTGTTCAGCTGTCATTCACATTTTTCTTCTGCCCACCACAGAATTCGTAATGGGACTGTAGGCCAGGCAATTTCAGCCATTGACTATCTTACATTTGTGACTGATGGCATTTTCCTGATCACATGTGCACATCTGCCTATAAAGAAATGCACTTCAGTGTCAGGACTAGTGGGCAAGTACTTTTCTTTACTGGTGCTTTTTTCTTTCCATTCTTTATCCCTTTTTATTTTTAATTATCCTTGCTTGTTTAAATTATGTCTTCAGGTTACAGTAGTTCAAAACCAATAGTACTTTCACGATCTGTGTTGATTTTCAGTAAGAAATGTAAGTATCTTAAACAGGCTTGCGTTTTTCTAATTGTTTTATGTGTATGCCACAATTGTTTACATAGTTTTACTTAATTCAGAATTGTGTTATCTTTAATTGCAAATGTCAATTTGTTTTTACCTTTTCTCACTGTTATTTTGTAAATTATGTTCTGACATTGCTTTCTTTATAATCAGATAAGGATTCTTTTTAATTCGGTAGCTCACTGATTCGATCACACATGATCATTATCTCACCCTTTAACACGTCCAACGCCGCCATCTTAGTTGTGCTATTTTCCATTCTAATTTGTTTTCCAATTTTGCAGTACATTGTGGGAGTTACATTAAAGCATATTTTATGAAAACGCAAAATACTGTAGAGAGTAATGTTCAATATTTGGTGTGATCATATGTATTATGCGCTTACAATTGTGATGTTAAAACGTGGATTAGAATTCTGAAACTTAATTGCCTCAGGAATGGAAAATACAAACTAAATTTGAAGTGACTGATCTCGTTAATGTAATTCAATAAACAGTATTATTTTGCAAACATGATGGTGTATCTGAACATGTTTGTAGGTAGATTATAATTATATTGAATACATGGTAAGGATCTATATCTAATTACTAAGAAATTAATGATGGTAATTAATTGTAGAGGCCATACATCTAGAAGAAAGTAACCACATTAAATCTCCATGTTAACGATCAGACTCTTTCCAGGTTGCTATTGCTGTGTGTTAAATTTTTATATCAAATATTTTGCTTCCAGATACCACTTTACTCCATCTTTTGCATTGTCTTGCCCATCTGTCTGGGTTGGAGGGGTGCGTAAGGAAATCCCACAGGGTGCTGGTGGCATTTACCCTTTTTTGGAATCTCATGTGGCCCTCCATTTATTTTATTTCATCAGCTAAAGAATTCCAGAATAGAGGACCCCTAGCTGTGAGTGCTTGGCCTTGGAATGAATGCAGGCTTTAACGTGGCTGTGACATGAAACTATGACGTTTGTCTTAGGGGTCTTTGAGGATTTCTGGTCATTGAGCATGTTGACTATTCTACCAATGGCACAGAAAGGGGTAGTGTGTCATTTCTAATTTCTCCTAGCCCGGTCATGTGTCTTTCGAAACCTGCTGTGGCCCATCCACATGCCTCCCACAGAAATCTGCTGACTTCTCACCTTGCATATTGCAAGAGAGCACATGCCACCAGGGCGGGTGCCGCATGAGCTCCAGGGTGGATTTGGAGTGGTTGATAAAGAGTTAGTTTACATTGTTGCTCTTCTACTGCCTTTACCCACAGCATAGCTACGTATCTACAACGTGATTTAAGCTAGATAGCAGGAAATAATTATTTTACAATGTCTTGGTGTGGAGGTGCATCAGGGACATTTTATGGACACTACTGAAGTGCATCTTTCAAGAAATGGACTCCTCGCAGGATGTACCTATTGAATTCTTCATAATATCCTCTACATTTGTAAAGAAAATAATTGCTTCTACTGTAACAGCATGAACACATGGGGCATTGAGAAGTGTGAGTGGCACAGGGGAGGTGGAGGAGGTGCATGGGAGGCACTCAGCCCGGTGCACTGGGAAGGCAACTACAGAACAAGAACATGGACCGGGGGCATGTAGGACGCAACGCAATGGAGACTGGAACCCAGGGGCATTACCTTCATGACATGAGTTGGTGGAGGTGCAAAATTACAGAAAATACAGTTTGAATGGCCTTGTTTCACAATCTGGGCAGCACGCCAGCGGGCAAAGCTCCATTTGGTCTTGTGCACTGAAGATCCTTCTACGACCATCAATACCAGACTGATGGAGCTAAGGAGCACTGGTGGCAGCAACAGACAGTGTAGAAAGCAGAAAGGTTTTGCAAGGCTGTCAGCAAACACATTAACCGTAAAGTATTTAAGCTTCTCTAAAGCATTTCTCAATAAGGAAGTACTATGGACAGGCGCAATCTCAGAGGTTAATTCCAGGAAGCCACAGGCTGCGACTTCTCAGTATGCTTCTTTGCGGTCTCAATTTTGGTTAAGTGCCTGTGTAAAGCCTCCATGTTCCCTTCTTGATTTTTGTGGTTGCTGCAATTTGATCTACTTGCTGTGGATAGCGTGCTGCAGTGCTGATAGTTTAAACTCAAACCCCTTCCCTTTCACTGAGTTTTGTCCATACCACGCACTACTTTATCATACTCAAATGTCTTTTTGTTTTGCCATCATGTCTGACATTTTATTCTCACTGCAATAGAGGCCTTGCACTCTGCTGATCACACAAACCCTTTCGATAGAACCTTCTCTATGCAGTGGTCCTGCACATTGTTTCTGACAAGTACAGGACAGATTACGCTACGGTTCCCTCTTCCAGTTTAGCAATGAGAGCGCGGGGATAAAATGATGCTCTACTTAAATGCCTTGAAGATGGCAGAAAAAGATGGGTCCAGCAGCACTCATACTGTTTGAGATGTCACTGCACAATGAAGAACACGCTGCAGCCTTTCATCTATCGGAATATACCCCTCGATTCAGAGTGGGGGAGACTTCTGCACCTGCATAGGGCAGGGAAAGATTCACCTCATCAATCCACAACTTACTGCTGATTGACAGCTCTCTGGTCCTATGCCCTGCCGGCTTACTTCTAACTGGAGTACTGCAGGTTCCTTCATAAAGCAGGACCTCCAGGGCCTGTCTGTGCATCCAGAAGCAGCACTGGAGATTTGCTTCATGGGCTTCGGCTCTCTAAGCCTTCAGCATGGTGCATGTTTCAGGTTATCATCAGCTCCTTTGTGGCAATGCCCCAATATAATTTCTTTCCAAACAGAACATTGGCGGACTTTCCTTGTTTGGAGTGGGTTTAAGCTTGTCAGCATCAGCTGGAGACAGGACTTTAGCAGCTACCCCCAGTTCTCTTTGCCTGCCGCCGTGAGGAACCAATGAGATCATTTCATCCCTTGGATCTTCACAATTTCCTCAAAAACCATGCAACAGGTTTAACCCCATTTTCCATAGTGCGTACTAGGCCTTAGGACATTGGAGCGCTTGCCGATTTCACTAAGACCTTGCATTATGTTTGGCCCAGATGTTTATGGAAATGAGGAGCAGGTATTCAGTACAAGAACCTGCAATGCTTGGAAGCCATCTTGTATCTTTTTATTAGATTCTTTAAATGTATATCTATTGATAACCTATTGCTCCTTAGTCAGAGCATTTAGTCATGACTACTACATATTCATGGACAGTTTTAGAGCCACTGAAGTAAAGTACCACCTAAGATAGTACACTATGGAAAGCAAAACAACGAAATATTCTCAAGTTCCCATAAGGATAGCCTCATAACAAGAGATACTGTATATAAATTACCAATTGACCTTTTCTGCTTCGAATTACAGCCTCACGTTAATTTAGTAGCTTTCTGCTCTGTCTCCACTTTGTTAATTTCTGAAACCACTTGAGCACGTTAGTCAGGAAGTTTGGCATGTTTAAAATTAGAAACATTTGTCTTTTGTCCCACCCTCCAAAATGGTATTGATCCTTGAATCACCAGGTTGCACGTTGAGTATTATTCAGTGAGGGGGGGGTGGATCCTTACCCTACTTTTCCCCTACAGTGGTAGTTTGTAGATTGGGTTTCAGGTGAGGTTTTGTAATGAGAGCGTTTTACTTCTTACTTTTAGAAGTTGAGGATAACTGGATTTCATAGGAAGTAAGAAAGTTATTCCTAATCCTGATGAGTGTTTTTGAAGGGGTGTGTAAATCAAATGTGTTTTTCATTTTCAAGCATGGATATTTATTTTAAGTACCTTTCCGTTCTTTTTTTGTAGCTGGCAATTCATGTACTTGAAAAGAGATATGTTTAACTTAAGACCTCTGTTCTTACTGGGCATCAAGTAAGGTGGAGCGGGTTCTTGGAGCACATCACTGTTAAAGTCACTTATCTGTACATGCTTGATAGGATCTATAGCAGTATGAGGAGTCTTGAGAAGAGTTCTTTATATGTGTTAATTATTATTTTTTTGTTTTGGGATTAGTTGCTTGTTCATAGGGAAATGAAACAGGTGTGTAGTATGCTTTTCAAGTGGGCTGTTTGAAGGGTATTCACTGCCAACACCGTGAGAAGAATGTATGCGATAAGGGAAGGATGCCGAGTGTGTCTGACCCAGACTATATTTAGTATTGCCATCTTGATGTATCCTGCATTGACACAGAAGTAGAGCAAGTTGTTGGAATGGTGGAAGCAATCTTAAAATATCAGCAACAACAAATAGCACATGGGATTCCTCCTCTGCACCTTCCACTTGCCTTTAAATAGCATTGAAGTGCCCTTTGAAATACTTAAACAACATCCTTTGAATACAACTGGTAAGCCTCTTTATAGACCCGCCAGTCTCCATTTAGTACCAGGGAGGATCCCGTCTGTACACTTAATAATCTCAAAGTAATACGACAGGGGATACATTCTAGGCATGGACTAATCTCCATATAGTACCACAGGGGATCCCTTCTATACAAGTACCAATCTCCATTTAGTACTACAGGGGATCCCTTCTATACACCTACCGGTCTCCTTTCATTATCACATGGAATCCTCTCTCTATGGTTACTCATTTCCATTTAGTTCTACAGGGACTTCTACACACATACTAGTTTGATTTTAGTACCACATGAGATACCTTCTATACACATACCACTTTCAATTTAGTACCACAGGAGATAGTTTTTATACATCTACTAATCTCCATGTATTACTACAGGGGATCCCTTCTATACATGTACTAATTTCCTTTTAGTACCACAGAGTGTCCCTTCTATACACGCACCAATCTCCATTTAGTACCACAGGGGATCCCTTCTATACATGTGCCAATCTCAATTTAGTACTACAAGGGATCCCTTCTATATATGTACCAATCTCCATTTTGTACTACCCGGATCCCTTGTATACACTTACTGGTCTCCTTTTATTATCACAGGGAATCCACTCTATACACTTAATCAGTTCCATTTAGTACTATATGGTACTCCTTTCTAAGCATGTACTAGTCTGCTTTTTGTACCACAGGGGATCACTCTTATACAATTACTAGTTTGAAATTTAGTTCCACAGGGGATCCCTTCTATACATGTACCAATTACAATTTCGTACCACAGTGGATTCCTTGTATACATGTATTGATCTCCATTTAGTACCACAGGGGATCCCTTCTATACATGCACCAATCTCTATTAACTACCTGAGGGGATCCCTTCTAAACATGTACCACTCTTCATTTAGTACAACAGGAGATCCCTTCTATAGAACTACCAATCTTCATTTAGTACCACAAGGAATCCCTTCTATATATGTACCAATTTCCAGTTTGTACTATAGGAGATCACTTCTATCAATGTACCATTCTCCATTTAGTACTATAGGGGATCCAATCTATAAATGTACCAGTCTCCATTTGGTACCACAGTGGATCCCTTCTATACATGTATCAATCTCATTTAGTACTACAGTGGATCCCTTCTATACACTTACTGATCTCCTTGTAATTGTCACAGTAAATCCTCTCTATACACTTGCTAGTTCCATTCAGTACTGCAGGGGGTTCCTTCCATGCACATACTTGTTTGTTTTTAGCACCACAGGGGATCCCTCCTATACACTTAGTATTTTCCATGTAGTACTACAATTGATTCCCTCTTACACTTGCCAGCTTCCATTTCGTGCTACAGGGGATTCCTCCCATGCACCTTGCAGTTTGATTTTAGTGCCACAGAGGAATGCTTCCATAGGCCTATCAATCTCCGTTTAGAACGCCCACTGGGGCTCTTTCACGTCTGAGCTCCAAGTTTCTTCTGACTTTACTGCAGTGCTCCAGCAGTGACCTTCATGAGAGCTCAAGCTGTGTATTTTGGTTCGGTGTTTGAAGTGGCGGCACCACGTGCGCGTCTCACGTAGGAGCCCGGGTGCTTCGAATCCCAGCTGTTGACGGGCGCGCGGCTTCCATTGCAGATGTTCCCGGCGCGTGCGCGCTGACTGGACGCAGTGGTTCTCTGGGGCCGGCCCCGCTCGTATCAGTGGCCATGATCCATTTTCGGATTCGCATCTGAATGAGTCATAATTTCCTTCCATAAGTGTACCCAGGTCTCGCCTGATACAAACCAGTCATGCAAGTTACCAAAGTACACGTGGCTCTGCGCTTGTTTGTTTTCTTTTAAAGTAATTGAAGGCTGTTTTAATCCTTTAAGTCTTAATACATTTTTAACAATCTTCTTTCGCACTGAACGGTCACTTCCAGAACCAACGTGGGCATCGGAGTAAAACGTCTGTTGCTGAATTGTAATAACCATAGATGTTCCGGTCTACAATGTGTAGTAACAGATTGCGAGAATACATACACAGTGGAGATTGGCCAGACAGGTGGGGGTTTACTAAACTACTGAAAAAAAGCATAATACGGAAACCAGAGTTAAAAATCTCTATATAAAACCGAGAAGTGAATATTAGGCACTGAGCAGGCGGGTGCAGTCTAGTAAATCAATCTATTATTTAAAAAAAACCAAAAACATAATGCGAGGTAGGGTGCAAACAGCCTTTTGTAGCCTGAACAGAACGTGGGGTTGGCAGAAGCATCGAAGAAAATGACTTACTATCCAAGTTATTTTGCACTTAGCATATGAGGACTTCTGTGGTGGTGGCGGGGGTTAACACCTCATGCGACTCTGCGATTGCCCCGCGTTTTGGCAGCAGTGTCTGTATGCTACAGCCTCATTGAGGTTACTGGTTGGACGCCATGTCGGGAAACAGAACTGTCAGCACAGGGCTCGTGCCAAAGCAATGACACCGTCTTAACTTTGTAAATGTCTAGATGCACTAACAACAAATCTAAGAGGTTACCATGCACCTTGTCCCCTGACCTCGGCCTCCGCGTGCAGCCACCTTCAGGGTTCTGGTCAAGACCATGTCTCAAGACCTCTCATCTTCACCCAGTGTGCCTCACCGTGCAGCCGCCTCTGGTTGCATTTCAGGCTAGGATGCATTGCTTGAGCAACCTGTGATCCATCTGTGAGCCTATTTGATTGTTGGTATTTCATGTAGATGGGCAAGCTAAGGTAGGCACGAGACTTTGAGGAGTGCTCTGAATATTGATGGTGATAATGCAATATGATTCCATAGTCTTGCATGAATAGTTTCAGATCCCAAATCAGCATATCCCTCACATATGGGACGCATCGTAACACTATTTTGACTATTTTGACTGCTGTTTCCCATATTTGCACACCTTTCATATTATAAAGTGCTTGTCTAGTGGCACTTGGGCCCCACTCATAAGCAGAGTGGGGAGTGTCCGGTCCCTGTGGCAGCCACTTAAGTTTCTTTTACCACGTATCCGCTGGGACCAACCAGTGGACAGTGTGTTGTAATTGTGGTGCCAGATTATAAAGTTCTAGATTAGGTATCTTCATTCCTCCCCTCTCCCAGGCCTGTCTGAGCATGGGTAATCAAATTGGTTCCCCTTTCTGGGTCTACAGGAGGTCTACAATTAGTCGGTCTAAACCAGAGAAACAGTGTCAGGTTATGTCATAGAATGCACCCAGCAGTGCGTACAGGCACCAGGGGAGCACCGCTATCTTCACAATTGCGCCCTGACCATCAAGGATAGAGGAACGTCCCTCAAGAATCGAACCAAAGCTTGAAGACCCTCCAGTAACCTGCCAAAGTTAAGTTCTAAAAAGGTTTGTTTCGTGTAGGACATTCCGACCGCAAGCAGTGATTTCCTCCGGCCTTTACAGGAACCCCACTCGTAGAAGAGCTATGTTCGGGGTGCCAACCAGACGTCCCATTGGGAATAGCTGGGATATTTTATGTTGACATTCAGGCCTGAGGCTTCTCCAAACATTTGTAGGGAATTCAAAAGTATGGGGACTTAGTATTCGGGGCTCCACAGATACACTGAGGCATTATCCGCCTTTAAGGATATCACATGTGTAACATCACCCACTTTGATCCCCCAGGGTCTCAGCGAATGAAGTATTAACACTGCCAATGGCTCCATGGCCAGCGCAAACAGGAGGGGTGACGGGGACAGCCTTGATGAGTGCCCCTATATAGTTGGAATCTACAGGACACAACTCCTCCCGTGCGTATCCTGGCTCCCGGGACAGTATATAGTAGTTTGACCCTGGCTATATAGTGTGGGGCAAGCCCTACCTTAGCAATAATAACTCTTGTTCGATTTTTAAAAAAGCCAGGGCATAGTCACTGTTTTTCCAGTGTGTGGAATGGTATATGTGTGACAGGCACCTAAGGTTTTGCATAGAGCTTCTCTGGTATAAAGCCACATTGATCATCATGTACCAATGCTGGAACATACGGCAACAATCATGCCGCCAATATGCCGCTAAGGATTTTCCCGTCTACATTTTAAAGCGATATCAATCTATAAGACGAGGCATTCTGGGGGTCCCGCCCCGGCTTGGGAATCAGTACTACAAGGGCTTCATGTATTCTGTTGGGTAGACGTCCCTTTGGAGGACCTTCTGATATATCTCTAATAGTTTTTCTATTACTGAGTCCATGTATTTTTTATAGGATTCAGCCGGGACACTGTCACCTTCCGGTGCTTTAGCAGAATTACATTTTTGAGTGGTGGCCAGGATCTCCTCTTGGGTCATGGGTGCCTCTAGTAAGGTTGCATCAACGCCTGTGAGGCGTGGAAGGTCTATACTGGCTAGAAAGGTTACTCCATGGTCACCTGTGTCGTCCCCCTGTGCTGTGTATGTTGCACTAAGGTGGGCTCGCAAGGTGTGGTTGATGGCAATCTGGGAGTCGAGTAAGAGGTCCCTATTGTTCTGAAGCACCGGTTCACGACCGTCTTGTTGTTTAGACAAGCAGGCTAGCATCATTCCCGTTTCATCCCCTCCGTGTGTAACCTCTGGCAGTGCGCCCCATATGTGTGTTTCTCAAGCCTAGGCCAATCATCTAACAGGTCTTTTTGTGTTTGTCTCCAATCCGCAAGCTTAGAAGGCTGGGCAAGGAGCTTCCTCTCCAGCTCACCCAGAAATGACTCCCCACAACTCAGGTATCCACTCCAGTTGCGTTTTAACGCTTTTACCAAAACTTGTTCCTTACTTTTAGCCTTATGGTGCTCTTAGGCTCCTGGGGCATGTGCGCCCACTTTGTGCACCTCTGGGTCACAGTGATATTACAGAAGGGGCCGCAGATGCTTGTGTGACCTCTTCTGTAATACTGATACCACTGGTTCACATGTAGCGCCAGCGCTATTGTGAAAGGGCATTCCCTCATTTGCATGGGTGCATCACTTTCCCTCTGCATCTGTTACGAATTATGGATGTCGGTGCGGAGGCAAGCATATCCTTAGGAGGTGCACTGAAAGTGTGCCACAAAAAGGTGGCACACTTTCAGCGCACATCCTAAAGGCAGCCTTCTGGAGGGGACACAGGGTATCCTATGGGCCCCCCAGACATCCCCCTGCAGGTGGATGCAGTCACTCGCTGCACCTGCCTGGAAGGGGAGCAACCTAACTTGTTCAAAGTGCAGGCGGCGGCCCTTGCATTATGAAACACTGAGCGTCTGCTGCAAAGCCGCTCCGTATTTCACTTGAATGTGCTGCTCTGAGGGCACCACAAGTTCGCAGCTGACTTTGGGGCAGTGCATTCTTTGTAATACACCTGTCCCTGTTTGCACCCATACAGCTTCAGGAGTGTTGTATCCCTGCTAACGTTCTGGGCATTTTCTTGCTTCCCACTTTCACATGTTCTTAAGGAAGTAGTGTTTTTAGACTTGTTTTCCTTGTACTCCATATTCCCTGAATATCATTTGCAAATGTATTGCTTTCTACTTGGACTTCTCCATATGGTCGTGTGACTTTCAACTTACATATACAGGAATGATGAGTTGTGGTACGGTTCAGAGGCCAAGTTGTAATTAGTAGCCTGTACCTGCAGTGTCGAAAACTGTGGTTACCTAATACCAAGACTGGCTAGTCTTAATTCCACCTCTTTCTTTTATCACCCTATACTATCGGTCTCTTTACCTTACTTTTGTACATTTGTGTGCCCCTGCTTTACCCCTTTGTCACTGTTTTCCTCTCTATGTTTTCCTCCTTCTTCTTTCTTCCTTTTCTGCCTTTGTCTTTCTAATTCTGGGTCACAAAATGAACAATAAAACACAACCCCCCAAAATGGATGCTGCTGTCCTCCAACTGCAACGACCAGCACTATTTAATCTTTAGTCTTTTGTTTATCAACAGCTCTGCATTTTCTGGGTGTGGTAGCAGTTGGCAAAGTTTCGCTTATAAAGCACTAGGTTTGAACACCAGATAACCACTGACATGACACTGTGTTGATCAGGGCTGACCTCAAGCCACCTGTGTAATTTCGTTTGGAGTTGGGAGTGGCAATAAATTAGAGCAGTTGCTGTTGATGAATCATAATTCATAGTCACACACTGAGAGGCAGAGCACTGGTCTGCAAAGTGTTCATATGTTAGTGTGATCGGTTTACTGACATTTGGGCAGCATTTTACGTTCATGTTGTGACTTCTCATTTTGCCCTGTCCGTAGGGTCTCCTAAGTCACTTTGTGCCTTCTCTCAGTGTAGCATTTCATTCTTCTTCCCTGCAGTACATTTTTGTCTGATGGCACCAAGCATGTAGAGACAGTATGTCATATTTGTTTTGTTTACACCACAGTTTATCTCATCTGTTCACATCCCAGAAAACTGGAAGCTGGACGTACGGCAGCGGCTACGAATGACGCTACAAGAGCTACCAAGACTAGGACATAACTAGCAAAATATACTATGATTAAGGCCCCCATTTTTCTGTTTTTACTGCTTTTTAGAGAAAAATACAGCCAGAAATCAATGTGTTTCCCATCTGTATTTAATTTTTTAGAGCAGAAAAATACTTTTGCTTCTTGTAAGAGACACTCTATGCTGTCTTTCATGAATTCCAAGCAAACCCTAGCAGAAAGATAGGCATTTGCAAAACAGGATCAGATTTCCTTCAGTACAGGTATATGTTAACATATATCTGTGGTAAAAAGCAAATGTGCACCTATGGGTGTGGTGTTTTGTTATATGTGGCTGCCAAATTTGCTAAAACGCGACAGACTTCCACGTATGAGTGCACGTCTAAGAGTCAAATAAATGTGGAAACATATCATTTTACAACTCTATTCATTCTAAAAACACAAAATAAACATGGATAAATAACCATAAGATGGCTAAAAAATACATTTGGATAAATACAGATGGAAATGTTAAAAAAATAAATACCATAAAACTGGGAGCCCTAACTATGATTCATGACCTTTGTAACAGGAAGTTTGAAGCAGAAGAACTGATAACACTTGTTAAGTGGAACAGGTGTAGATCTGGTTACAATTACAAGCGGTTCACTCTTTATTGCTTATCCCCTTTCCTCAACCTTTTTTATTGGTTTTCAGAATTATAAATCACAGTGTGAAATGTGCAGGTCAGAATGACCCACACTTGTCTGATTTGAGGCGGTTTATTTTGTTTGTATGTTGAAGAGCTGCTACCAGGCTGTCGGAGTCTTCTCGGAATGTGCTTTTTTGATGGCGCCTTGGCTGTCAGTAGAGAATCAAAGTGATTTTGTACTTTCCAATAATCATGGGGTAAATCTGCCCAAGTTCATGTCTGAGATCTCTTGCAGGACACCCTTTTCTTGAACTGCTTGGTACGAGAAAGCCTTTTTTAAGGGCGAAGCATTCTTTCATTCATTGCACGCCCATTGATGCAGAGACATCTAGAGTTGGTTTTCATCAATAGACTATTGAATCTTGGTATTGTGGTTTGCAAAGAGAACTCATGTCAACTCCTTCTACAGTTTGAGGTTCATGTGGGGGGAGGATAACCCTTTTGTTGTTCTTCATGTTGTAGGCATTGATAATGACCTAGAAGTGCTGGTTTTGAGCTGGAGTGGCCGTTGAAAGATTGGCTCAAATTATGAATTTTCACATTTTTTGGGGGTATTCAGTCACTATGCACCTTTGCGGTGGTGAAACGCCACTTTCAAGCGGCTCCTTATTTGCACTTTGGACAGGGTTGTAAAAAGCATTGCATGAGTCAGAGAGACTTTTCAGACTTGTACAAAGGTGTTTGCAGGGCCGGCTTTAGTGCCGTATGTTCGGTGCACCCCCACCTGGCACTGACCTGCAGGGCCGGGCGGTGTGTGTACAGAAATAACTAGAAATATGGACAAGATGTGGACTATGGCTAGAGTGGTCGACCTCGAAGCCGGGGAACTGGGTTTTAGTCTTGGCAGGGACACGCTACATCCTGTGATTCTGGGAAAATCACGTAATCTCCCCGTGCCTAACAAAAATTAATGTGTCCATCCGTAACACAACTGGTGCTCATGTTAAGTGCTCTGATACCTCCGGGTCTAGGTCGTGCTATAAAAAACCCTCCAAAAAAATTCTAAAACATGGCTTTAAGACCACCTGCTTCAGAGCTCCATGTTCAATTTCCAGGTAGCATTAAAAAAGTCAAAATCACTCTGATGATTAATGCTCCTGATGGAGAGAGATCGGAGTTTTATCTAATGGCACTTTTGTCTCATCCTAATGTGGCACAGAGGGCTAATGTGAATGCTCAAAGAACTGTAAACATGCAGATCGCAGAACTGCATTTTATGTGGATAGCTTGGTTGGTTACTGCTTTTGTCACAGAGAACCTTATGGTTAGGAGTTCATGAGTTACAATCCTAATATAGAACAGTGACATATGAACTGTCATCAAAAAGCTGCATGTAAACTGTATGGTATAGGTTAAGATGTTGTTTTTTTTTTATCCCCGGTTGTTAGAACTGGGGGTCTCTAGTTGGCAGGGGTAGGTACCACTGTCCAAATAGGGACCCTTGCTTCTAGTCAGGGTAAGGAGGAAACCCTCCGAGATAACCCCTGCTCACCCTCTAGGTAGCTTGGCACGAGCAGTCTAGGCTAACCAGAGGCAATGTGTAAAGTATTTGTTCCAACACTCACAGTAACACAGTGAAAACACCACAAACTGACTCCACAACAGTTTAGAAAAATAAAGGTACTTTAATCTAAACTACACAAGACCAAAACGACAAAAATCCAACACACACAGTTCAAGAATATGGTTTAAAAAGAGTTCTTAAGGTTTGCGATAGAATTCTCTAGGTTGCGATAGAATTCTCTACATTGCGATAGAATAATCCACAGATGCGTGAAAAGTTCACAGTTGCGTCACGTTTACTCACAGTACCTTTTAGTTGCAACAAAGTTCCAAAAGCAGAAGCTGGTGCGGTGGAAAACAAGCGATGCGTTGCTCCTGAGACCCTGGGGAGGCGTTTGCGACAGCCCTGCTGCAGCAGCGGGCGTGTTGCGACGAATCCGGTCTGTATGGGGAGGAAGGCCACTTGCATGGATTCCGGTGCGTAGGTTCCGTAGGAAGTTTGTTCTCGCAAAGGCTCGATGCGACGATCTAGGAGGGGCTGCGATGACTCCGGGGCGACGATGCGCGGTCTAGCGGTGATCCTCTTTCTCGCAGCTCCTCGATGCGATGGTTCTGCGACGATGCTCACAGTGACGTGGCGCGGTCCGCAAGCAAGCGGTGCGGCGATCTCACCCAGCGACGACAGGCTCTGCGATGACACTCGCAGCGATGTTCGAATTTCCCGCACCGGTCTGGTGCGTCCCGCAAACGAAGGATGCGGCGGCTCTGGCAGCGGCGTCAGGCGCTGCGACGATCTCGATCTTCGTAGCGGCGGGAAACTTCTCGCAGTGTCGGGGATGCGCTCCGCAAGCGAGCGATGCGACACTTTTCAATTGCAAAAGTCTCTCAAGCTTAGTTTCAAGCTTCCCAGCTCAGGTATAACTTCCAGAGGCCCCACAACTGGATCAATCACTCTAGGAAGGACAGAACTCTCTCAGCAGAGTTCAGGGAAGCTGGGGGTGAAGTCCTTTTCATCCTGGGACTTCAGAACAGGGAGCCAGCTCTTCTCAGGCCCTTGGAGATTCCTTCAAGCAAGGGGACACAGCACAAAGCAAAGTCCTTCCCCTCTCCTTGGCAGCAAAGCAACAGGTCAGTCCAGCAGAGCAACAGCAGGACAGTCTTCCTTCTTCAGTTTCAGCTTTCTCCTTGGCAGAGGTTCCTTCTTAATTCCAGGATGATCTAATTTTCTGTTGTCAGGGGTCCTTTACTTATACCCCTAAAAGTCTTTGTTCTCTTTGTGCATGTGGGCCCTGAGCCCGGTCTGAACCAGTTCTGGGTGTCTCCTGAGTACTTTGTTTTGCTGGCTTCTTCTTTCCTTTCAGAGTGAGGGGCAGGGTCGTCAGCCGCCCAGCAGGAGGTGGAGCCAGCATTGTGGAAGGCAGGCACGGCCCTATTCAGGCCCAGGTGCTAACTCCTCCCACCACTCCAGTTGCAAATGCAGTCATTCAGCCTAGGGCTGACTCAGCCAGCTTCCTGGGGCATCCCCAGCCTCTGTCACTCTCAAACCAGACAGTCAATCCACAAACAGGCCAAGGCACACAGAAAGGTCAGACAAGAGAACAGCAACTTTCTAAAAGTGCTGTTCTCAAACACAGGATTTAAAAGCAACCTTTCCTAAAAGATGTGTTATTAAATTCTGAGTTCAGGGATACTAGATATTTATGTCCTATCTTGTTCCTATGGGAAGAAATGCTGTTAACCACTGTAGCCAGCATCTCCCATGTTAATCTATGGAGCAAGATAGCCTTACAATAGTGAAAACGAAAATGGCTGCCATTCACTACCAGAGCATGTCACCTGCACTAGTACATGCTCTACCTTTTACATACACTGCACACTGCCCAGGGGGGTACCTTGGGCCTTCCATAGGGGTGACTGATGCGCACAAAAAGGGAAGGGTTAGGCCTGGTCAGTGGGGACACTGACTAGGAGGACATGGCAGTTTCTAAACTGCACACAGGCACTGCAGTGGCAGGCCTTAGACACTATTTTAGAGCTACTCCTGTGGGTGGCACAATCAGTGCTGCAGGCCCACTAGTAGCATTTGTCATCACCAGCCCTGGCACACCCAGTGCACTTTACTAGAGACTTCATGGTGATACAAATATGCCAAACATGTATATCCAATCAGAATAACACTTTACACAGGGAGCACTTACACTCTGGCACTGATCAGCAGTGGCAGAGTGTCCAAAGCATCTAAACCAGCAAAAACAAAATCCAGCACAGCATCAAAAATACAGGAGGTAGAGGCAAAAAGATAGGGGGAAACCACGCCAAAGATGCCAGGTCTAACACCGGTCTTTTCTTATCTATTCCTATTTTTGCTTCAAAGGTTTCATTTAGGTAGATATACATTCTTTTTACTGAAGCTAACCCGACCAGCGCTTTAAAACAAATGAAATGCATGTGGTAGAGGGGCTATGGAGAGATGAGGGGCACTGTTGGAGGGTGGGAATGAGGAATCCATGGAGAAGGAGATAATGGGGGATGGCACACCAATAAAGATTGGGGCACCGGGTGCCACCAGCGCTAAAGCTAGCCCTGGGCATTTGTAAATAGTGAAAACCTATGTTGTGGTCACAGCCCCTGTGATTTTGTGAATTGCAGGGTTGGCTCTGGTAAAATACTTGTGCACTCCAGGTCCAACATTTAAAAGATAGGTGGCATAAAGAATGCCAAAACAACCAGACAAAATGACACTAGACCATAGTCTACTCAGTTCGAAAATATACATAAGAAGCAGTAGCAAAGTCAATTGGCATTGCTTTTCCTATGCTTGTTGAATTCTAGTATTGGTTTTCTCAATCCAGTGTAAGCATTGGCAAAGCCAATAGTAGTTAATTGTGTTCTATACTTTTAAGGTGGCTGTTGCTATGGGTCAAAATGCAATTTGATAGCCATTTTGGGAGTACCGAAAATAACACTGCAGGATTGGGTTTTAATAAAGAGAACCATTGGCGCGGGGGGAGGGGGGTAAAGGAGGGAGAGTGAGTGTGTGTGAGTGTAGTAGGAGTTGATAAAAGAAAAACTGCAAGAGAGAGAAACATGAGCAAGACATTCACTCCCAGCAGATGCTAAATCCAAGCAGTAGGCCCAACCAATCAACAAAAGTAGAGTGAAACAGACATGCTCTGGCCCAAGACAAACGCAAGAATAGTGAGGAAAGCCATTGAATCAGTAGCATGGCATTGAAACAGACATGGGAGCTATGAGCAAGGGGCACATCCAAAGCCCACTCCGATATTTAGTCAAAGTATTGGTTATGAAGCTGCGTGTAGCACGACCGCTAAAATACCTGCTGCATAAGCAGTTACTGGAGTTCCGATTGAACAATTTTACTTGAGTGACATCCAATCTGCTGCTTGTCTGGACAGGGCTGTTCAGTGTAGCCTGGAGGATGCATTCCATACATTGGGCTGAATTCTTTTTGAATTAGTTAACGATGTGCTGCAAGTCCTAATCATCATAACAGTCAGTCTCAAAACCATTGATGGTGATGTATGGCAGCAGTGGCATAACGGATAAGCAGGAGAAATAGCTCAGTGGATTAATGTGCATCTGCTGCAAACATCTGTGTGTAAACTGCAATTCACAGGTTTAAATAAAGCAGGGTGTCTTAGCCTTTCATCCTTCCAAGGTTGATAAAAAATGTGTAGCATCAGGTTGGTTTCAACAGTTACCTAAAACAGACAGTCCTAGAAAGCTGACATTTTTTGTCAACAAACACCGGATAAAACTGTTAACATGTTGCTGTGAGTTGTAGAGCAAGTCTGTGGTCTTGTAGGCAGTAACACCATGTAAAACATGGTTGCCACTGCGAAAGCACTAAAGTGGACTCCACTTCGAAATAGTATATGTAGCTTCTAAATAGTCTTTGCAAAGATGAAAGGCCAATGTGGCCTATTGGTAGAAGCAGAGAAACAATGGGCATACAAGAACTTGGGCACACACAAAAGTGGGCCCAGTGGTTGTTGTGGGTGTACTTTGAAAGCAGGTAATGCCAGGTCTGTCACAGAATTTTCTGGGAGGTGTGGTTAAAGAATTTGATGCCCTCACTCTACCCATTTTCAGCTGGGTTTAAGGTGGGTTCCTTCATTTACTTTGTTATTATTTTTAACGTCAGTCTATATCATTATCCACCATCTATATTTCTCAAACTCCTTTCCTGTGCCTTCCTTCCATCACCCCTGCATATTCACATCTCCTTTGGAGCTTGTTTCCAGTCCAGGGAAGGCATGGCTTGGCAGTTCGGGCTGGACTGTTCCCATGAGGCACAGGGTCAGACTGATTTGCATATAGCCATGTCTGAACTGGGGTGGCAGAGTGGGCTAAAGAACGGCGATGGATCAAACCCAGATCTTTTGACTGGGTGTGAGTGTTTGATTGGTTCAGATGCTCCGTCCATCACCACCCCCTTTTGTACCGCTTTGGCCGCCATAAGTGTGGCAGGGTATGCTCAGACGTGAGTCCCTTGCTCACTTTGCCACTGGATTCAAGCAAGCCGGGCTGAAGACGGCTATAATGCCAGAAACTGGCCCTCGGAAGCTTGTTTCCGGTCCAGGGAAGGCATGGCTTGGCAGTTCGGGCTGGACTGTTCCCATAAGGCACAGGGTCAGACTGATTTGCATATAGCCATGTCTGAACTGGGGTGGCAGAGTGGGCTAAAGAACGGTGATGGATCAAACCCAGATCTTTTGACTAGGTGTGAGTGTTTGATTGGTTCAGATGCTCCGTCCATCGCCACCACCACCCCCTTTTGTACCGCTCTTTTTCTTTCCTGCACATGTCATTTCCAGTTCTTTCTCTCATTTGGCCCTTCTGTCTCTTTTATACAACTCTCCTCTTTTTCCTGCACTTTCTTCTCCCCACTTTGACTTCCGACTGAACCGCTAAACTGTGCTCAGGTCATCTCTCACCTACTTTTCCCATGATAAACCCAAATGCGTCTTCCCATTTTAAGCTGGAACATTGCAGTAGTCCTTGCAGGTAAAGGAGGGAGCTCACTCCATATCAGGTGCAAAGATGTCTGGAGGCCCAGACAAAACTATGTTTTGCCATTTGGGGGCTTTTTCCTGCATGTCATTTGTAGGTCCCTTGCAATTTGGTACCATTTGGTGGCCAGCTGTACTGTAGACAGTCTTCAGCTTTTTGTCCCATAAACAACTTTGCACATGCACTCAGTTCTGACCAGTGTTAATTCTGGCCATTTTATTTCTGCATTTAGGCCTCCTGTCCTATAGCACTGCAGCTATTTTAGTAGGGGAAGCCACACAATGTTAGTCTAACCCAGCCCTGACTTGCTGCATCCCTTTGCTATTGCAATACCAAGACTGGCACACAGTCATGACACTGCGCTGTAACCCTTATCAGCTGCACACTTGCTATTCTAGACCAGAAACCCCATACACAGCGTTGTCAATGCACCACATCTTTGGTCCGAAGCACTCCATGATACTTTGTCACTGAATCCCAGACACAGCTATCCCCATCCTGGTCAACTAAGAGCCGATTTACCATATTTAAGTACATAAAATCCCAGACTGCAGCAATAACAGTTTTCATTGAGGATTGATATCACACACTGGCATTCTTCCACAAGCAATATTGTAAGCCTTCCTTTTAGTTTCTCTACCACACCAGTTCCTTATAGTGATAGCAGTCAGTGACTCATCTCCTCAGAAATGCTCCCTAATATGTTCAGCCTTCCTTGTAGTTTATTTACCATTTCTGTTCCTTATAGTGATAGAAGGCAGTGACTCATCTTCTGCAGAGATGCTCCCTAAGAGGGAAGCTGCCATGCCCAAACTGGCTTGACAGGGTCCATTGAAATGTCTGTCTTTCTCTTTGCTGTACTCTCCCAGACAGATCCAGGCTTCATTAGTTCATTGTGTGCCATTAATATTTATTGTTGTAACTGTTGGCAGAAGTGTGAGAACTTTCCTAGAACAAGATGTAAGGAAATTAGTGTCGGCTGTAGGAATGGGTATCAATCAATCAGGAGTTTGTAAAGTGCGGCTACTCACCCGTGATGATGTTGCTGCTGATCAGTCTAGGCTTGAAGGTTCAGTCGAAGAGCCAGGTCTTGAGATCCTTCCTGAAGTGGCTCAGTGACGGAGATTGCCTGATGTGGAGGGGCATGGTGTTCCAGGTCTTGGCGGCGAGTTAGGAGAAGGATCTTCCTCCGGTTCGGTTTTGTCAATCCGTGGGACGGTGGACAGGGCAAGTTGGGCGGAGCAAAGTTGTTTGGCAGGTACATGGAATGCGAGGCGGTGGTTCAGATATGCTGGTCCTGCACCGTGGAGAGCTTTGTAGGTATGTGTGAGGAGCTTGAAGGTGATTCTCTTGTTGACTGGGAGCCAATCGAGTTGTCGGAGGTGTTGTGTTATATGGCTGAGGAGGGGGGATGTTAAGGACCAGTCTGGGTGTGGCATTTTGTATGTTAAGAAGTTTCCTGAACTGTTTCTCGGTAACGCCGGTGTAGAGTGTGTTGCCGTATTCGAGTCTACTGGTGATGAGTACGTGGGTGACCAGGGCCAGCTTTAGGGCAATGCGACTGGTGCGGCCACACTGTGCGCTGACCTTTGGAGGGGGGCACTGACCTCAGGAGGTGTTTAGCAATAACTTATAACTGGAGAGATGAACCAATCTTTTTTACTTGCAGCCACCTCAGGGTCTCATTAGAGATCGTACTTGTTCAGTATTCTTAAGTTTATTCTGGTAGCACAGTTTTGAATCATGTGCAGGATGGACATCCCTTATTCTTTAAACAAAAGACCTAGGTATATGGCCGAGCAATACTATATAATGAACAGGGCCGGACTGGGAACCAAAACCGGCCCAGGCAAAGTGCTCGGCAAAGTGCTCAGCTATGCTGCAAAAATGGCCCTGTAACAAAATCGGCCCCCAGCGGCCCAAAACCGCCCCCCCCCCCGGTGCGGCGCACTGGGGGATTGCCCGGTGCCCGCTACAGCCAGTCCGGCCCTGATAATGAAAGAAGTAAGGCCAAGGTCAAGCAATTCAGTCTTCTTCGTAGGTGGACATAGCTCCTGGATAGGTCTCCTCATCCAATATATTATTGCATGGCACATTTGTTGCATTTGCTGTATCTTCTTGCCTTTTGGGGTGAGGGTGGTAGATTCCTGTGACACAGGTGCATGTTCCTATAAAAAAAAACTTGCCGTTCAAGTTGATTAAGGGCTCCATTTGAAGGAACCTTTTTTTTATCCTGTGTAATATCTGCACTGCAGCGTAGAAAAATCTCCCTGTCCATTCATTTTGTGTTCGTGGCCTTGTGATCAATTTCCTGTTGCATGCAGCAGTATTGTAGGACTGTTTAGCCCTCATTGTTGTTGAACGGTGCATGCATCATTTAACTCGACTCATGGCCTCTGGTGTGCATGGGTCCAGGAGGCCAAAGCAGCATTGAAGGCCTCCTAGGAGAGTTAGCATGTTTTGCATTTCTCCTGTCTTGTGGAACCAGGCAAGGACGGGTGCTGACCACAGGGAGGCATCAATTCTGTACAGATTTGTTTTCTTGAAATGTAAAACAATTGGGAAAAACAAGATTTTATTCAGGGAATGCATCATTATAATCAATATATGACTCACTTGGCATTCTCAGGGCATTGTGATGTGATGCTCTAGGTAAACATGTGACAATAACAGACTAAAAACAGACTGAGAATGGTGGGTGAACATGACTAAATGTCTCATAAATGCCAAGCACTGAAGGGAAGAGAACAAACATGAAGCTCCAGCGCTGGTTTATCATCAGTACAGTTGTTAACCTTTCCACCCCACTTACCTTCTTTGGCGCTTTAACAAAATAATGAAGTAAACCATACAGTGCCTTTGTTATAGCTGGAGTATGTGCCTTGTATATAAAAAATAGGATTGAAAGCCTGCTCGTTCCAGCTGTGCTAGCCAAAGTCCTTTTCAGAGATTGCATCATAGCAGTACAGATGGGTTATAGCCCTGATGGGCAAACAGAATGTACTTGAAATTAGAGGTGGGCGTGTCACTGAAAGCTCAAGCTCGTACTTGAAGCCTTGCTCTGGCTCAGCTCGATGCACTGGCGTAACGAAAAGTGAGGGGGCCTCCCTGCACGATACTTAGGGAAGCCCCCTCTGGGCTCAATCATGAGTTCTCCGGCCAGAGTGCAGTGCCGAGGGGGCCCCTTGGAGCTAGGGGCCCCCCGCACTGCGTGGGATGCGGGGGCCTGTGTTACGCCCCTGGCTCGATGCCCTGTTGGAACCTCGAGCCCATAATGAGCCGAGCTTTCATGTGGTTTCTGTCTTTTTTCCTCTCTCTACCCAGGACGTAGCGTAATGGTCAGAGCTACCGACTATGGAACTGGGCAAACAGATTCCAGTCTGGGCGTCAGCTCAATCTCCTGTGATTCTGGCAAAACCACGTAATCTTCCCGTGCCTATAAACAACGCCTGTGACCGTGTGTAACTGGTGCTCATGTAAAGTAATCCAATACCTTAGGAGCGAGCGTGCGCAATATTTTAATTGTTGAACAAATGTTATTGGGTTTTATCCACTCTAGATATAAGCAGTTATAGCAAGATAAGAAGAAAAACAGGTGGTATTCTTAATGTACATTTCAACTTTGATACATGAATGAAACTAGGGTTTTTTCAGTATCAGCGCAAATAGTATATAAAATAAATAGCAAGTAACAATAGAATGTGAATTACAGCTTGCGCAACTAGGAATGAAATGCACTGACTCATAATAATATCAAATATCTGAATCCTTCAGCGAAGTGCTGTCGTGTCTCCCTGTGTATCCCAGAATGGTAAGTGGAACCCAACGAACAATGGGGGATGGTTATAGAACTTGGAAGGAGACCCCAGGGGCAGCACGATTGACAACAATATAATGATGTGAAACAGAAATTAGGGGGTATGTACAGCGGGTATGGGGAGTAGGATATCTGGTAATCAAAGGCCTTTAAATTAGGGTTCGCGAGAGAAGGGGGTCCTCTTCAGCTAGTTCCTTGTACTGTATGAGCATGGTGTCTCAGGCTGCCGCAATAGGGTGCCTGACCCTATTTTACTTGCGCTATAGTTTAATAACTGCAGAAGGATGCACTAAGTGGTAAAAACAAAGCATTAATGCAAGGAAAGACAAATGCATACTCATTTAATGGATGATTTGTACAAAGTGGAACCAGAAAACCTGGAGAAATTGCGGCTGTCTCGCTTAAATTGTGTGATCTTTGCAAGTATTTTTTCTTCATTTTTACGTATGAAAGCGCTTTCAAATGTGTGAGATTAGACTACTAGTTGTACGAAACTATCACTTTTAATAAGTACTTCTTAGTGCAGTGCTATAATTTGCTCTTGTTATTGCCAAAGCTTTCACATCCCATATACATTAGTTTTTACATGTGAAGGGCTGTCAATCTGACTAACATTTATCTACGATCCAAGTTACCTCAATTTACAGGATTGCCATTAGCATCTGTAGTGATGGCTAAGTTGGCCTGCCCATTGGAGACTGACATTTTTGATTGCGAATGATATTGACACAGTTTGCCAAATCTGTATGAAACTCCCCAGGGATCTGCTTCCTTAATCTAAGGGTTTTCTTTTCAAATCCTGTAAGGTCTTGATAGGTGAAGAAGAGTGAAGCCATTGGGGTCATGCCACATTTAATGTCCTAGAGGAATTTTTGCTTCCCACTACAACAATATCTGGTAAATTAAATGACACCATATTTTGCATGCAAGGTAGAGTTGATCCTTTCGTATTTTGGTCAGTAGTTATTGAGATATTTCTGTTCATTGGTGCTGAAACAATTTTTTGAGTGTGGTGCTGAACATCGACTTAAGTGTCATGTATTATCAGTGCTTAATTTATAAAAAATTAAAAAAGTTCTAGGGCCTTGTCAGGCGGCCACTACAGCTTGCACCACCCATTGCCCCTGTCAGCACTGCGATCACAGTACATACACAACTATTAATAGTCACACTGCTACCAGTGTGATAATTCAGACTGTTCGAGGCCCCCAAAGCTATAAGAATGGCTTGGACAGAAGGTGTTAGTTGTTTTGAATGTTTATTGAATTAATAAAACAACTATTGTCCTGCTATTCTCTAAATCACACAAACAGCACCACCATGTGTCCGCTGTCATAAATACTGGTGTTGAAATTTAAGTGCCGGTGCTGAGCACCAGAAACCACAGGCTCAAATTAAATTAAGCACTGTTAACTTCCATGCTGCTGAGATACATTTTGAGATATCTGTAGTTTAATTTAGCTATCACATTGTTTTATTAAAATATATAAAAAAAAACGTTAGGATTCCTGTGACAGTCTATTTTAAGCAAGAGTGTCCTTATTTAAATTACAAAATAAGCTGCACTTGCAGTCCGAGAAAGGAAAGAACAGTGAACACAGTTCTCCATGTAGAAAAAATCAACAGCATATTTGTCAAGCAAAATAACGATGGATTTAACCCAGATCTGTGACTGGGGGTGAATGTTTTGCCATTGTGCAACATTCCGTCCATCATCTTGTGTGTTTTGAATGATATTGACACAGTTTGCCAAATCTGTATGAAATTCCCCAGAGATCTGCTTCCTTAATTTAAGGGTTTTCTTTTCAAATTCTGTAAGGTTTTGATAGGTGAAGAAGTGAGAAGCCATTGGGGTCATGCCACATTTAATGTCCTAGAGGAATTTTTGCTTCCCACTACAACAATATCTGGTAAATTAAATGACACCATATTTTGCATGCAAGGTAGAGTTGATCCTTTCGTATTTTGGTCAGTAGTTATTGAGATATTTCTGTTCATTGGTGCTGAAAAGATTTTTTGAGTGTGGTGCTGAACATCGACTTAAGTGTCATGTATTATCAGTGCTTAATTTATAAAAAATTAAAAAAGTTCTAGGGCCCTCGTCAGGCGGCCACTACAGCTTGCACCACCCATTGCCCCGGTCAGCGTTGGGATCATAGTACATACACAACTATTAATAGTCACACTGCTACAAGTGTGATAATTCAGACTGTTCGAGGCTCCCAAAGCTATAAGAATAGCTTGGGCAGAAGGTGTTAGTTGTTTTTAATGTTTATTGAAATAATAAAACAACTATTTTCCTGCTATTCTTTAACTCACACAAACAGCGCCACCATGTGTCCGCTGTCATAAATACTGGTGTTGAAATTTAAGTACCGGTGCTGAGCACCAGAAACCACTGGCTCAAATTAAGCACTGTTTACCTTCCATGCTGCTGAGATACATTTTGAGATATCTGTAGTTTAATTTAGCTATCACATTGTTTTATTAAAATGTATAAAAAACCTTAGGAATCCTGTGACAGTCTCTTGTAAGCAAGAGTGTCCTTATTTAAATTACAAAATAACCTGCACTTGCTTTCCGAGAAAGGAAAGAACAGTAAACACAGGTCTCCATGTAGAAAAACTAAACAGCACATTTGTCAAGCAAAGTTGCATGTCAAGTAAATGTTTGTAATTGAACACACAGTGCATGCTTCAAGTCTAATAAGTAATAGTTTGTATTTTGTTAATTCTCTAGTGAAAGTTTATCTGGGGTGCTGCAGCACCCCACCCACACCCCTACTTCCAATGCATCCCGTTGTGTTGCAAAAAGGTGGCAGGTCATCTTGAAAGTGTTATTCTTCTATACATTGGAGTAGTTAGGTTTACAAGTTATTCGTTTGCAAACCACAATTCATATTAAAATAAATCTTATTGACTGAGAAACGGTTTCTCCCGTCTACCATGCCGAAGTCTGCAGACCACTGCAGTGTCATCGTTTACCATGATTAGAAAAGCCTTGTTTTAGACCTGACATTCTCGTAAAAGGAGATATGGCCATAGTATTATGGCACAGATGGATTAGCACTAAAAAGGCATTGGCAAGTTTCGACGATCTGTATGTAGTAACTAGAATCAATATGGCTTCCTGGTGGATTGTTGCACAGAGACCCAATGATTATTTCGACATGCCAAAAAATAATAAGGATCCAATCACTTTAGTTAAGCACTTCTCAGGCACATGGACAGGTCAGTTGGCCTCTTCATCTGTGTCATCAATGCCTCAAACATATATGTTGAAGTAGTGGCATTGGGGCCATATGGGGGGTGTTGGGAGAGTTGTCAGGATCATCCTTGTAGGGGAAACATGTTGTACAGAAGTCTCGTAGAAAGCAGGTGGAAGGGTGACATGGGTGTAGGTGTGGGTGGAGGCAGGGGCGGCTCTAGGCTCATGGCGGCCCTGGGCAGGAAGCGTAGGTGGGGGGCCCCGGAAGAAGGGTCCGGGCAGGGCGGAGCCCCCCGGAGCTCAGGCAGGTCCCAGCGGGCCAGCAGTGCGTTGGAAAAAAAAAGAAGCCAATCAGGAACCAGGAGGAACGCAGGCGCGGAGGTCAGTGAAGAGGAGGGGGGGTCAGGGTGTTTGGAAGTGGAACAGAGCCGGAGGCCGCTAAATCCCTGCCAGGGGCCGCCACGCAAATATGTATCCATCCTCAAAGGATTATTATATTAAGGATATATATTGGCGTGGCGGCCCCTGGGGTTTGGCGGCCCTGTGCAGGTGCACAGCTTGCACATGCCTAAGGCCGCCCCTGGAGGAGGTGAAGAGAGTGGGTCCACCTGGATTGTCTTTCTTACTTCTCTCATACATCAGAAAGGATAACAGTTGATATACTTCCCGGCTCAGCAGGAGGGCTTCGGAGAGAGTTTCTAGTATAAATGTGACAATAGGAAGAGGTATCCTTTAACTACAAAATGAAAGGTAGTGATTATGTAAAGATGTGTTTAAAATGAAAGAAGAGCAGAAACTAAAGGAAATAATTTCCTATTGGCTTCTGCTTGCTTTAACTCGTGCAGCCCCTCAATTGGCACAGCAAGGTGTATGAGCGTCTTGATTGGCTGTCTGCTGCGCTGGACAGATGACCAGGGGCTTTAATTAGTGTGCAGCCTGCTGTAAAAAAGACGTAGGGATGTGCGGAATAGACCAATATCTGACTCCAGCCACACCCAGCAGTTGACTATTGGTAATATATGCATGGACTGTATGGATCATGGATATGCTTTTCAGTGCTGTAGACCACATTTTGATTTGAACACTGATGAAAGTCTGAGGATTCGAGATCACCAGGTCAGTGCCTTAATCTACCTATATTTGAGCACTGCCTCTACCGTAAACCATATCAAAGCAGGGAAAGCAAATAACATATTTTGCCTTCTTGAATCGATCATGGCAATAGTGTGCATTTGCCCTCTTTCAATTTGCATATAATCCATTGGCAATTCAACACTCCAATAACTTTGTGTAGATGGTATGGTGTTGGTCTTAAGGACTGGGAATAATAGTTGGCATTTCCTTGTATATGCATTGACGAGAGTTATGCTAGCATGTGTTGTTGGCTTTTAACTCTAACAATTCAAAAGAGATACCGTCAAACCCTGGTTTGGAAAACTTTTAGGGGTTGTGTTCTTGGAGTGTGAGGGCGTATATTATGTATATTAATAGATTATTTTCCATAATGCCCTTGAGGCTGCGTTTTGCGCGTTCATACCACTATGGTGCCTAGTGTTAATTTGATATAATTTAATGCAATGCTCTCCCGAACCTGGAAAGATGAAGGGCTGAGTCAGTCCCCTTGGCATTTACATGTATGACTTGCAAGCAGTCAAAGAGAGAGAGTGAAACACACACAATCTCTCCATATCTCTCTCTCACATTTCTCTTCTCACCCTCCACCAAATACACAGTACTGAATTTCCCCACAAACGACTCCCCGACAATGGATATAGAATAGCCCACTGGGAAATCCTGAATAACTCTAGGGAGATGTTACAACACGCCTTACTAGTTCAAGGTCCTGCAAAAGTCATAAGATAAGAACACAAACTAATTGGTAGACCCCAAACCAAGAAATGGGTGTGATGCACACCTTTGAGAGACACTCTCAGAAACAAAGTGGATGTATGACATTACAACGCATACTTTTACCACGCATACCTTTACAACGCGGTTTTTACCACGCATACCTTTACAACGCATAGCGCTTAGAGGTGCTGGATAGTGGTAAGTATAATTTTCTATTCCAACTCCAGTCCCCGTGGACACTAGGGAAGGTGTTGGATAGAAAATTAAACTTATTCCCTATCCTAGAGCGCCCCCCAGCGCAATGCGTTGTAATGGTTTGCATTGTAATGCCAGCGTTGTAATGGTATTGCGTGGTAAAAAATGCGTGGTAAAGGTTGTATACCAAACAAAGTACCTGAATCTGCAATTATAAGAAGCCAATAGATTCAATTCAATTCAATCTTCATTCGATTTAAAAAATGGATCATAAAAGGTACACAATCATTCTGAAAATCATCATGAATAAAAAATATTAGTATAAATACAAACAGAATGGTTAAACGTGGATAAAACACTAAAAACATATCCTAATAAGACCCTTACTTTTGATGTTTTATCATAAAAAGGTGCAAGATTTTTGTTCTACCTCAATACAACAGGCAATGGTGACTCAAGACAAATAGTCCAAAATATAGCTGCATAACAAGAAATGAGATGGCAAGCACTACCGTTCTGCAAAACAAGTGCACAAGAAGCCAATCAAAAAGCACAACACATTGGAAACCGGGATACAGAAACAGAGTATAACCAAATGTTGCAAACTCCTAGATCAGAAGTAGTATCCTGTAGCAGAATATGTACACACAGTAATAAGACAACCCAGAAACCTATTGGTTGGTGTCACAGGCAGCACTGGATGACAGGTCAGGCCTGGATCTGCCTCCTGTGTGACTGTGGTCTCTTCAAACACGTGGAGCAGTTCCCAGTGCACTTCCCCAAACACAGAGAAAGAGGAAATATCCACATTGGGAAAATTCCGTGAACATCTGCAGTCCTAAAACTTGAAGATAAGTACACAGCAGAATCTGCCAGCTTGCAACCACAAGAGAGACTCAACCACAGACATATCAAACCATAGCAAAACCTGTGGGTCTTTCAAACTTTGCCAAATGTAAACTCGTAACTCACCAAAACATTAATGGAAGAAATAGAAAAAGAGAAAAGACAGAAAAAAGGTGGCTCCATATACGTGTACTACTTTCTTTCAGATTACAGACTGATGGAAGTCCACACTATGCAGTACTGCGGTTAGCATCTCCTGGCTTAGGGGAGATATGACACCTACATCAACTTGACATTATTCTCCATACTTACTACAGAATGTATCTAGGGCTTTTGAGGCAAGAAACATTTAGGCTGGCAATACGTTGAAGCGCTCACAAGGCGAGTAACAAGACCAGGTGACGTAGACGAATAGGAACAGGGTTACAATAATCAAGATTGACTCAAATAAAGAGATTCACAATTGTTGATAGAAAATAATCCGGTTGCTGTGGTTTAGCATCAAGTAGGATGTTATAATCAAATAACACAGCAAGGAGAGAGTCATTGTATGAGATGAGGGACATTGTTCAAGGTGACGAGTTTGTTAAGTGTGAGGTGTGTACCATTGAAACAAGCATTGGTCCATGGGAAAATATCATTGATATACTTTTCCACGTTAATGCATTTAAGGTAGGGTGCATTTTAGGAGGCCTGAACGTGGAGACAGGTGGCTTGTGTTCTAGGATATTGCAGTGAGGTGTGCCAGTGATTGGAGGCGTTATCCAGTATTGCAGGGCATTGACAGTGACAGCAAAGATAGTCTGTCCAGGAATATAGTGCTGAAGGGCTTGATATTTAGAGAATGATCGATCAAACTTGGGCATATGTCAGAATTCACCAAATTACAAGGCACATTATTTTGTCTTTAATCACTGCCTTTATTATTGTAGCGTCATTCAGAATTGTATCTTGGAATCAGTGCATCTGATATGTTTATCCCACCACATCCAGCTTTACGGCAGCTTCGCCCCATCTCGAACCCTACTCCCACCCCTGGGGTCTATTTGCTCTTCTGCAATAACTGTAGCTGCTGTACATGTCCTCCGGCCAGGTCGGTAACTGCGGCATCTTGCGCCCTTGATCCCACGAGCATGATGCACTTGAGACCAAACCTATGTCTTTGATGCAACTATGACGATGTACTTCTGCCAACCAAGGACCAGGCTAGTTTCTGTAACACAACACCCTTGCTCTAGAAGTTGGCTCCCCAGAGTGCATAGAAGCAAGAAGGATATGCAGTTAGTGCTTTTCAAAACAAGCGTACAGGTAAATCTTTTGAGATGCCATGCCTCTGTAAACCTCGTTAGTGACCCAGCTTCTGCATGTGCCTTGATCCGGCAGTGAAGGTGTCTGCAGAAGGGGTGAGTGCAGTTCTGTGATGTGTGAAGGATGATGGGCAGTATGACTTTTCTATTGTGTCATTTTGCATTGGAACATATATTGCCAATCTGACCGGACTCCCTTGTTGTATAAAAGGTTAGCCAAAGACATCTCTACATGCTTTAGGGCTGTGGAGCTCAATTATGGGATGTGTAATCCTTTCCAGTTTTCAAGCTAATGAAGTAAATTATTCCTCTATTGATGCTTTGTTTGTTAAAAATCGTACTTCTTTATATCACTGGTGCCTCATGATTTTGCAGCTTCACTAGGCTGAGTTAGTTTTAGCAAATCGAGGGATTAAATACCTCTGACTTGGACCGCAAAGTAGGGTGGTGCTGCAACAGTAGAGAGATCAAATGTCGAAAGGTCTTCTGCCATACAGCCCTGGACTTTCATTTAACAATTGATAGCTTACTGGTAGCTGTAGTGGTGGGTAAGTGTAGTTGAACTAAATGAACTAATGCACCTAATAACATTTGTTAGCCTAGCGAATGTTTTCAGAATGAATAGATGTAAAGCTCAGTAGTGTAAACTTGTGGCTTGGATGCGAAGAGCCATCTAGTCATCCAGTTCTTCATTTATGCAAGAAAAAGTGCTGTGCCCAAAGTTTTGCTCAGATGTTTGTGGCTGCGGCTATTGAATGTCGGTGTGCTGAATACTGAGGTTACTTAGTCTTGATTCCACTTCATGCCTCTTTAATCCACCACCAGACGCTCCCTTACTCTTTTTCTCACTTTTGCAGGTTTTTTCTCTTCCCTGCTTTCTCCCTTTGACACTGTTTTTTTATCTTTCTCTTCCTCTTTCCTTCCCCATTTTGTTTTTTCTCTCTCTTGCTCATGGTCAGATAAGGCAAAATAAGTGTCAGTCCCAAAAATGAGTTCTGGTGGGCCCCACCTGCAACCACCGGCTCAAATTAAGCACTATGGTCATCCCATGAGTGTAAACCCTGGCCCCCTTCTCCGCAGAAAAGGCTTTGGGTGTAACAAAAAAGACAGGTTACTCTGGATACATAGATTTCAAGTTTCCAAAGTCCATGTGTGATGTTATTCTCCATTCCAGGTTTTTCTTAAATCTTTGAACTTCTAGTCCTGGTTTATAATAGATAAACAAGACTACAAGTCCCAGATGTCAAAGAAAAAATCTGGACTGGAGCAGCACATCACACATGGACCTGGGAAACTTGGCAGGGCTGTGGCTATGCAACGGTGTCCACATATGGGCTGAGCACACCATACAAATCAACATCTGTTTTGTTTTTGGTCTGTTTGGCCAATCTTCAAGGAGCCTCATCCACTTGCAGGCATGGGGGGGCATGCCACAGAAATGATGCTTGCATCCACTGCATCTGCAGGTCATAACCCAGTGAAACAAGCTGAGCTGATGAGCAGTCATTATGGGAAATTGTGTGCATTTGAAGGTTGCTATGGAGACGACAAGACGGGCCCGGTTCCGTGGCTTATCACACCGTTCGTGAATGGATTCTGCTGTTTTGCACTGCGTCGGCCATCTGCTTCCTGTTTCAGCCTCTCCTTGTAGCGGTTCTTATGAGAAGACCCAGTCAAATTATGCACAAATCTGGCTTGCACGGTCTTGGACAATTCATTAATTGCTAGCATGCTTTCCGTAACTGTTGGCATTTTTCAAATATTTTTTCGGTGACTAATGCATGATTACCCAGAAGTGAACTGACTAAATTATAGTTCCAACCATTCCATAATTGCAGACAAGTGACACATTTTTGAAAAGCGTAATCCAAGTAAAAAATAGCACAGGGCACAGCTGGTCTCGGGGTACTGTACGAACGGAACATGTGCCTTGCACATGCGGTGAATCAGATGCAGGTGAACCATCCATGCAGGGCTGCAGTTCTGGTCTCACAGTTACACTTGACCGAGCTAGCAGGTCATGCTAAGGGCCTCCCTCAACCTGTAGTGGCTTGTTTGGGAATTTTTTGAAAAGGTTAGTTCGGGCTGCAAATCTGGTGCTCAGTACTGAAAAAGAGAGGTTGTCTCTGCTATTCTTAGGGCAAATATCCCACAGGAAGCTGGACAGAGAGCGTTCTGAGCAGTGGTTAATTTGTAAAACAAATAAGTCAGGAGGCAGCTTGCACCAGCCCATTTCTCCTGTTAGTACCGCCTAAAGCAGAACTAACTGCTAGCCATGAAAGTGGGGAAAGGGTGTGGCGTAATGGCCAGAGCTGCAGATTTCGGAGGTGGGAGCTGGGGAACCAGGTTCGGGTCTCTGCGTCGGCTCAACAACTTGTGATTCTGGGCAAATCACTTAATCTCCCTATAAATGAATGTGTCCTTAACTGGTACCCATGAAAAGCGCCTGTGTTGATGATTAAGTCCCGGCACTGAGCTCCACAAACCGCTAGTTCAAATTAAGCACTGGTTCTGCTTAGAAGAATGATCAAGACATTGAGCGAAGACATGTTTGTTGTGACCACCTGACAACCCATGGATTAGTACAGGCTGTGATTGCTCGTCAGAGAGAGTTGACAGAATCATTGTGTAGCTAATTAAGCAGAATTTCACCTCTTGGGAACCAGAACGAATTCAAACGGTATCTTCAAAGTGATTTGATTTGTAAACGAGTGGCTGTAAACACCAATCAATTTAGCAGAAGCAGGGAGCGGCTGGCATGAATTGAAACCAATAGTTTTCAACTATGCACCAATGGAAGGTGAATCATCCCGAATACACCATACCTGGTCTGAGTGGTTCCTCTGCGTTTCAAGGAGCTCCAGGGAGAGCCATTTGGTACTTGAACACCGGTGACACCGTGCCTGGATCCAGGGGCGGCTCTAGGCTCATGGCGGCCCTGGGCAGGGAGCGTAGTTAGGGGTCCCCGGAAGAGGGGGTCTGGGCGGGGCAGAGCGCAGAGGCCAGTGAAGGGGGGAGGGAGGGTCAGGGTGTTTGGAAGTGGAACAGAGCCGGAGGCCGCCAAATCCCTGCCAGGGGCAGCCACGCAAATATGTATCCATCCTCAGAGGATTAATATATTAAGGATATATATTGGTGTGGTGGCCCTGTGCAGGTGCACAGCTTGCACGTGCCTAAGGCCGCCCCTGCTGGATCTGTAATTCACATATATTGTGCTAGTGCACTGATGTAACGTTTTACACAGAACATACAATGCAACATTCAGGACAGGGGCATGTTAAATTAGGGCTCCTCCTCTTATTGGTAAGATGTAAATACCAGTGTGGACTACAAAACTAAAATGAGGAGCGCTCTTGGCACCCTGCCTATGTGTGATAGCCTAGTGTTAATGTGTCTTAAAGAATGGCAATGTAAAGGCAGAGAGGAATAAGATTAAGTGTTAAAACTGGTGGACTATAGACTTTATTTGTGCCCCAACGTGTACATTAAGAATGCTGGAGGAATCTTTGAGCCTCTTAAGCATGATGAAGCAAGCCACCTCAGGATGGGTGAGAGCTTTCGTCCTAAATAAATAACTTTATTCACATTGGGGGATAGATCATTTCTTGATCCTTTTAACACTCAGAGATGAATTGTGCTTGTAGGTAATTATAGCGTTGGTGTACTCTGGGTTTCTCCTCTCTTCACCCTTTAAGTGCAAGTTAACAAAGTGTCATTTGACCTTTTTCACTCTCTTTTGCTGTTAACAGGTCATTTTGGCAGATTTGAAGTAGGATTAGTGCAATTTTTTAAAATACAAGGTTTAAAAAAGCTATTTCTTTGAGCACCGGGGTAAACCAATTCTAAACCTTTTCTAGTCCGACCTGGCAGTCATTTTCATTGCCGCTATGAATCTGGTGCAAACCAGAACCACGTCTAGAAGTAGCAAAGCAGCGGGAAGGGTCAGGACCAAACCATCTCGTTCAATTAGAAAAAAAAGTGTCTATAGAGATATGCTTTTCCAAAAACAGGTCATAGTTTTAGAAATCTGAGCACTGCTGAATGTTGTACAGGCTGAGAGGTGGAACAATTTAGCAGGCTTCTGTGACAGGGCACTGGATACTGGCTGATCGGTCAGATAAAACTGGTAATAAGGTCTAGTATCCTGCTTACCATATATAAATTGGTTTCATATTAAATGTTTGCACCACATTTCAGAGTAAGACTGTTTTTCAGCACTGTGTGTTGCACATTGTAAATTGTGGGCAGCGCAGGGCCGGACAGGCCTTTTATTCCATTGGGTATATCCCCGAAGGCCTGGAGCCATTAGAGGCTGGTTTTGAAAACCCAGGGCCACTGCCAGAGCTTATGCCACTTTACCGAGCTACTCAAGTTAATTGCAGCAGGCACAGGGAAGTTTCACGAGAGGAAAAGAGAGCGAGGGAGGTAGACAGAAACATTAAAGAAGTAGAAGAAAGAGAATGGATGGAACGAGAGAGATAGTGTGAATAGAGGCAGGGGCGAGGCTGGGTTGAACATTTTTGCCAGGGCTGCTTTTTGATTCCCATTCTGGCCCTGCCTGATCCTCAATGGAGATAGACACTATTGGACTTGGCCCTCTCTACAGAGTCACCCCCAAACCTTTTGCCTTCACCCCTACTGTTATGCTGAATTTACTTTTGTTAGCCTTAGCACTCTGTGTACTTTCCCACTGCTAACCAGTGCTAAAGTGCGTGTGCTCTCTCCTTTAAACATGTCACATTGGCTTACACACAATTGGCACATTTAATTTACTTATATGTCTGTAGTAAAGTGGTACTATCATTGCTACTAGTGGGCCTGTAGCACTTGTTATACCACTCACTTAAGTAGCCTTTTTAAACATATCTCAAGCCTGCCATTGCAGCCAGTGTGCAGTTTTATACTGCCAATTCAACTTGGCAAAATGAACCATTTGCCAAGCCTAAAACTCTCATTTTAATATTTATGTCACCCCAGGGTAGGCCTTAAACAGCCCACAGGGCTATTTTAAAAAGCTGAACATGCAATTTTAATTTTTACAAGTCTTAGTGGTGGATAAACTGACAAATTAATTGTTCACTACTGCGAGAAGTACCTTTCCCATAGGAGCACATCGGGTTCCCTTATTACATTTAATAAGTGGTAACTTTTGTTTGGGAATAGGTAAAAATGTCATGTTAGGTGTCTAAGGGAATGTAGTTAAAAATCCTTTTTTGTGTAAAGTCGGATTTTAATTCTCAAATCTGAAAATGCCACTTTTAGACAGCTGGCAATTTTTTGTCCTAACCCTTTGATGCCCACAGCCTATATCCAGAGTCACATGACTAGTTGGCAGTTTTCCTTTGCGTATTTTTGCCAGTCAGCCACACAATAGAGGGAATGGGTCATGGCAGGATGGGGTGTGGGGGGAGTGGAGCTATACAGAGCCCTAATTGCACTTCAAAGACCCTGCCTCAGCTCGCACACAAAGAACATCACACCAGCCTTTTGTGACTGGGAACACAACAGGGAGGCAGGACATTACAGACACTTCTGTGGGGGGGGAACGCCAGAAGTTTCTTACACTTCAATGTTGTCAACAAGTATAAAACTAAGAACCTCAGACCCATTTTTCAGTACACTCATGGACCTGTTTAGGTGATAGAAAAAGGACTGTTCAGCTGGTCTGCTACACCGGACCTACTTGAGGCCTACCTTACTGTCTGAGACAGATGATTGAAGGCTGAAGTGACTCCAAGTGTCAGCTGACTGACCCCCTCGTCTTAGATAAAGGGACACCACAAGCTCCGGAGGCCTCACTGCATCTTCCCAGCTGACCTGTTGCATTGGACATGCCTGGACCTGCCTGAACACTGCTGGCCTCTGCTAGAGTGAGTTCCTGATTCCAAAGTGGTGCTTCCCCAGATCCTGGGCTCTTGGCTTGCATCAGAGAGAGCTTATTCTGGTCTAGCTAAAGGTCCTGCTAAATCTGGCGCAACACAAAGCCCCACAAAGCCTTGTTGCAAAGCTGAAAGCTTCATTGGAAATGATGCCAAGTGAATTGATGCCCCGCAAAGCCTTGCTGCACAGCTGCCAACTTCATCGGTACCGACACAGAGTGATGCTAAGTCCTATAACGTCTCGCTGCACAGCTTGATCGGAACCAACGTCAAATTACACAAAGCTTTGTAAAGCATCACTGCGCAGACCTAAGGGGCAATTTCAGCAGGCCAAACTTGGTCCGGTGTCTGCCCTGCACTCCATCGTGGTCGGCCAGAACTTGTGACTTTGTTCCGGTCTAGCATGACCAGATACCCTCAGTTGGTGCTTTGAATTTTTGGCGCTAATTTTACCAAAATCTTTAAAATTGCACATCTCCAGTTCTACTAATTGTATTTTTATCAGTTTGGTCTCAAGTAATTTATTTAAATGTACTCTATTTTTAGGTCTTGGCTTGACAGGGCATGCGCTAAATTGAGAAGACATGTTGTGTTTAATCTGTGGGCTTCAGCCTGCACACAGGCTTCCCATTTGCTCGCTCCTTCATCTGTCTCTTATACGTTGTCACCATTTGTCCCTGGCATACATGGCCATGCCTCTTCTTGTTTTTAGCCCTCCCTCCAGAGCATGGACAAAGTACTTGTAAACATCCACTGCTCCCGATTTTGCGACCATTTTAGGACATACTATTTTCTTTCTTTTTCAGCATTCTACACAGTGCTAGTGCTTTTATCAGCTCCATCTCCTCCCACTTGCCCTCATGCCCCATCCACAGATATCTCACCCCTAGCCTGTCACTGCTTTTCCCTTTGTTACTGCTTTCTGTTTCCCCCACTTCCTAAATCCAATCTCTGCTTCCTCCCTTAGACCGCTCAATGCGTGTACCATCCACAAATCACCCCTCCCCCAACCCTGTCACTGCTTTAAACCCCTAACGTAGTCAATTTTGTTCTAGTGTGTGGTGGTGTTCTGCCATTTAACGTTCTGTTAGGGTATAACTGATGTGCTGATTGCAGTATATGTGCATGGCTGCTATTACTTGGTACACATGTAGTCTCTGTTTATTTTCCCTGCATGTGGGTACTATCTGTGTGTGCGTGTTTAGATTCTGGGCAAATCATTTAATCTCACATGCCTATGGGCAGCACCTGGATACCCTCACGGGTGATTAGCCACGCTCTACAAATCCGAGTATTTTATTTATGTGCCAATTCGACAAAGGTGTATATAGCTGGAAAATCAGACCTCAAGTGAATCAGCTATGCATTATCACAGAGGATGTCGGAGCTTCTCAAGTACATGTGTCTCCTGCTGTAATTGAAAAGCCATGTTTCTCCTGTGCAAAATGATTGAACTGTTTTTTTATCACCTTGTTCCTTCTCATTTCATATGGTGGGACACTATTTCTTTAAAATTCTCCCGTCAGTTCACGCTCTTACTTTTTCTGCCTTCACTGTGAAGTGTTTCCATGTGACATTGCTGCTTAACTTGAATTCTTTTCAAAGGAGCCAGGCTGAATCTTGATGTCATCAAGGAATGCCTGCCCCCAAGTGTCCATGAGAAAAGTAGTCCTTTTAATATGGTTGCAGATGCAATGTATTTCCTAATGTTCACTGCTATAAACCAGCCTAACACTGTGATTCTTTCTGATTTTTTGTGTGCAGTTTAATATAGTGCCAACACCACCCAAGAGTAGTGGAGCGCTTTACAGTAGCATCAGTTACTTTTTTTGTGCAGTTTTATATAGCGCCAACACCCCCCGAATGTATTGGAGTGTTTTACATTAGCAAAAGTTACTTTTTTGTGTAGTTTTATATAGTGCCAACACCACCCGAAGGTATTAGAGTGCTTTACATTAGCACCAGTTACTTTACACAAGGACACACTAATTTTTGTAGGCATGTCAAGTTTGTGATTTGCCCCAAATCAAGTATGTTAAGCAGACGCAAACTAAACCCCGGTTTACCAGCTCCATAGTCTGCAGCTCTGGCCCTTACGCCAGACCCTCTCCTGAAAGCACGCCATATCATCTTCATAGTCTCTGCCTCAGTTCCACATTTTGTGATTACAGATAAATCACTTAATTTCCCAGTTCCTAAACACAACATGCATGGGCAAAACCCCTAGGTTTCGCCAGTGCGAATTCTATTGTTTTTAGGTCTCGGCTAGACAACGCATGCTCTGCTTGGGTAGATAGTGCATGTATAGCGCATGTGCTGTCTCGAAGAGACGTGTTTTGTTCTGCCTGTGGGCTTACAGGCTAATATCGGTAAACTTCATTATTGCTCTCATTTTCTTTGATGCCATTCGTCATGGCATGCGGGCGTCATGAACTCTTCTTGTATTTGGTCCTCCCAAAGCTCATGGGACAAGTACATGTCTCCTTACACTGCTTCCAGTTAACACAGCTATTTTTTCTGTCTTTTAAAGTACTCTATAGGAGTACTTGTGTTTTCAGGTCGTCTCTTTCATTTCTTAAAAAGTTTTTAAAACGTGAACAGCACTTGTTTATTTTTATTTTTTGAATGATCCTATGATATTGGAGTGCTCGCTCCGTCTTCCCGTCACCATAGCGTGAACACGAGCCGGTGGTATTGGAGCATTTTAAGTGCTCTCCACTTTGATTCCACAAAGACATATTCATTTTTGTTGCTGATCCTGCTTTATTTAAGGTATTTTTTTAACCCTGCATTGTTGCTTCCTCCTGCTCTCTCCTGTCTTTGCTTGCCCACCTCCCCATCCCCTTATGCTTCTCTGCTTGACCCGTCCCCCCTACTCCGGCTCTCGTCACTGCTGCTTTTTTTTTTTTTTTTGTATGATCTGATTGTTTTGGAGTGTTTATTCCGTCCTCAGTCTTTCCATAGTCTCCCTTGTACAAATACACACATACCTCTAAAATGCATGTGCGTGTACATAAATAAAGGCATTTCTTAAAAAGTTGTTAATACCTGAACAGCACTTGTTTATTTTTTTGCCAGATCCAATGGTATTGGAGCATTCGCTCCGTCCTCCGTCTTTCCATAGCGCGAACATGAGCCAATGGTATTGGAGGCTTTAAGTGCTCACCAGTTACATTTCACATTGACACATTCATTTTTTACTCTGATCCTGCTTCAGTTAAGATATTTTTCCCCCTTCATTGTTGCTACCTTTCGCCCTCTCTTGTTGTTGCTTTCCCATCTCCCCACCCCCTCCTGCTTCCCTGCTTGACCCATCCCCCCACTACCTCCTTCGTCACTGCTGCTTTTAGTTTATTTTTACTTTTTTACACAATCCTATGGTATTGGAGTGCTTGTTCCATCCTCGATCTTGCCTTAGTGCTAACACCAACCGAGGGTATTGGAGTGCCTTAAGTGCTCAGTAGTTGCATTACAAAATTACACATTCATTGTCATACGCAACTTAAGTGATTTGCCCAGAATCACAAACTGTTCAGCCGACCCCGAGATTCAAACCTGGTTTCCCAGTTCCCCTGATGGCAGCCCTGGACATTACACAACTTCCTTGCTTCACTTCAAAGCTTCTCAACTGTTTCTCACTATTACTTTCACATTTGTTCAGCAAGACCCTGTTATCACCGAACAAGCATTAGCAAAAGCAATAGATCTTTGCAATGCCCAAGCTATTGGCCTTGTCAATGTAAATGTCTTTTAGCCATGTTGTCTAGCAGCACATCTGCTGTTCAGCCTGGCTGCAAGTAACTCAAAAAAGCATTATGATGCGGGCAGCGCAGGCCAAGTCATAACGCTTTTTTGTGTGAGGATGGGCAGGACAATAAACTTAACATGGGGGTGAGCGAAGAGACTCGGTATCAGCTCAGCATCCTGTGATTCTGGGCTTGCAGTGATTTTCAGCCATGGTGAGCAGCAGATGTGCTGCTAGACAACATGGCTAAAAGACATTCGCAAGGCCAATATTTAGGGCATTGTCGAGACCTATTAGCTTTGCCAATGCTTGTTGTAAATTGTTGTGGGAATTTTCTTAACTGTACATGCCTTTGCCTCCCATATGTACCTGGGTGCAAGTGTAAAAACAATATTAACAATAGATCAAATTGAAGTAAGAATTGTGTGAACAATAATGAAAACATGTTCTCATCACCTTCGCCAACCAATGATTAACAATGCGACTATTGAATATTTACTGGGCCCCGGTTATTCCCTAAAATGCAAGTGCGGGCTGTTTCCGACCTCGTGTGGTTGTTGGGCTGGGGCTGTGACGTCAGGCTAGCGTGTGTCGCTTCCAGCCTTCCTTTTAGGGGAGTATGAAATCAGTGTTCAGGAGCACCATCTTCCTACCTCGAGGCTCTGTTTTAAGATTGCAAAGAAAGCAGACGGCACCTCATTTCAAAAGATACCAGAACATAATATCATCAGGCCGATCTCTTTGAGAATGTCAGGAATGCACATGTGTCTGAGGTTGGCAAGGCTTGCCCTGAAGTTTATGTTCTAGAATTGGAAAACTTGTATATTGTGTCCTTTCCAACTAACATATCAGAGCAGATGAAAGAATAAGACAAATTAGGATACATATTCTCTGGGCCGAATTAACCTTTTCCAGCTAAGAACTGGGGCCCCTACCCATCCTTTCATGGAGACACACTGGAGGAAAGCTCATGTTTTCGAACTTTTCTGGAAGGGAAGTATCCTTTGTATTGGACCCGTGTGTCAAAGAACAGTTGTACTGTCCATTGTTGCTCTGTAACTCTCATCCTTTTTTAAACTGGTTCCCCTGATTTATGTTCTGAAAACAGTAATTTTTTATGCAATATTCTTTTTGCCTTTTTTAATTGTGCTCTAAAAATTCACGACTGCCTCCACGGTTCATTCACATGTGCCAACTTCAAACAGCTCTTCACTGACTTGACTGGCTACCCGACTACCCAGCATCGCCTTGGTGAATAGATCCCCCGGTGATCATGTATTCGATCACCCCTTGCGATGTGAGTGCTCCACTATGCTGGAAGAATGCATTGCTAATATAATATTCAAGCTGCAGAGTCCAATTAGCAGCAACCATCAGCATTTGCTACAAAATACCAGCAAACTGGAACTGTCCACTTTTCATCCATTAAGAACAGGACTAGTTATCACTTCTTTATGGGAAGGCCCCACAGGATCTCAAGCATATCATTATTAGTGTAATGGTTAAAAAAACAGCATTGGCAAAGCCAATAGGTCTCGCCTATGCAGGAGCTATTGGGTTTCCCCGTGTGTTTTAACCATTTATACACCAGTGTGGATGCTGTTCACCATGGCCAAATGTTTGTGGCATAGCAGAGAGTGGCATGTTGTAGAGTGGAGTGTTGTAGGCGGGTGTGTCATAGAGTGGACTGTCGCAGAGTGGAGTGTCGCAGTGTGGTAGGACGCACTGGCATTGATTAGAGTCGTGCAGGGTAGATTAGAATGGCTTTGAGTGCGATGGTGTAGAGTAGAGTGGCATGGAGTGCAGTGGTGCAGAGTAGAGTAGAGTGGCCGAGGGTGAAGTGGCATAGAGTGGTGCAGAGAAGAGTGGCATTGAGTGCAGTGGCATGGAGTACAGGGGTGGACAGTGGAGTGACGTAGAGCATAGGTACATAGAGTGGAGTGATGCAAACTAGAGTGGCATAGAGAATAGTGGTGTAGAGGGCATTGACATAGAGTGTAGCAGAGTGGTATAGAGTGGTGCAGAGTAGAATGCCATGGCATATATTTCAGAGGTGCAGAGTAAAGAGGTGGAGAGATCAGTGGCGGAGAATGCAGTGTTGCAAAACAGTGTGTCATATAGTGCAATGGTGTAGAGTAGAGTGGCTTAGCGTAGACTGGTGTAGAGTACAGTGGTGGTGTAGAGTGCAATTGTGTAGAGTAGTGTGGTGTAGAATAGATTGTTGCACAGTAGAGTATAGTGGTGCAGAGTGCAGTGGTGCATAGTAGATTGGCGTAGAGTGCAGTGGTGCAGAGTACAGAGTAGAGTGGTGTACAGTTCATTGGCATAAAGTAGAGTGATGTACTGTAGATTAGAGGGGCGTAGAGATACGTGGTGTAGATTACAGTGGCGTGGAGTGGAGTGTTGCAGAGGAAAGTGCATTGGGGAGGCACGCTTAGATAAAGCAGCGACTGCTCTCAACGGTACCACTGCCACCTTTTAAAATTTTTGGGAAACTTATTTTAAAAATTGTATATTGCGCTATTGCCTTATTTAAACAAAAAATAACCTGAACACTAGTAAACTCACCCGCACTCCTACCTGCACCCTTGAACACCTGGCTTCCCGCACCTCCCCGGTCCACCACGGGATTTCTCCCGATTGATGTGGAGGGAGGAGCGGAGCTCCGAGCTCTTCCGGGCTAGAGGGGAGGAGGGGCGGACCTCACCGGCAGCACCCTACAAAGCCTGCCACTCCCCACTCGCACAGCGGAGGCACGCTTAGAAAGAGCAGCGACTGCTCTCAACGGTACCACTGCCACCTTTTAAAATTGTTGGGAAACTTATTTTAAAAATTGTATTTTGCGCTATTGCCTTTTTTAAACCAAAAATAACCTGAACACTAGCAAACTCACCCGCACTCCTACCTGCACCCTTGAACACCCGACTTCCCGCACCTCTCCGGTCCACCACAGGATTTCTCCCGATTGATGTGGAGGGAGGAGCGGAGCTCCAAGCACTTCCGGGCTAGAGGGGAGGAGGGGGCGATCCTCACCGGCAACACCCCATTTAACCGGATGACTTTCACCGCGCGCAGCGGGCGCGCCAAAGGCGCGCCAAAGGCAAGCCCGTCTGCGGCCGTCCGCGGCCGTCCGGGGCCAGGGGCCATTCCCCCTGTCCGGTCGTCCATCCACGCCAGGAAATACAGTCCACGCCTCTTACAAAAACTGAAGGGAAATGTACTCTCCTCGTGCCACTCGTCCTGGGACCCAGTAGAGCAACATGCTACCTGCGCTCAGTGTGGGTTTCAACTTCTACCCGCACCTCCAATCCAAACATGTCATTACTCTATGTACCTCCTTTACTGCAGGTCCCTCCCTAGGCACACCCTAGAAATCTCAATACTAATAGAGGAACTAAAACCCGACATTCTATTCCTCACAGAGACATGGCTGCACGAACAGTCAGAACCTGACCTCGTCCAAACCCTTCCCCAAGGATACCAAATACTGCGCAACAACCGCAAAACAGGAAGGGGGGGTGGACTGGCAATAATCCACAAAATATGCTACGAAATACGCAGTTCTCCCACCCCCATCACAGACAGTGAAAGTCTACCTTATACGATAAAGCTTAATCCCACAAACACCTTTTCGAGAATTCTTATATACCGCCCTCCCGGCCCACAGGGACAATTCTTTTCTGTCCTCTCACCCATCATAGCAAATCTTGCTTACAGTCCCGCAAACTTCACTCTCTTAGTAGATCTCAATGTCCACTTCGATGACCCCAATGACCCTAACCCCAGAGAGATAACCTCTAGTCTATCCACCCTCGAACTCTCACGAGTGCTCATACCCACCCATCAAAAGGGCCACCTCCTAGACCCTATTTTCAGTAACTGCTCGGACCTACAAATTGGAAAGCCCTCCCCTCTCCCCTGGACAGACCACTTTCTTGTCCCTCTCATATGGACCACCCCCAACCCTCGCCCCCCAAAACCCACAACCCAATTGCCAGAATGGCAATCAAAACCTACAAAGCCTGTATCAAACTAGCACAGGCAACTTATTTTGAGGGAAACATTGCCAAAGTAGCCTCTAAACCCAACGAAATGTACCTTATTGCGAAATCCCTCCTTCAACTACCTGAAGCACCCGAAAAATACGGCAATGCCAACACCCACTGCGACAACTTAGCAGAGTTCTTTCTCCGCAAAATTGAAACAATCAACACCTCTTTCTCCCATCACTCCCCTCTGACCAGTAACTCTCTAGAACTGACCCCACCTCCCCCAGTTACACTTGAGCTCTTTCCCCCTCTAGACTCCACCAACATAGAGGCAATTATGCATCAGGTTAAGTCTGGCTCACCAAAAGACCCTGCACCCCCGCGCATCCTTATCCCAATCGTCCATCACATCTCACCCACCATTCTGGACCTACTCAAAACTTCCCTCTACACTGGCACTGTACCACCCCCCTGGAAGCAAGCCATGGTCAAAGCCCTTTTGAAAAATCAAACTTAGATCAGAACAACCCCTCCAACTACCGACCCATCTCCTTACTACCCTGGCTCAGCAAACTCCTAGAAAAACATGTCAACGCAGTATTGACAAACTTTCTGGAGCTAAACACTAGACTGGACCCATCCCAGATGGGTTTTCGTTCCCTCCATGGGACTGAAATGGCCCTGGTTGCAGTGACGGAGGAGGCCAGAAGGATCTTGGACAATGGAGGCTCGACAGCCATCATTCTCCTTGACCTAAGTGCCGCCTTCGACACCGTAAACCACAACATCCTACTACACCGACTCAGCGGGATAGGTATCTCTGGAATGGCAATCACCTGGCTCAGGTCCTTTCTCTCTGGTCGCTCCTTCCAGGTATTTGCGAAAGAACACACCTCACCCAGCAAACCTCTGAACTGTGGGGTACCACAGGGCTCCTCTCTAAGCCCCACCCTTTTTAATGTTTATATGAGCCCACTGCCTGAGGTCGTCTGCCCCTTTGCAGTAAAAATTGTCACCTACACGGACGACACCCAGCTAGTGGTGGCTCTAGATCCCCCCCTTAACTCACACCATGGCCTGTATAAATGTCTGGAAGCAGTCACCACATGGATGACATCCTCTTGCCTAAAATTAAACGGGGAAAAAACGGAGCTTAAGCTCCTTGGAAACACCATAGACAAGACCATAGATCCAATCTGGCCCCCCTGTCTGGGTCCTCCCCCTCCACCCAAAGAATCAATCAAAAGCCTCTGCATATGGCTAGACAAGTCACTCAATTTTAATCACCAGGCTGCCAAACTATCCGCTACCTGCTTTGGTCTCCTAAGACTTCTGCGCAAAATCCTCCCTTTCATGCCAGACGGATTATGGTACTGTCACGGATGCACTCGAGGGGGGACGTAGCCCATACAGTAAAATGAGGGTAACCAAGAGATATGTCAGGTGAGACAAACGTTTATTTATGGGGTTGCAGCTCAAGGGTTAGGAACAGAACAAGAGTCCCGGAATGGCAAACAGTCTGGTAAGTCCTGGAGGCCTTTATGTCTGGCCAACCGTTGATTCTTCACGGTAATTTCCCCAGGGGCACTTCAAAGGAAAGGCTTCAGGCTTTCAAGGCTTTCAAGGTGCTCGAGAAAAGAAAATAATAAAAAAACCAAGGTTACTGGTATGTCCAATATTCCGGGTAAAACAGAAGGGGGGCGGGGAGTGAAGGGGATCACCAGGGACCATAACCGGTTGTGCTCTACAGCGTTTACATGTGAACGTGGTAAGGCCCAGACACACCACGTCCCGTGACCAGCCCAGCAACGCCTACCCGGTCCCTCCCGGTGTCACGAATATTCCCCTTAGTTTCGCCCGTACCTTGTGAAGCCACACTTCTCCTCCTGAAGTGTGGCGGGGCGGTGCGTGGTCCCGTTGGCATCCCGGCTTTTTCTCTTCTTGTGGCGATGTGGCTTCTGTGTCCTCTCTCGTCTCCTGGGGCGGCGTGGCTCCCGCGTCCTCCTGCTGGGCACTGAAGTCCTCCCGAGGCTCGTTGGACGCTTCCTCCTCTCCTCGTCCGGTCACGCAGTTCCTTTCCGGGTGTTGCGTTATTAACGCCTCCGCTGGTCCTGATAGGTAGAACGAGGATGACGTCATCTGAGGAACTCCCTCCTCTGGGCAAGCCCAGGCTGCCTTAAAGGGAGCGTAGCCGTCCTGTGCACGCCGGGGTGAAAAGGAACAGGGATCAATGTCGGTATCCGACTCGTGGCAGGCAGGGACCCCCTGACAGGTACAATGCCTAATTCTGTCACGTTTGGACTGTGGGAACGCCCTATACCTCGGGGCTCCCCAGTCCACCCTGAACAAACTACAAATAATCCAGAACTGCGCAGCCAGAACCCTCCTCCAAATCCCCCTGCGAGTCTCAGTTAAATCCTGACTAATGTACAGCAAATGTTACAAGATAAGAACAAGATCAAAAGGCCTGTATATAGAAATCAGGCACTTGTAGAATACAGTAAATAGGCAAGGCTCCACAGGAGGAATTAACTCAAGCTGGACAGCCTAAAACAAATAAAGCCTACAAATAGAATCAAGCAAATATGAGTTACAAACCACAAAGACAATGGTACACAATGGGCAGAATGCATTCCCAGGAAAGCTTTCTGGGTTACCAGATGTCTTAAGCAAACCAGACAGCTGTGCTGTCTGATATGTTTTGATCTAGAAAAGATAATTAAGACATTAGATCCTGGGAAACTGTCAACTATTGATCTACCGCCCGCCTCTTGCAAATATTCTGGAAGTTATGATGAAGACTCAGCTTGCAAAGCAATGACTCTCAACTCTATCTTCAGCGATTTCCAGTGTGGTTTCACCTTCTGTGTTGTACCAGTGATCGCAGGGAATACATAATTACCTTCAGAAATCAGAGCCAGGGCACTATCTTAATCCTCCCTGATCTAGTAGAGATGTTCAAAATGATGGACAACAGCACTGTGTATTAGAGGTTCTGCCATGCAGTTTTTAGATGTAGGGATTCTTCTTTTATTGTGAGGCAGGACTTCAAAATTAATTTTTGGGCATTTGTTACAGATATGATCATTGAAAGGAATGACGGGATTTGGAATATCCCCTTGTCTCCTGCAACAGCGGATGGTTAAAACAGGTACAAAGTCATGAAATGCTTCCATAATTTCTATTTGCAAAGTCTTGAACGGGAGGGTACAGCCACTGTCACAATTACCTATACATACCTTTCAGGCCATTAATATTACGCATTTGTCGCCCTCAATTTTTTTCAGCATTATTTTCCTAATTTACTTCTGCGTGACATGGAGAATAGTCATGCTGCCAAAATTATTGAACTGGGCATTCGCATTTTAAAATTAAAACATATTAGACAGTTGTGAAAAGTGCCATCTTTCTTGCATTGGTATGCTCCCACTTTTTGCTGGACTGCTGATGTGCTTTGACTGAGTGTGCCCTGGGCTTCTGACAACCAGGTACCCAGGGCCTGTGTTCCTTCCCTAAAACTGTGTTGAAACTAAAACCGAATTGGCATCTCTGGCCACCTGTCAGACCCTAGTAAATGGTACCCTAGGTACCCAGGGCATCGTGACCAGAGAAGACCCCTAAGGGCTGCAGAACTTATTGCGCCACCCTTAGGGGCCCTGTACCCTGACACCCACACACTGCCTTTGCAGGCTGTGTCTCTGAGTACAGAACTAAACAAAGAGTCGACATGGCACACATCATTGTGTGCCATGCCCACAAGACCCACTGCCCGGACATACCTCAGTCACCCCTCTAGCTGGGTGCCCTATGCCAGTGGTGTGGGCACAGGTGCATGAGCCGTGTGTCCCTACAGTACCCAGGGCTATTCCTGAGCACTGTAGGTGCAGTGCTGCCATTAAGAGTATATGGTACTGGGAGGTCGACATTACGAACTCCACAGCACCATGATGGCCTCACTGAAGACTGAGAAGTTTGGTATCAAACTTCGCAGCACATTAAACCCGCACTGATGTCAGTGTGAGATTTAATGTAAAATGCACCAGAGGGCATCTTAGAGATGCTCCCTGAAACCTAACCTACAGTCCACGTCTGGACTGAGAGGCTGCCTAGGCTGCCACACAGCAGACATGATGCTGGACCCCTGGGTGGAGAGCCCCCCGCTCTCCTGGGCCTGCAACAATGCACATCCTGGGAAAGGGGCTACGTCTCCTCCCCCAGGATGGACAGGGGGAAGCTTCAAAGGCGTGCCGCCTCTGTGATCTTCTCCTGACCATTTGCTGTAGCCAGCAACTGGCCCCCACCGGTTCTGACCCTCACTCTGGTGGGAAGACTGGCAGGAAACCCTACGTCAGGAAGGGTGGTGTACCAGCCTGTGCCAACCCCACCCCTCAGGTGAGAAAGGCGAGGTGAAGCACGACCCCGGGCTCCGGCCATCTTGAGGATGGGGAGCCCTGCCCAATCACAGCTAGGCTCCTGCCCCCCTCCCACCGGAGAGGAGCAGACTAGGGGATGTACCCACCCTGCCCTTGCCCTACCTGTAACGCCCCGTAATTAATTATTTAGGGGCTCCCTGAACCTTCCTTCCTCAGATCCCGATAAGAAAAGAAGAAAGAAGTTCAAGAAGAAGAAGACCCGCCGTGCAGCTGCTAACAACAGGGCGACACCCACTGACTTGGCCCTAGCCCTACCGGCCTGTAGATCATGGAACCTGCTCCTGCTTAATCACGGTGACTCCTGTGGACAGCAACCTTGGGACCCCGGAGGACCTGCCTACTGTGACCCTCTTGAAGACTGGGACTCCCATAAGCAGAGGCTCTGCTTCAACAACCATACCCCTGGTGCCAGCCAGGAAGCACCAGACCAACCCACTCTGAACCCGCCAATCCCGGCCCGTGCCCGAGTAATCCAAGACCACAAGAACGTCCCCCCGGCGACTTGGACTCGAAGTCCAGTGCCCAAAGACCCTCCACGACAAACCAGATGACGCCTGCAGCCTCAGAATCAGGGACCCCACCAACCACGACTAGCCGAGGGTAAGATTTCCCGACGCCCAAAGACACCCCTGTACTCGGCGCCCCACTGTCCCCTGTGCCTTCCTTTGGGGTACCTACCTCTTCTCCAAGACCCGAACTTACCTCTTGAAGTGGTGGTCGCACCTGAAGAATCACCGTCCCCGAGTCTGCAGCCTTTGTTCCCTTTTTAGCTTTCCCATTGAATAACATAGAGCTCCCGATGGCTCAAAAACACCCTGCACCCAGCCGCCCGAGTGCCTCTGGCCGTGCACCCTGTGTCCTATCCTACTTTCCCATTTGCCTTGAGCAAGTGACCAGGAGCCCAGCTCCCACAGCCGCGTGGCCTGCTAGCCAGCAGCCACCAACCGAAGGCCCCCTGCCTCTCATTGGATAACATTGGGCCTAACTACCTCTGCACCCGGCTGCCCCAGTGCCGCTGAGGGTGTACCAACTGTACCTACCTGACCCTGGGGGACCCCTGAGTCTATGCCCAGAACCTTAACTTCACTGGTCGAGTACTCACCTGGAAACCGATAACTCACTTTCCTGCCGTAGGATAACATTGACTGGTTTGACTCGAAAAATCTTCTAAGTGTGAAGTTTTGAAACTCTAAAATAGTCCTATAAAATCAGCCGAATACCGAGGAACTCACCTGTGATCAGGAGAGAAGCCAGTACTGTACCTTGTAGCCCAGTACTGAACCGCAAATGTAATCCTAGCCGGGTTTGCTAGTAACCTTTAATTTTCTCCATAGGAAACCATTGTCTGCTTTTCGGTGAAATTTCTTCTGTCTACTTTTGAAAACTTGAAATATTCCTTAAAAATCAAACCTACTACTGAAACGTAGTTACTTACCTGTCTTAAGTAGAGATCCCAGTGCTGGACCTAGGAGCCCAGTACTGGATAACAAAAGTAATGAGAACGTACTTTACCTGTAACCTGAATTCTCTCCCATTGGATAACATTGCTAGATTTTCACTGAAAAGTTTCTAAGTGTGAACTTTTAAAGTACCTTTATATTCCTTAAAAAGCATTGCAATAACCAAAACGTTTTTACTAAACTGTTTTCAGCTTACACCCCAGGAGTGAATCTAGGATCCTGTCCTGGAATTACAAAAGTAATGTACAAAGTAATTAACTGCATTTTTGTAGAAAACCCCGTTGAGATCAATGTTAGATTGTGTTTAGAATTGTGTTGCCTACTGCAACCCCTGTACCTATCATGTTTACAAAGTTATTACCTTTCTGCAAAGTACTTACCTGAGATCACTCATAATTGAGAAAAGTATATTTTGATACCTGTTGGTCTAAAAATAAAACAACTATATATTTTTATATAAAAACAACTGGCCTGGAGTTCAGTCCTTGAGTGTGTGAAACCTTTTGCTGACTGAGTGTGTACAACAAATGCTTTACACTGTCCTCTGGAACTGCCTTACTGCTCGACCAAGCTACCACTTTTGAGAGTAAGGTCAGCCCTGACTTCAACCTCTGTTATACCTCTGGGGTTTGTGGTCTCTATACACACTGTGATTCAGAAAAGGGGGTGGTGATGAACAGAGTGTCTGAATTAAGCAGACCACTCTTACCCAGTCCAAAGATCAGGGCTTGATCCATCACCGTTTTTTAGCTCACTGCACCATCCCAGCTCAGAACCTGGCTACATGCAAATTAGTCTGTTCCTGTCCCAGTGCATGATGGGAACAGGGCAAACCAAACTACCAAGCCAATTCTTATACTGGGAAGGAAACAAGCTTCCGGGGACCGGTTTCTGGCATTACAGCCGTCGTCGGCCCGGCTTGCTTGAATCCTGATGGTGCAATGAGCAAGGGACTCACGTCTGAGCATACCCTTCCACACTCATGGTGGCCAAAAATAATTTCAAAAAGGGGGTGGTGATGGACAGAGTATCTGAGTTAATCAGAACACTCCTACCCAGTCAACAGATCAGGGCTTGATCCATCACCGTTTTTTAGCTCACTGCACCATCCCAGTTCAGAACCTGGCTACATGCAAATTAGTTTGTTCCTGTCCCAGTGCATGATGGGAACAGGGCAAACCAAACTACCAAGCCAATTCTTATACTGGGAAGGAAACAAGCTTCCGGGGACCGGTTTCTGGCATTTCAGCCGTCGTCGGCCCGGCTTGCTTGAATCCTGATGGTGCAATGAGCAAGGGACTCACATCTGAGTATACCCTTCCACGCTTATGGTGGACAAAATGATTCAGAAAAGGGGGTGGTGATGAACAGAGTGTCTGAATTAAGCAGACCACTCTTACCCAGTCCAAAGATCAGGGCTTGATCCATCACCGTTTTTTAGCTCACTGCACCATCCCAGCTCAGAACCTGGCTACATGCAAATTAGTCTGTTCCTGTCCCAGTGCATGATGGGAACAGGGCAAACCAAACTACTAAGCCAATTCTTATACTGGGAAGGAAACAAGCTTCCGGGGACCGGTTTCTGGCATTTCAGCCGTCGTCGGCCCGGCTTGCTTGAATCCTGATGGTGCAATGAGCAAGGGACTCACATCTGAGTATACCCTTCCACGCTTATGGTGGACAAAATGATTCAGAAAAGGGGGTGGTGATGAACAGAGTGTCTGAATTAAGCAGACCACTCTTACCCAGTCCAAAGATCAGGGCTTGATCCATCACCGTTTTTTAGCTCACTGCACCATCCCAGCTCAGAAACTGGCTACATGCAAATTAGTTTGTTCCTGTCCCAGTGCATGATGGGAACAGGGCAAACCAAACTACCAAGCCAATTCTTATACTGGGAAGGAAACAAGCTTCCGGGGACCGGTTTCTGGCATTTCAGCCGTCGTCGGCCCGGCTTGCTTGAATCCTGATGGTGCAATGAACAAGGGACTCACATCTGAGTATACCCTTCCACGCTTATGGTGGACAAAATGATTCAGAAAAGGGGGTGGTGATGAACAGAGTGTCTGAATTAAGCAGACCACTCTTACCCAGTCCAAAGATCAGGGCTTGATCCATCACCGTTTTTTAGCTCACTGCACCATCCCAGCACAGAACCTGGCTACATGCAAATTAGTCTGTTCCTGTCCCAGTTCATGATGGGAACAGGGCAAACCAAACTACCAAGCCAATTCTTATACTGGGAAGGAAACAAGCTTCCGGGGACCGGTTTCTGGCATTTCAGCCGTCGTCGGCCCGGCTTGCTTGAATCCTGATGGTGCAATGAGCAAGGGACTCACATCTGAGTATACCCTTCCACGCTTATGGTGGACAAAATGATTCAGAAAAGGGGGTGGTGATGAACAGAGTGTCTGAATTAAGCAGACCACTCTTACCCAGTCCAAAGATCAGGGCTTGATCCATCACCGTTTTTTAGCTCACTGCACCATCCCAGCTCAGAACCTGGCTACATGCAAATTAGTCTGTTCCTGTCCCAGCTAAAAAACGGTGATGGATCAAGCCCTGATCTGTTGACTGGGTAGGAGTGTTCTGATTAACTCATATACTCTGTCCATCACCACCCCCTTTTTAGGTCTCGCGCAGCGAAGACCTTATGTCGCCCGTTTTCGGGAATGTGGACAGGAGAGGGTGCACGAGCGCAGAGCTGCTCAGTTTTGACCTCGTGAGCGCGCACGGCGCCGTGCCCCTCTCCTGCCTCATTCCCTTGCGCAAACACTCACTCACGCATGCGCACATACACACACTGCATACACACACACACGCGCACACGCGCACACGCACTTACACTTACACAGACACGCAGGCACCCAGACAGGCAACCCCTTCCTCCTCCCCCACAGTCACACACGCATACACACAGACTCCAAGACACACGCACGCTCACACACATACACAGCCCGCCGCCACGCGCGCGCCCACACATGCCCCCCCCGCCCTCGCAGGCCAGCCACAAAGCGAAGCCCCACTCACCGGCAGCAGGACTCTTCCTCCATTCTTCGGCACCGGGGCGCAGGGTAGGCTCCTGCCTGCTCCGGTGCTGCACCCAATCGCGGCTCTTCCGTGGGAGGCGGGGTAGGCTCCCGCCCTCCTACTGCCTGTTTCCGGTTGTCGCGCCGGCCTGCCTGACTTCCTGGTCGCAGGCCGGCAGAGTGACGGCGGTGATTTGCAGTATTTATTTATTTAGTTATTTATGCATTTTTATATAGCGCGGACTTTACCCGAAGGCGGTATTTTTTTTTTCTGGCACTGATAGCTATGAGGACAAAGCTGCTTCATGGTCGGTAAATCTGATAAAAGTTTACACAGTCTCCCTTAGCCACGTCTAGTGCTCCATCCATGTGGGAAATGGATGTGGAGTCGATGCGGAGTTGCATGCAGAATGTATGTTGGGCCTGTATGTGTGAGCTTGTTGAGATTTGTCTGCAGTTATGCGGATTTCCTACAGAATGGCCTCCCTTCTGCACCCATTTACTAGTTTCCAAAGTGGGGACAGTGAGAAAACCAACTCTTATTGCTGCCCTGACAACACTAATCACTCGGTGCCCCATAAGGTGACACTGATGTAAAAATGCTAAAAACGAGTGAAACAGGCAAAGTGCTGTTGTCAAGTAAATGTAAATTGTAAATTGATACGTTAACTGGTGCTCATGCTGTTCTAGGCATTGCCAAGCTTCGTCTTAGCACTGGTGCACTAGCCGGCGCCCGTGGCCTGTTCCAGCTGGGCAGATCGGTATTCCTTCCTTTGGCATTCCCCCACCCGCCTGTCACCTCCTCCTTCGCACCTCTTTGTGAACTCTTCTCGGCTTTGAGATTACCGAGGAAGTGACGCGGGAGCGAGCCTCCTTGCAGAAGCTGCAGAACTGGGGACAGGAAGGTGCCTGAATTTATTCTCGCTGGGGGCTGCTGCTTTCCGACTGTACGTACACACCTGCCCTGTTGCAGCACAGGAAAAGTACAGCAGTTCAGTATCCACACACTTCACAGGAGGTGACATGGCAGTGCGAGGGGCAATGGGAGGGAGACTCTTTGTAACGGGTGGCTGCTGTCAAGAGTGCGAGTAACAGGTGCCTGTAGAGAAAGTGTGCAACTGGTGCTCTGAGAGGCGCAACAGAGGGACATGAATGAAAACGGCTGCTACCTGTTGGCCCCCAAGTCGTGTGAGGGATACCTAGGTCCAGTCATGAGTTCTTACCCAAGAGTACTTTGCATTCTGGGATTCATACTATCCGCCTTAACGTTGCTGACATTAGTTTACAAATGAGAGTATGTTAAGTGCTTTTATAAAACCCAGGACAGACTGATGGTGCCCAATGCTGGCAGGGGACTTTTTGGCTGCTATGAATACGCATGCTGTTTTTCATATCTGCTTGCTGACAGTCTTGTAGTATTTAATATAATATAAGCGTGCACATGCTCTGCTTTCTAGAAAGTCAAGCATTTGCAATGCCATAGGTCTCGCATTTGTGAGACTCATCTATTAGCATTGTAATGACAATGCCTTTTATTCATGTTTTATAAACCAAAACATAGATAAAAGGCATTGTCATTTACAATGCCAATAGCTCAAACTCACATCAATGCGAGACCTATTGCATTGCAAATGCTTGTTGAAATTATTTTTGGCCACCATGAGTGTGGAAGGGTATGCTCAGACATGAGTCCCTTGCTCATTGCACCATCAGGATTCAAGCAAGCCGGGCCGATGACGGCTGTAATGCCAGAAACCGGTCCCCGGAAGCTTGTTTCCTTTCCAGTGAAGAATTGGCTTGATAGTTTGGTCTGCCCTGTTCCCATGATGCACTGGGCCAGGGACAGACTAATTTGCATATAGCCAGGTTCTGAACTGGGATGGTGCAGTGAGCTAAAAAACGGTGATGGATCAAGCCCTGATCTGTTGACTGGGTAGGAGTGTTCTGATGAACTCAGATACTCTGTCCATCACCACCCCCTTTTTGACTCTATACACACTGTACCTTACTTTGGTCCAGTATATATAGAGCCACTTTTCACAACAGCTTGCAAAGGCAATCAGTGTTCATAAACTTAGACAATTGACAAAGCATTTGGAATCAGGCAAACAACTTGAAAAATGGAAAATCTCAGAGGTATGCAACTAGTTGTAGAAGGGTGTTAAACCAGCACATTGCAGTGTATCAGCAGATGAAATCTGGCAAGAAGTCCTTAGTAATAGTCGAGCTGGGGCAATACTTCAAAAATATGTTAACATACGTAACCTAACGGACAGAATTTACAACAACACTGTATCTTACTATTAAAGGAACACATAGGCCACTTCACTTTCCTTTACATCTGAGCGCCTTATCACTGACCAACAAAGAGGTTCTTCACCTGATAAGAGTCTGGCCTAGGGCAATGCCCTTAATCAAATGGTACCCCTATAGACCTCTTAAAGAACCATGTAGAATATTGACCATATTGGTTAAGTACACTGTATAGCTCTGGATTGCAATCTTAATAGATTTGATAAAATCATGGCCCTTTCATTTATAGTAATTTTAAAAAAAGACCTATTTACCAGTTTTTTTTCATTCTAAATATGCATTTCATGGAGTTGACTGCAGCGAGCAACATTGTGACAAATGGGGATACCATTGCCTCTAGTGAAAGCTTTGAAAGATCTTTATACAGCCTTGCGGGTTATGATAAAGTTGTTATGTAGTCTCCATTTTGGCTTTTCGTTTTAACTTAGCATCATTTTCTAATGGTGGTTTGCACATGTTTTCCCTATTCCGAGAAGGTGCCATGCATGCCTTTGTTATTGATAGGCACTGTCGCCCTGTAATCTGCACATTTTGATCTAGGTTCGCACAACTAAGAACCTTTATGCCTTGTTTTATTTTCCTTTCTTTTTTGTTCAGTGTCGATACCTATTTCTTCCCAGACAAAATAAGACACTGCTCTGACACTTTGTCATAGTGTGACAAGCTTGGCATTTTATTAATTAAGCAGCATCCATGTTGGAGTCGTTGAGAGGTTCACTTCCCATCACAGTCTTCATAGAACTCTGCTTTGAACTGTGACTGAGATGCAGTTTCGCTGTCCTCGACCTTCATGCTGAGAAGGAAGGTAGCCGTGCAGAAGAGGTGTGCAGGCCTGCAAACACAGAGGAGTGTGCATTTGTTAATCCACTGAAACTGGCTTATTAATATTCAGTACCAAGATATGTGTTTAGGTCATTCCAATAAGCCTGGCAGATGGGTAATCCCGGCATGCTCTCTTTAGCATAGGGAAATTAGTAATAGATAGGAGTAACAGTAACATTATGAACAATTAACATGGTTGACTTGCTTGTGTTTATCACTGTTTTAATAATGTTTATAACAATGATGTCGCATACAACAGTATCAGTTCATATTTTATTTACTAAGATTAGAGCTCTTCAATAAATGTCTGAAAATGCAATTTCGTATCTTTTATTTGCGACACTTTAGGCATGCAAAAGTCAATCAATCAATCAATCAATGACATTTATATAGCGCGCTACATACCCGTAGGGTCTCAAGGCGCTGGGGGAGGGGGGGTGCCGCTACTGCTCGAACAGCCAGGTCTTCAGCTTCTTCCTGAAGGAGAGGTGGTCTCGGGTCAGGCGCAGGTCGGTCGGGAGGGAGTTTCAGGTCTTGGCGGCCAGGTAGGAGAAGGACCTTCCTCCTGTGGTCGCTCTTCGGATGCGGGGGACGGCGGCGAGGGCGTGGTTGGCTGATCGGAGGTGGCGTTTGGGAGCGTAGAAGTTGATCCGGTTGTTGAGGTAGCTCGGGCCTTGGTCGTGTAGGGCTTTGTGTGCGTGGGTGAGGAGGCGGAAGGTGATTCTTTTGTTGACGGGGAGCCAGTGGAGGTCTCTCAGGTGTCCGGAGATGTGGCTGGTTCGTGGGATGTCGAGGATGAGTCTGGCTGAGGCGTTCTGGATCCGCTGAAGTCTCTTCTGGAGCTTGGCGGTGGTACCGGCGTAGAGGGCGTTGCCGTAGTCCAGTCGGCTGGTGACGAGGGCCTGGGTGACGGTCTTCCTGGTCTCGGTGGGGATCCACCAGAAGATCTTCCGTAGCATGCGCAGGATGTTGAAGCATGACGAGGAGATGGCGTTGACTTGTCTGGTCATGGAGAGGGAGGAGTCCAGGATGAAGCCCAGGTTGCGTGCATGGTCTGTCGGTTTGGGGGCGGTGCCCAGGGCGGGAGGCCACCAGGAGTCGTCCCAGGCGGAGGGTGAAGAGCCCAGGATGAGGACCTCCGTCTTGTCAGAGTTCAGTTTCAGGCGGCTGGTCGTCATCCACTCGGCTACTTCTTTCATCCCTTCGTGCAGGTTGGCTCTGGCGGCGGCGGGGTCGTTGGTCAGGGAGAGGATCAGCTGGGTGTCGTCGGCGTAGGAGATTATGCTGAGGTTGTGTTGGCGTGCGATGGCCGCGAGGGGGCTCATGTAGACGTTGAAGAGGGTGGGGCTCAGCGAGGATCCTTGGGGGACGCCGCAGATGACTTCGGAGGCCTCTGACTTGTACGGTGGTAGGCGGACTCTCTGTGTTCTTCCAGCGAGGAAGGAGATGATCCATTCCAGTGCCTTCTCCTGGATTCCGACGTTCCTGAGGCGTTGCACTAGGGTGCGGTGGCAGACAGTGTCGAATGCTGCGGAGAGGTCTAGGAGGATGAGGGCCGCTGTTTCTCCGTTGTCCATCAGGGCTCGGATGTCATCGGTGGCGGCGAGGAGGGCGGTCTCGGTGCTGTGATTGGCTCGGAAGCCGGACTGTGAGGGGTCGAGGGATCCATTCGTCTCGAGGAAGGCGGTCATCTGCTTGTTGACGGTCTTCTCGATGACTTTGGCGGGAAACGGGAGGAGCGAGATGGGGCGGTAATTCTTGAGTTCGGTGGGGTCCGCTGTGGGTTTCTTGAGTAGAGCGGTGAGTTCGGCGTGCTTCCAGCTCTCGGGGAAGGTGGCGGTGTCGAAGGATGTGTTGATGATGTCTCGCAGGTGGGGTGCGATGACGGCGTCGGCCTTGTTGAAGACGTGGTGGGGGCAGGGGTCAGTCGGTGATCCGGAGTGGATGGAGTTCATCGTGCGGATGGTGTCTTCGGTGCTGATCGGGGTCCAGGCGTGCAGGGTGGTGGTGGGGGGTGGTTGTTCGGTCTTGGTGTGCGTTGTTTGGGTGTTGAAGTTGTTGTGTATGTCCTTGATCTTGTTGTGGAAGTATGAAGCGAGGGAGTTGCAGAGGTCTTGCGATGGGGTGATGTCGTTGTTTCCTGTGACAAAACAAAAGAGTTAGATCTGTTTCCATGATTTCCCTTGGGATTTCAGTGGTCATGTTTGAGGTCCCTAACAATCAACCTCCCGCTAACAAGGATGAATGTTTGTCAATTTGCCACATCCTTTGGAGTGCTAGGATATGCAGTTTGAAAGTGTTGTTTTGGAAGGAAATCAAGGGCATGGCAGAGATTGGGGTTTACCCTCTGGACCGGCTTTATGACTTTACCTTTGCATGATATGAATTTACTTAGAATGGAAATCCCAGTGTAAAAAAGTGTTTTTAAAAGGCTTAAAAGGAACAGATTGCACACTCGATTATTTAGAGGGAGATGTAGAAATTTTCATTAGAAAGAAAATTGCCAAATATGTCCATATTACCAATCAGAGAAGAATCTTAAGTATATATTTCAAAGAGGTGTTTGTGAGATCATGCAGTTTTTAGTTTCAATTAATGATTCTAGGGGATCTTGCCTCAAAAATCCAGGAGAGAATAGGAAGTTCCGACTCTATGGATCAGATTCCTCAAAGGAAATCTGATCCATATAGTTAACACGTATGAGGCACTTGTAGCTGAGCAAAAGTTTTGCCTGAGAGCTGTGTTGTGAGAAATTCCCATACACAGGGTTAAAGATGCAGTTATCTTCACTCTTAGTATTGAGAATGTCAGCTCTCCTTGTAAAGTACATGCTGATGGGCCCAAACATCTAGAAGGATTGTGCCAAGGATAAAGATTTTGAGCTTGATATTGTGTTACCAGCATTTTAGTTTGCCTTTGAATTTGATTTGCAAAGCGTGAGTTAGTGACACAGCCAGTTGTGAATAACAGTCTTTTGCATTCTGCTTTATAAGGTTCCAGCAACATGTTGCCGTACTTTGGTATATCAATGAAATGTTGATGGATGAATGTCTGTAGGCTAATTTTAATTGCAATGATATTAATTATTGAAATACATTTGTGAACTGAAGTGAAATGTTTGAAGTTCTTTCTTATCACATGCACCTGCCATGTAAGATCACTGCATTGTTAGCATTTGTACACTGAGTTACTTACAAGCACTCAAGTTCAATCGGAGGATAAGAGGAAGATTTAGGACTTGCATGTCCAACGGTGGATAAGTATAACTTGATGAAGCTTACTGTCCTGAAATGGGGAGTTTGCCTTTTGGATCCATCATGCCCATCCTGCTTACATATCTCTGGCCTCCATTCACGAGCTCTCGCCGCCATGACTGGTGCACAACCTGGGAGTGACTTTAGATTATTAATCTTCACCCATCCACTTGCAGAAGAAATATTTTGGCCGAATAGGCATTACCTCACCTGTGCACTGTGTGAAATCCATGTCCTTTCCAGCATCAGGCACTGTAAAGTTATCTTTGATGGTTTCCTTGACAAAACACTCCACAAGCACCTAAGGGTGTAGACTTACACTACATGGCACAACTTGAAACTACAATGGACAGTCCACACCAGCTCTGAATTTCTGTCACTCTACTGAGCGAACAGACAGCTGTGTTAAAACTTATGTCGTATATCTGTCTTTCGGAGCGGATTCAGTTGTACAAATCATGCCCAAAATAGTAGACTGCGTATCTTCACAGTGCACAGATGTTCTGGAGAGAGATAATTTCATTCTTAGTTCAAATCACTTTTGAACGTACCAGAAATTACTTAGAACTCACTTCTTTCACCAAGAACACAGATTTGTGCCTGTATTAGCACATGTTTGCAATATGCTCCTCTCCTTGCTAATTCGATCCCCTTTGCTTATTTTATCGTTTGACTCAGAAAATAACTTTCTTCATTTCGTTTTAAGCATGCACTGTTGTGGGCAGCACGTCAGACTCTGAATCATGTGTGTATCCTTTATACATGTTTTCTCAACCATTCTGAAATTGCATCACCAGCATTTTGGCATAGCCACTGTAATTACGTGCAATAAATGTCTAAATTATGCATCAGAATTTATGTCTCATAAGTAGCTAGATTATGTGTCGTAATATGGCACATTTGGTAGAAGTATTTAGTCATTGTACCAGACTAATATACATTGTGAGCAAAGATTTTACCTATGGTCGGACTGGCCATTAGGGAAATCTGGCAACACCATGAGTTCTGGTCTGAAAGGAGAGTGTGTGGGACTTTTTTTTAGTATTTCAGGACTGTTTTATGGGATATTAAGCCAGTTTTTACTGTGGATTTCTCTGATATTACCACCATCATTGCCTGCAGCAAGAACAAATGCATGCATTCTCTCATACATTGTGGATTTACAAGTTCAAAACTGCCCCGATTTAATAATGTAACCAAAATTAGTACTAATTTTAGTTATCTAATACGCTAAAGGGGGTGAGCACTTTAATTTGATGCCTGGGTTTATTTTCTGTCCCAGCCTGAAACTGTTTTTGCCTTGTGTCTGTTTAGCACCTGAACACTGCAATCAGCAACAGAAAAGTGAACAAGTGAAATTTGCAAAGGGTCTACCACTCCTCAGTACCAAAGGTTGCTCCTTTTAAGTTAGGAAAAAACATGTGTACAACTTTTTAAATTATATGTAGGGGATTTATTAGTAATTGTGGTCGTTAATCCATAATTGTGCAGAAAACACTGCAGCAGCAGAATCATACAAGTTCTATTGGCAAAGCTGGCTTTTGGCATAGGCGAGCTGGGCCCATGCCCAGGGCTCCAATCTTTAGAGGGTGACACGGAGCTGTGTGCATTAAGGTTATGTAAACAGCAGGGCACCTCTCAACTGCCTCCAGTGATTCGATTTAAAGGGGTTTTAATCCTTTACTAACATGCCATAGGCGATGTTTTAACCCCTTGAGTGCTCATGACGAGGTCAGCTCGTCATGAGCAACGGCGCTCCGGTGCTCATGCCGAGCTGAGCTCGCCATGACCGCGCTCGTTCCGTGGAACGCTCGCATGCTGGGCTGATTCCCCTGCAGTGCTGAGCGTTCCATTGGAACGGGTGTGGCCATGACGAGCTGAGCTCGTCATGAGCACCGGGGCGCTGTACGCCCCCCCTCACCCCCCAGCACAGTGGGGGAAACAGCCCCGCATGGAAGTGGTTAAAACACCCTATCAGTGCACCTTGCCCTCTCTTCTCTCTGTCACCCCTGCTGGCACACCAACAACCACCCTCACCTGCATGATGGAGCTAAACTTTGGGTGATTCAGGTGAATTGGAGGGGGTCGGAGATGTTTGTGTTCAGAGGCCAGTCATGGCTCGGCCAGGGGCTGACCAATGAACCCAAAAGGGGCTCCTTGCAGCCTCATTTTATTCACTGAAGTATAAAAGTGATGGATGGAATGCTTGAATTCATATCAGCCATTGGTAATTACTCGGGCCACATCCTAGTACATTGTTATTTTGTGCACAATGCCACCTCAATTTAGACTCGGCCATATGTAAATCAGTCTTGACCTGCTCCAATAGGAATAGTCGAGCCCGCTCTGCCAAGCCAGGTGCTCCCTGAACCGAAGGACAGGTAGCAAGGGCCCCACATTTCTATCCGCCCAGGGCACTGTGCTAGCAAAGGCCAACTCTTACTGTTGGCATTGCATACAACAAATGCATTTCAGGAGAGGCTGAGTGCCCCGCACCTTTTGCTGACATCGCATGCATTTGTTTTTCTCCTTAAGCTTTGCAGCCTAACATATGATTTCTGTAACATTTTAAAACAAAGTATTCCTTAATTACATCGTCCAAGAAAATCAATTGTGCATCGCAGGCGTGATTCACGCACGGACCGTGCTGTGCGGATTATGACACATTGTGTTTTCTGAGTCACGGACTGAACTCCCTCGTCCAGACCCGTGCCAGCACTGAGCCTTAAAGCCGCACTGTAGCAGTGATTATGTTGCACTTAGCAAATGCCTGGCCTGGGTCCCGGCGCACGGCCCGCGCCCTCCCGCTGGACAGCACGCGTGGACTTGGGCAGAGGCCCTGTCGTCCCCAGTGTCGGCCTGCCCCCGAGCCACGGTGCAAATCCACCCTCGGCGCTAAAATCCTGCAAGGAAAATGAAAACGGAAGACGCCAATGGCGGAAGGGAGAGGGGGCGGGAAAGGAAAGACGCACTGCAGAGCTGCCGAGGCGCCGCTTGCCAATATCTGTCACGCTGCCGCCGCTGGCGCGTGCACGGAGAGGTGGGAAGGGAAGATGGGAGGGAGGGGGCTGGGAGGAAGCAGCCCCCTCACGCTGGCTCACAAGAACACGGCATCGGGGAAATAGACGGAAAAGAGATATATATAAAAAAAAAATAGATATCTGGAATTTAACCTCTGAAGGTGAGCACGAAGATTTTGCCAGACGTGCCATCTGGAGGTTTATATATACCGAATGGAAAAGGGGGTTCTGCCCGTGACGTCATGACGGAGCTCATTGGCAGTTCCATCAGTGAACGCACGAAATGTGAAGAGCCGAGCCGGCTCACCGCTGACTTACTTTATTTTTATTTTATGCGTTAACGGGGAAAGCAGCAGTGTGTGGACGCATGGCAACCTGTTGTATGCTCTCTGCATACTCTGTGAATAAATCACTATTGCAAATTCCCTAGAGTTGTATTTATTAAAATCTACACGCATTCGACTGTAGGCCCCAGCAAACAGCACATGCATTCAAGAGGCACTCCTCTGCTATGTAACATGCATTCATAAAGCTTTTGTAATGTAAGACGCACATTTTGAGGTGGAGGAGCACTTCACTGTATATATATTGGTTGCTTTTCGTGTATATTAAAGTGTGGTCAGTGAGGTGTGTGCTTGCCTAGTAATGCTTGTCTCACTGTTCTGGAAAGAACTGAAAACAAAATATATATATAGCAATCTGCCGAAAGGCGGCGGTCCGTTCTGGTATGGAGCATGACATTGTATTGTATTGTAATTGCATTTATACAGCGCTTACTACCCCTGACGAGTCGTCGAAGCGCTTTTTTGGCGGGTAGCACGCTAATCTGGGACCCATAGAGGATTAGTGTTGAATTAGTATAGTGAAACATTCAGGTACATTTTAAATGGTGGATAGGTTAGTCAGTTATTTGGATTTGGAATGATAGCAGAAGGATAGAGGAGGACAAAGGTTTGTATTTATAAAGAAGTTACACGTATTGCCCAGATATACAGGTGCCAGGTGACTTCCTGTTCTTGGGGACTCCGTTTCCCAGACACTGTTTTTCTTCAATAACGAATTGGATTCTGGGATCACATTGGTTAATCAATTTAACGAAGACACAGATAGCAATGATTTGAAAAAGGGAAGGCCACAACAGAACACGGTGTTCCTGAGCAAATTGGATCATCTGGTAAATTGACCCTATCATTTTCTGCTAATATTCCCCACTCTGAGCCATGCTTTCCATCCGCAGAATCTCTACTTCATGACAAGTGGGCCACGCCGCTGAGGAGGGTTGCCACTTGGCTTGCATTCTACCAGCACCACCAATAAATGCAGGTCAGAGACCGGTGTCGGTAATCATTGAATAGCTTCAATGCATTGCTGGTATATCTTTGTCATTTTCCGTCTGGGATCACGCGCCCTGCTGCTGAGCCCGGGCGGACCTGCTGCAGCAGCGGCTGCAGGCCATCACACCGCTTGCTGCTCTTTATATAATTATCAGGCAGGACAGTTACTTACGGTTGGGCAAGCTCTGCTGTCTGCGGAGAGCTGGGGCTGGTGAGCCTCACAGATTAAGCGAAGCGTACATCGCCTAACCCGGGTATTGCTCTTCTGATGGAAGCCGGTTAAGAGCAGAGCTAGTCTGAGGCAAGGAGTGCAAAGTCATTTCAAAACCACTGTGATGGTTCAAACATATCAGTAACACTCATGAAGGTCACCCGTTCTGTGTAAATTAACAAGCTTGCAATCGCTTTTTTTCCGGACATGTGATGCCAAGAGCTGCCCGAAGGGCATCATTTCATTAGTTAACATCTGAGCTGCACAGACATGTTGCCAAGAACAGCAGCCAGGATACATCATTGTGCTTCCTATATAGGCTGACACGGGGAATTGCGCACTTGAGATATACTAATTTGCCCAGGATCACACAGTGTGGCAAAAGCTCTCTTTACAGTGTCTGGACAGTTTTTGCCAGCCAGTCACTGTTTTGCTTCAGACTCCTCCTAAAATGTCGTTTGTGGCTTGGCTCGCAGTGTTTGTCATTTCTGATGGTGGTGGGGAGTTACATTGAGGCACGTGAATATCTGGTATGTTCACCTCCAGGCCCCTTAGAGCACAGGGTCACTCCAACTTTTTATGTCTTTTCCCGTGATTTATGCAGATTCTGTGACTTAGCGGAGAAAGCACACAGTCACTGAATCCCACAGTTTTGCTTTATTTTGCATTTACCCATGTGACTTGTACATGTGATCTTCTCATTTTATTCACACTTTGTCCTTGCGTACTTATCCATTTGAGACATGTCTGGGCTCATAATCCTACCAATTTCCACCTTCCCCTTTATTCTCAGTGCTGAATTCCTCCTCCACTCCCATTATTTCAATATTGTTTCCATATTGCATTTACTTCCTCCTCAACCTTCCGAGTGCGTCCCTATGCTGCAGGTAGATTCCTGCTTCTTCGATTCAGTTCTAGCAAAGACATCTAGGCTACTGGAGAAGTGTGACTCAATGGTTAGAGCGGCAGACCCTGATGCAGAGGTCTGGCCCGGGACCAGGGTTCAATTCCCGCCTCGGCGGGTCTTGAGCTCAATTTCCTCGGACCTGATAATTCTCGCCTCGGTGCCTAATTTAATCATGGGTCCCACGATGCAACTCTGGGCAATAGCTTGCTTAATCTCCACAACGGCCCCAACAGCGCTAGGATGCCTGGCTTTCACCCTGGGGGTGCCCAGGAGTGGGCAATTCACAGGGAGAGGCCAGGAAGGGTTCCTCAGCGGTATGCTTACAGCGCCTTGATGCCACGTCTGGGGTGATAACATGCGCTATACAAGCAACACTACATTTACATTTACAGAGAAGTGTGGCTCAATGGTTAGAGCGGAAGACCCTGATGCAGAGGTCTGGCATTTACATTTACATTTACTTAAGAAGCCATCAGTTCTTCAACTCTGTGCTTTCTTTTTAGTTCTTCTGTTGCTTCTCACCAGTCTTCTCCACCTGCTTTCTTTCCTATGATTTATAATTTAAAATGTAAATTGTGCTAAAGCTTGAACTGAAATCCAAATCCAATTAACATATGGTAGGTGCAGTAGTCTGTGAGAAAAGTTCGACTGAATTAATGAATCTGAAGTTTCCCCGAGCACTTCAATAGTATTCCTTCTCTGAGCTCAGACACCAGCCTGTTACATAAATGTCATGCCATTGCAGCTAGGGACCATAGACAATGTACTGGGTGGGGTAATAAAGCCATCTGCTAAATGCATACGTGAGCCTGTACATAGTTTTTGTTTTTGTACTATCATGTGAACCTTAAACCTAACGCTGTCCTCCACTGGAAGCCATTGTATTCTGTGTAGGGTGTGGGAGAGGAGGTCTGATGCGATCTGCTGAATTTATAGATGTTTATAGCCTATATGTCAATTTCTTTGGTACCTCTAGGGCTTAAACAGGAGTCTGAGCATGTCCCTTAACATTTAAATCCCTCTAAATCCCTTCTTTTGTGCTTCCAAAATTAAAAGAAGGGTTTTCGTTTTTTCCATGTAAAAAGGGTTAAAACCAAGTAAGTTTCTCAACGAGGGTTGGGTATATGGCTCAGTCCCCAATTTTTCAACTGAGTTAATGTAGGAATACTGCATCGATCATCAGTGATTAAGAAACTGAGGCTGGCTTTATTTAAAACTATGTCGATCAGCTCTGTCATCATAATACTGATGGCCAAGTAATATCTATTTATCGTATGTTCTCACCATGCTGTAATAGTTGGAAGAACATGTGAGTTGCATCTGCGTAAGATTGCAGTTCCACACCATTATCCATTTCAACATTGTGAAAGAGTTTCTAGCACATATTGAAATCTGTTTCAACATTGGTGATCCCGTAGGCGCTCCGTGGTTTGAGGTGAGCTGTGCTTATATAAGCATCCTAGCAGCCATATTTACGGACTGAAGGCAGCCATATTTGCCATCAATTTCACTTCCTTTTTATCCACTGTAATAATTTCTGCCTGTTTCTTTGTTTAGAGGACTCTCAGCTTTACACCTGATATTTTCTGATTGGGCCAGTATAAAGCTGGAGAGATAAACCTGAATATTAGTCTGTAAAGTTCTTTCTGTCTGTAATCTGTTTCTTGTGAGTCAAGGCCAAGAATTCATCTGTGGGATGACCCAGCTGCAGAGTAACTTGGACATGGGAGAGGGGGGAGTATTAAACTTGCTATTGCTGGGTTGCTTCCTGTTTTGTTTATGTTATATGATGCTATGTTATAGACCACTTGGAAAGCATGTGTTCACCCATTGGGCTGCTTGGCACAATGAATGGGAGGCAGATCTTAACAAATCATATAGACTCAGGGCTGTCAAGAACTTGTGTTTGATAGGCCAATTCTTGCATTTTTAAAAAAAAAATGCTGAAGTAATAGCAGCTTCCTCAGTTCTAAAGCAAGCGCATTCCAGAGTGTGGGGGTCTGAACAGTAAAGGAGCGACCACTAAATCTGACCTTTTTAATGCACCGGATTTTGAAGTAAAGGAATGAGACGTGTAGGGCCAAGATGTTCTGATGTGAATTGGATTGTTTAAGAAGGGATTAGGAAATGAGACTAAATTTGGTAGTGTGCACTACTCTACCTGCTGCCTGATTTTTCAGGATTTTAAATCGTTTGAGTTAGAGCAGAATTATATTGCAGAATTATATCCGGATAAAAAGAGCTTTGCAGTTAAGTATTGAGCCAATCAAGGCGGACCCTGAATGTGTGTCCCCTTCTGTGGTCACTGCATGAGTTTACATGTTTAAGCCTTTGAAAAGCATCTGAAAGTACCACATCTGAGACTTCAGTTCTCCTTTGTAGACCAGACTCCCTTTAACACCAAGATTTGTAATGATATTCCAGGGGGAAGTTCCTGAACCCATCTCCCCTGGCCAGTAGGTGGTCTGCTAGAGGTCTGCTCTCCTGCCAGCTACTAGGATTTGTGTTTGTTCGGTGTTGAGCTTAAGACTGTGCCTACACAAACACTTCCTAATTCCCTGTATACACTTCTAAATCTCATTGTTTTTGTGACATGTCCACTCAGGCATAAGCGCAGCTTAGTGTAGTCCGCATAAGTGTTAAACTGAAAGTCAAGGAGTGGATAAGGGGACAGCCAGTGGAGAAATGTAGATGTTGAACAAGTATGGTGAAACAAGAGACCCATGTGGAAGAATGCACATGGTGGATAATATTTCAGATATAAAGGAGTGGAGAGAGACTCTCTTAGTGCGATCTAACTGAGGACAGATCCATCCAGGCAAATTCCTTCTTACTCACTTCAACCTCATTCACACTATTTACACGTGTACTCAAGGGAGTAGCACAGGCCTCTGCCGCCCCAGAGGTGCACGGTGGGTCCAGCGCTTCACAGGCCTCCCAAACCTTCAGGGGGCCCGCTTTCAGTCAAAGACCAAGAATATCTATGAGATATGGGAGACTCAGGGGCCTCTCATTAAATTCTGCATTGGGGTTGCGGGCATCGTTTTGCATCACACCGCTGCGCGTATTCAAAATCCATCTCCTTTGTAGTGAGCTTAACTTGTAATAATACAGTTCATGTTATAATATTTGCACAACTCCACTCTACATTGGCGCTCAATGCCATCTTCCCACGGTCTTGCCACTTCTCTGTATCACACCACTTTTGTCATACTTACTCACTCAAATATTAGTTCCACTGGGCAAGGACCAGAATCTTCAACACCAGGTTATGTTTTAGCCAAACACACTACAGTTTGAATTTCCTACAGGTGGCGGGAGGGTATGCTCACTTTACAGTGTCTGCAGTGGTAAGCTGCTCTCTAGGCAGATAAGAACTTTCCTGTGGTCGTGTGACCAAGAACATAACTTTATAGAACATGTAAATAAATGCATGTATATTTTTGTAAACATCACTCTTTTTTGGTGAAGTGTGAGTGAATGATCGTGTGTCTGTGTAGGTGCTTTATGGACGTGAGAGGTGTTCTAGGTGGTGTGTTCTTACAGAAACTTCCTCAGTTCCTTCCACAGATTCCACTCAGATTCTGAGCATCACGTGTAGGATTCAGTGCGTGTTTGAGCTGCGGGTGCAGCACTTTCCACTCTCCAGAGTGGCATGCACGCTTCGATGCGTCTGCATCTGAAGATGTCCTGTATATATGCAGCTCACACGTCACTTCCTGTTGTTGACTGCTCAGGAGTTCGGGAGTGCCAGATGACAATCTGCTGATTTGTCAGCAAAGCTGTGATCAGATATACGCTGGTAAGTGTTGAAGAGATGGCGTCACCGGGTATTTTCAAGTTTCTTGCAAGACAAGGTCATCCTAATGTCATTTCAATCTGCAGGCAGTCTCTTGGTGACTACATCCGTCATACGCATGCAACACACGGTGTCAGAAGTGTGGTGGGATTTAATTAGGCAGCGTCAAAAATGAATTAAGGATTTGGCAGACGTACCTTGAGTGGGAGGTGGCACAGTTAGCAACAGTTGTCCTAGGGCAATTACTTGTAAACGGTGGCAGTAAGAACAGCAGATTGTACTACACTTGGTCAGGCCTTTGTCTATAAAATGAAAATAACTGGAATTAGAAGGAAATAATAGAGGAATGACGCTGTGAGCAGTTTCGCTGAGGTGTACAACACAGATTTGTTTGTCAAGCCTACCAGACAGCACAGCTCGCCTCTCTGGTTTTGTGAGGCATAATTTGAGCTTACCAGGTACATAGAGGGTCTTGGAGCCCGCCCATCGCTCACCACTGGTTGGCTTCTGTGCCACAGTCATTTGAATGCTTTTATTCAATGGTTTTTCTTGTCCAAGCATGTCCACTTTGTACTTGTCTATCCCTTGCAGCATAATCTCTTTACCATCTCTCAGACTGGCTGGCTTCTGTTATGTTATGTGTATTTGCAAAGCACGCTTTCTCACGCAAGTGTATCCAGGCACTGAGCAGGTGGTGTGTGCCGGGCCGTGCCTATGGTAAGATGAAAAGCCAGATCACCCACTTCTTTTGGAATTCAAGAAGAGAGGAGGGTGCACTGATGTGGAGTGAGATGGCCTGCCATGCTTTAGGAGCGATTTAAGAGAATGCTCGCCCTCCTGATCTGGTTCTGTGTATTTGTGGGATGTGTGTGAGTAGGAGTCCTTTGGAGAGGAGGTGCCTGGGTGGTTGGTGGAAGGAGATGCGACTGCTCAGGTAGGTGGGGTCGAAGGTATTTAGTTCCTTGAATGTGCATGTGAGGAGTCTGAATTGAGTGTGTTTGTGTGTGGGGAGCCAGGGTTGTTCCCTGAGGTGTAGAGTGATTTGAGTTCTGTGTGGGAGATTGAGGTTGAGTCTGGCTGCTGAGTTCTGGATGGTTTATTGTCTTCTAGTGAGTTGCTTGGTAATCCTGGTCTAGAGGATGTTCCTATAGTCCAAGTTGATGGTGCCTAGGGCGTGAGTGACAGTTTTTCTAGTGTTGCATAGAAGCCATTAGAAGATCTTCTGCAGCATCTTCAGGGAGTGGAAGCTAGATGCAGTGACGGCGTGACTTGTGCAGTCATGTCCAGTTTTCTGTCAATGATTATTCAGAGGTTCCTGGTGTGGATTCTGGATATGGTGCCAAGTTCAACTGGCCACCACAGTCCCATGGTTCTTGACAAAGAACTCGACTTCTTTCTTGGCAGTGTTCTATCCATCCACGCTCACTTTTAGGGAACCACTTTTCTCTTTCTGTGTAAGAACTCCGTGAGAATGAATGTATTTTCCAGCTCTCTCCCTCCTCTCCTTTTACCCTTACCAAATACCTGTCCCCTCACCCCACACTCCGTTGCATGCTGTAAAATCTCTCTCTCCATGCTTCTCCCCCCTCCAAGTCTGTCCCTTTCCACCCCACACACTTGGTGTTGCTCCCTTTGTCCCTCACATCCAACTAATCCATTTCCTTACCCCACCCTGTTTATTTGCACCACCCACAGGTTTCTCCATTGCTTCCCTGCCCACTCGATGTTGTTGTATGCCCCCTGGACTAATCCCCATCTGCTCATCCATTGGTCTCCACCCCTTCTGATGCCACTATTGACAGCATTTGGAGTTCCTGATCGCTGTAATTTGCTGCTGGGCTGCTCCGTTTGAAAAATGCACTTTCTTGTGCATTGAAATTGCTTTTTTTTAAAATGGGCAGTTCCATGTGGCATCTGCTATCTTGGAATGGAAAATGAAACTCGAGGAACGTGTATTAAAGGAAAAGCCAGAGCTCTGTTCCAGTGGCGTAACATTAGCCACTGCAGCCCCCTCAGTGCAGAGCGGCTTGAGCTCCAGGGGGCCCCTTCTGGCACTATGCACAGGTGGCGGTTCCCTAGCCTTAGTGGGTCCAGAGCATGGGGGGGCCCCGGTCCTCTCCATTTACTTTACAGGGGCGGCCCTCGTGTTTCGTTATGCCACTGCTCCTTTCATACCGTCCACTTCTAACATAACATTCAGTTTAAGGCACACATATACAACTACAGAGTTTGCTGTGTTTGTTGATGTGCTGTTTGTGTTTCTAATATCAAAGAGAGAGACTTTCCTAGGCAGTTAATACCAGTGGCATTACATTGATTTATTTTACATGTTGTGGGGGATGACCCAAGCTCAGTGCAATCAATCAACAACTATTTAAAACATGTCAATTCTTCTGTATTGGGATTTATCTAAAAATTCAGACATAGAAAAACAAAAGTTCAAAACATTTAGACACAGGTGCATGTACATCAATTCTAATGTATTTACCATGAGTTACGAGCGGTAAGTACTGTGTCCAAAACAATATAGACATACACAAATACATAAACAACAGTTATACATAGAATAGAATGTAGGAAAAATTTATAAAAAAAGTTGTTAAAACCGGACAGTTGATATATTGTGGCAGGTGGTAACAATTGTTAAAGTTTTTAATATCTTCACAGGTGACAAGAATCGCTCTACAAATCCATAGATTGATTGATTTAAATTGAGCATCTAAGGAAGCATAGTCAGTGCTGTTTCTGATAAAGTTAATTTATTGTCAGTCCAGTGTGAGTGCATAGTCATCTGAGTAGTAAGCTTTATGTAACTAGAGAAGGAACGTCTGGACGTGATAGAAGATCACGTTTAACATTGAACCCTTGCGTTTGCAGAAAGATTCAAGCACGCGCGACGTAGCACAATGTCACATTCAATTTGCCTTCCCACATCTATGATGCAATGTTCCTCTCTAAAGATGGCCACGTGCTTTCAGTCAGAGGCCTTCGAGATTCTTTGAGTGTTTACAAAAGTCTGCCTGCCATGCTTGTCTGTCGGTTGTCATCGGTGGCTGCTGGTGGCTGAAGCCCACCTCTAATTGGCCAGCTTTGTGCTCCTTGCTTTCTCCCTAGTCCGACCCAGGCCTGTCAGTAGGAGAGTAGGTCCACAGCAGGCTGTGGTGATGGCAGTAGGTTAGTGGCTGCTGTTTCCTGGTAGTGCCTGCCCTTTGGCTGGTTCAGGAGAACAGTGTGAGGTTTTGCTAGACGGCGGTTCCGTAATGGGCCTGCATAGGATCTGAATTTCCAGGCACCCATGGCTGAATGTTGTACTAAACCCGCTGCTTTGAGAAAACAACACAATCAGTGCTTTAAATGGGCAGGTACTGTCCGGTACTGAGTACCAACACTTTTTTTTGAGAGGGAGAGTACCAGCACTTCTCAAGAGAGACGTAATACTTTTAATTGGAGAGTACCCTTACTTCTGAGAAACAATCAGGTACTCTGGTATAGAGTACCTGCTCTTCTATTTTTTCCATTTCAAGCACTGTATATAATCCGACTCTTTGTAGTGCTTTGGAATTGGGTTGATGGGGGTGCACTTAATGTACAAACGGGACTAGAAACTTATTGGTGCCAAGAGCCTTCGTTCAGTCTTAACAACTTCAGTTTATTCTGTTTTTTATGACCAACACTTTGCATTTTGGGACTTGTGTTTTTGTGCCAGCATGCTAAGTGCTGTTGGTTGAAGGTGTCATGCATGAGAAGAAACCCCTTGTCTGCAATGAGAAATATATTTTACTTCCGGGTCTGCCTTAATATTGGAGGGTATTATTCTTCGACAGCAGGGCAATAGGTATGCATTATAGCAACCAAACGAGAAATGAGTCAGCTGACCAGCAGGCAGCAGGGCCGTGGTCAATGCAGGCATGACAAGCCCAGGGCATGGCAGCCGGAGTAAATGCGAGCTCACCAAGTTTGAAATGAAGGGGGTGTAGCATTTCCCACAGGAGGGTTCCAGATGCTGCTGTTATGATTGGAATGGATCTACAGTAAACCTTTAATCTACAATAAACATTTCTGATTCTGAACTGCTTCTCTGTCGCTCTTCAACACTGAGTTTTCAAAGTGACATAAATGTATCTTGCACCAGCGCCCTCGGTATCATTGCTTCGCTAGTGCGCCTGGGGATGAATGTTGCACTGAAAATGTACCTTCCACCATCATACATCTGCGAACACACCCACAACATACACCTGCAAAGCTCCACACGTGGGCAGCCGTGCTACAGCCCGTGGGGCCTAAAGCATTCCAGGAGGCCGACAAAGCCCCAACAGGAACAAGCCCATTCCATAGGGACTTTTGCCCACCGCACCTCTCTTGTTGGGTGCCTTTCCATGGAAACCTTGTGCTGTTCACTCCCTGATGAGGTGGTCCTTATCCCTGCAGTTCGACTCTGCCGCAATATTGCTCTGTCGTTGTTGGCGCCCAAACCAGATCCACTTAAATTGTGTGGCATTTCCAAAACCAAATAGTGCTGCATAGGTGAATAAATCAGCAGAGAAATGCAAATCATGCAGCGCCTCTTTTCATAAGAGCACAGTTCTACATGTCATCATAGTACATACAACCCTCGCTATGTACATGTCTCACTAGGAAGTACCTTGCCAGTCGAGACACTGGACCTCAAAAAGAAATGCAAATATTTTTGATTCTTCTAAAGACTGGGTATCCAGTCTAAATAACTTCTGCTTTCTTTGAGAAAGTCCCTGTGATTTGTCATTACAATTGTGTTAAAAGTACAATAAAATGACACCGGTTCGTTCTATCCACCCTTTTGGAATTACATTCTTGCTACAGATTACATTACCTGCGCAAGTATTTTAATGAGTAATTGAAGTTATCAGCAAGTGAACACTTAACTACCATAATGTGTCTGATACAATATTGCACTTAGTGTGAAGCAGATCACTTTTAATCCGTGGTCAATTTGTACAAAATTAAGTACCGGGGCCCAAGGTATTTCTCAGGGCCCATTGCCACTGGCACCACCCATTGGCCCTTCCACTGCTGCCTAATGCTTGTACTCCGAAGTTCTGGATTGAGTCCCAGTCCAATGAGGTGCTGTTGCTTCTCCCGCTGTACATCTTAGAGAATGTAGGGGATGGACGTAAAGCGCATCCCTTTGTTTTAGATGATCTGTCGTTGGCTCAGCCCTTGGCCACAGACTTTGTTGAAGAGATCCACTCCCAGGCCGACCTGCTGGATCCGGTGTGATCGAGGTCAGGTGAGGACAAGGGATTCTTCCTGCTCTATTTGGACTTGAATTGAAATTCATTAACATAAACATGGCTATTTAGTGGCTTTATGGTAGCTTCTATGTGGGTACAGGAGAGAGGAGTGCAGGGGCAGGTATAGAAGGGGGTGGACAGCAGCACTGACTACCAAAATCCCTGTAGAGCACGCCATATTCCTGGGGGCAACATTAATTCACAGGCGACCTCCACACTCTGTACTTCACCTCTTATGTGTCCGAACGAAGGATCACCACGTTCAAGGACCATGTTTAAAGGCGTCTCACTGGAAGTGGATTCCTATCATTTAACCGAGACGAGTGCACTGTGGATGAGCAACAAACAGATGTCGTAGCGCACATATTGGGGAGTCTTGTGATACGGCTCCTCTGCACAAGGGTTGGTCAAAATGAGAAAATAGGGAATGTGATTTTACTGGAACGCTCAGTACTACAATCGTATTGTAGCCTCAGGGGTCAGAGCAGGAATCAGATGACCACAGTGAATATATTTTAGTCTTGGGCATCTGTTTGCTCAAAATAAGACCCTTTTCTGACTCACAAATCATTCTTTTGTAGAGAAAAGCAATGAGATCTGCGAAAAGAGGCACAGGAGTTAGCCAAATAAGAATGCCCGCCCTTTCCCACTAGCCATAACTGTCCATCCCCTCAATCTTGGGCGGTTTTCTAACTGGCATGTCACTCTTCTTAAATTAAGGAAAGAGACTGACTAGCGCTATCTCTGATAATTCCTGAGCAGTGGTGCACATAACCTGTTGGGTTGGGTTGGGTGCACTCCTTACCTTATTGCAGAAAGGCAGATGCTCTGATTCACACGATCACTCGTTCATATCAACAGCACAACAAAGTCAGGCCGCGATCTTTCTGCGATTTCAGCAGGGAATAGGATTTCACAGTGAAAATGGAAAATCGGCACTTTAGATGGCTAAACGGGTAATTTGAACAACTACAATTAGAAAGCCAGAGTGCTTTGTAGGTAGATTACCAACAGGTGGATAGATATTGTGTGCCCTTTGGTACATTTATTGCTAACAATGTGTTTCTTTGAGGATCAGGGCTCTTTTTCTAAGATTGGTGCTACATGGAAACGTTGACTGAAGGCTCATTTAACTGAAAGTGTCTTCTGTGCAGTAGGGTTATATCATAGCAGACCTTTATAACCTTAACTCGTCATTTATGCACAGTAAAGTTATATCATACCTGACCTTGTTACCTTAAGTCATCACTTCAGCTCAGTAAGCTTATCTCATAGCCAAACATTATTACCTTAAGTCATCACCTAAGCACAGTGAGGTTGTATCATAGCCTAAGCCAACCATGTTACCCCAACCTAAGTCATCGCGTAAGCCCATTAAGGTTATCTCGTAGCCAAACATTATTACCGGAATGTATCACTTAAGCCAGTAAGGTTATATCATAGCAGATCATGTCCTTAACTCATCACTTAAACACAGTGAGGTTATATCATACCAGACCATGTTACCTTAAGTCATCACTTAAGCACAGTAAGGTTATAACATAGCAGAACATTTCTACCTGCAGGTATCACTTAAACAAGAACAGTTCATGAGATTCTCTTGTGCTGATGAGACTTACTCACAGGTGCAGCACAACTAGTAGGCACCGACATCAAGGATGTTCTAGATTATTGTTTGAACCACAAAATAATTATGTCTGTTTATTTACCTACCACTCATACAAGCAACATTAAAACTTTGCAAACTTGCACAGGAAAGCTTTACATTTGTTAACAAATGTTTGTCTATGTTTGTCTTGATTCGGGCTCAGAAGTACATTTTTATGGTATGGCAAGGGAGAGAGAGCACATATGTGGTATGGCCTGTTTGTGCATCTTGTAAAGCAGAATGTTACGATAGGGAAAGCAAGCCTGTCGATTGAAGACACAAAAAGTTGCTCTTTTTCGTATAACTGCTGTTTCTTTGGCATTCATCAGCTGTGTGCCTCTGTGTAGATTTACAGAGTAGCAAATTGTTCTGCGGTTTATATTTTTTTGTGAGATCTAGAGTCAATCAAATACTTTAGTTCCGAGGGCATGTGTAGACAGAACTTTCGTCCAATTAATTTGCTTTTATTGTTCCTTTTCACTTTCCAGTTCATGGCTATACTTTCAAGATGGTGCATCCATGATGTGATCACTGGGAAAAGGGTTGATGAGTTATCAGGCGTCTGCAGGTGCCCACGCAGTGGGTAGTCTTCATTCGCCCACTTGGCCCGGCAGTGGCCACTGGGCAGTATCATGTACCGGGCCAGCCTCCTATCCAGTGAGGGCTGAATATGAGGTGCTCTGGTGGTTTGTGGCATGGTCATTTGCATCTTTAAATAACTGATATGAGGAAGTAATCGATACATCACATTACACATTTGTGCGTTGTACATTGTTATGAATGGTTAGTTTATTTTGCCTCTCACAGGTACTGCACGCTGATGCACACGACTCACCGTTACCTCCCTGGGATGTACAGTAAACTGGTCAGTATTCTGTTCAGTGGAAGTAGTAAAACTGAGGAGTGGTTGTCTAGTAAGACTTATTCTTTGGCCACATACTGGAGAGAATGTAAGTATACATGGCCCGTCAATTTTAAATATTCTCTTTCGGGCAACCCGCGCAGAGGTCCTGTAACACACCATTCAGAAAGACACAAGGTATGAATTATAAGGGGTCAAAATAATATTTCTACTCTGATTATGTTTTTATAGTTTGAGCTGCACTATTTATGTCACACCCACATTATGGTTCTGTGTTGTGTGTGATGGAAACTCCTCAGCACATGGGGTGATTGCAGATGGGACCAGCGGAGTGTTTACCTCCACATGCAATGCATTACCCCTGCATTGCACTTATAACATTTAGAAATATGTCATTGAGGGCAACCTTTTAATGTTGATAATCCACAAAAGTTCCAAAATAATCTGTAAATTTGTAGTAATGGCATAAAGGTCATTTTCTGTTTTGAAGAGATCTAAGCTGGTCCTGATTCTCATTCTAGAAGATGCTTAACCTACTTCCCAACACTATAAGTGGCACTTGATGGAGATGCATATGAGACCTGATCTGGTCACATACTCGTAGAAAAGGATGAACTTGACCAGTAATTTATAGAGGTGCGCTAATAATGAACACATATAAAAAATGGTCACTCTAAAAGATCTTTTATTAGTTAATTCCCTCACCCATCATATCAGAACTCTGACTGTAACTTGGTTTGTAATTCATTATAAGTATAACCTGCAAGCATCACAAAGCCTAATGATAATACTAATAACACTACAGTTTGTGTTGTAAAGTTGATACTTGATCACAATGGTTAGTAGTGATAACCCTACACAGACCGCAAGCGATTCATACAGCTAAGCTCTTAGTCTAATACACTTGCATATCTTGATTGTAAGTGAAAAAAAACCTCATCACTATACTCACTGCCTATATATAATCACGTCTATTTAGTGGACTAATATGTTTGGGAGTATAGGTGACTTTATAGGCATAATTACTGCTTTACTGTGATCATGGATATTCAGTGATCCTAGACATGGCATATCCAGAGCCATTCAAACAGGTCTTTTGTGTCAGTCTGTATTTATGTAGTCATAGGCAAGTACACTCCAGTTCGTAGTAGTCTTGCCTTTCAGTGGCATTACACAACCTTGTGGTTTTGCCATTGCTTTTTGCCAAGGATCAACAGGTGCAAAGCACAGGATCCAATTCAAGAGCGAGGAGAATGTTCAGGATGTAAATTCAGCAGGGACAGCAGAGGAGATTTGGTGGTGAGAGACGTTGAAAAATAAAAATTTTAAAAGCTAGGTGTGGTGGGAGAATGAACAGAAAAGTTGGGGGTGCAATATAGAGCATGAGGGTAAGGATTTGAGTGGGGAAGCAGCACATGATGGAGGGATCAAGAAAATATGCACTCTCACGAAGTGCTGACGTAGAAAGAAAAAAGTAGTTCCCATTAGTGTAAGTAGTGGAAGGATACAAGTCCTCCAGTTGTGACATGGGCAGTGGATTTTTGGGTTAAGTAAGAATATATTGGCCGTAGAGGACTGAGCAATAACAGGCACTGCTCTACTAGCAGACTTGAGTAGGACAGTGAGCAGAAGCCATTAAAGGCCTCTGCATTTGCAAGTAGAAATAAATGTTTATTCAGCAATGACCTCATTAAAGATTTTCAAAAAATTAGATTGAACTCGATGAAGGTGAAGAGTAGTTCATAACTTCAGTATTAAACAACAAAATACATGTTTACACTTATTTGTTGTAGTATGAAGGAGCATCTATAGAGAATGTACTTTCAAACTCTTGGTTTTATGAGCCTGATCATCGGCAACTATGAACTAATGATATTTTTACACATACAAGTATGTGATTAGAGAGGGTTCCCCCCAAAAACCATGAAGATATGATATCACATAGAAAGGATATGCTAAATGACAGACTATGCTTGTATCCACCCCCCATGTTTGCTTGGTTGATTTGCAGTATCTTCACATTTTGTCACCATGGATACCTTTTCATTTTATTTTCATGCCAGGTGGGCATGTACAATTATGAAGTTGTTTTACTCATCTTTATGTACCATTAGGTATTATTACGTATGAACTTTCGACCCAGTGAGGTATGACAGTGTCCCCCAATCAGGGCCCTGCATGCATGAATATATGTGGTGGGTATCTAATGCAGCCCTGATTAAAGCCTCTGACCCACCTGGGTAATGTGATAGGCTGAAACATGTTGGCAAGTGATGAGGATGCATGTGTCAGAGTACTCATTGGACATTCCTCCCCCATTTTTTTAAAGCTCACTTAAGGTATCTGGATTAAGTAAAATAATTATTTTAACTGTGGACCCCTTTGCCTATCCTTTGCCTATCCTGTATCACTTTATTTACAACTACCTCCGTAAAGAGATTGAGCCCGCCGAGGCAATGTTATCTTACCAGGACGGGGTAAGGTTACCTATGATGAAGTATTCCACAAAAGAGTGGGTGGGGTTTTATTATCCAATAATTCTGGTTCCAATGGGACTTTATTAGTCTGTTTTGGATAAATGACGTTTACCAGGGTGAGAGATCCTGCTTTAAAGTGAATGACACATTTTTGGCCATTATTCATATTTTGCCTCTGAGCCTCCCCAGCTACATGTCGAGGGACAGTAAACACAGTTTCTACTTGTCTCTTGGAGGCACATTCTGTAAGCACAATTTGTACCCGTCTCTGAAGGAGCATTCTGTGTCCAACGCTCTGTCCATGCTCTCTGTGCTTTGTACACATTGTCTCCTGAACACATGTATTGCAGCCGGTCACAACCCCTCGGGACCTATTAGCTAACACCACAGTTAGGTAGAATTACACACCCAGGCGGATATAACTAAGCTAATCTTTTCAGTGCATTCGCTGCTCTGCGAGGCATGCTGAGTTCAGGTAGGGACTTGAAGCTCCGCCCACTCTCTGCCCATATTTTTCATTGGTTTGAGCCATTGTCCACTGTAAACTCTGGCTGTTCATTGGTCAATAGGTTTAGTAGTCCCTCTTTAGTACCGCCTTGTCTCATTTTGTAACCTCCCATGGCGACACCCCCTGTTACATGTGTTGTTACTCTGTAGGCTTTAATTACAGCCTCCGAGGACTATTTTCTTAAATAGCTTTGTCCTGCCTGCTGTTGTAGGCAATACACACTCTCCCAACGCTTTTTAAAAATAATTATAGCACAAATGCATTTGCAATGCAATAGGTCTTGTATTTGCGAGAGTTTAAGCTATTGGCATTGTAAATGACAATGCCTTTTATTTATCTGTTTTAAAAACAACAAATAAATAATAGGAATTTCCATTAACAATGCCAATAGCACAAACTCTTGTAAATGCAAGACCTATTGCATTGCAAATGCTAGTTTTCTTGCGTGATTTGAGTAGTTGGCATGCCACATTCATTATTCGCGGGTGTGGTCTGCTTTCTGGCAAAATTTGTTTTCCAAGCTCAACAACTTAGATGGAGCCAACCAAGACAGATATGTCTCAAACTAAATCTGTGGGGATGCTAACACTTGAAACAGAATAGATTTGTGTTCCAGTTGTACACAAGAAGCCTTTTTGTGAACTGCTCCTTTTGATTTGCCTCTCACTGAAATCAAGCCTGTCTCTGTAATACCATGGTGCACGCAATGTGCGGCGTGTTTTCAAGACACTTGGTAGCATGTTGTGAAAACAAATTATTGCTGAGACACAATCGTTAATTGTTATTTACAGTTTGGGCCTCATTTGGTGACTCATTTGGTTAGAACTAGCTTCCCATCTGTGTTTGTCACTACAAGGACAGTACCAGTGCTGAAAGTTGTCCTTATAATCCTGAACGATTCAGTTATAATATTCAATGCTGCTCATGATCCTCAGAAAATAAAACTGAATTACAAAAGTCAAGTGAACAAAATCAAAAAAGTAAGGCGGTTCCACTGGCGAAAGAAAACTAAAGCAATTTTATTTAAAGCCCAGTGAACAAAAACATAGCTAACAATCATTGGCAAAGCCAATATGTCGAGTCTAAAAGACATATTGGCCTTGTCAATATTTTTAGCCATGCTTTACACCATTTGAATTGCTGTGCAAAATGACCTAGAAAAAAAATTAGACATAATTATGTGGCCGCTGCATCATTTTGTAGATGCTCACACGTGTTCAACATGCATGTGCATGCCCACAAAAGGACATGAGCTTTTTTTTTATATATACCGATCCAAGAAGGGTTGGTAAATAAAAAAAGTAGCTCAAAAACTCTCTTTTAAAATGTTGTTTTAAAGCGTTTTTTAAAAGAAATGTATCAGCAGGTAGTGGTTGCGGTTTGGGCTAGGTGGTGGGAGGTGAAGCAGCAAGGAAGGGAGTAAAGCATCACGATGAGCAGAGAGAAAACGCAACACAGCGAGCAGGAGAGAAGGGAAATGAGGGGGAGAACACGGGCAAAAGAGATCAATGTAGAATGAGCGATAGCGGAGGAGAGAAACACTTAGATGGAGAACTTAAATAAACTGAACAAAAGTACTTCCCTACAAGCAAGCAGACAAAGCTTAGAACCCAATCACTCAAAGATATGTTGCCGGGGAGGGACCAACACAAGATGGACAGGCTGAAAGAAGAAAAGGCATCCAACAGAAGCAAACAAATAAGAGTGAGAGTAGCCCCACCAAATGGTAAACAATGGGTTGGATGCTAGCCCATGTATGTCAGTGGTAAGTCCACAATATGTCTTTCATAACAACACAGCTTACACTGACTGGTAGGCTCGACCTAATGAAGAGAGTCCACAGGCAAAAGAAAACTAACACTAATAGAGACGAAGCTAAAACGTTATAGTGCCTGACTACGCTTCTTTGTTCGGAACACATTTTGTACTGCTATATTCTTGAGGGATGGAGGATTCATCATTGATGAAAGTTGCTCCTTCAAACTTAAATGGTAGAGATTTCAGGAATTGCATGATTAGTCAAATTCTCTTTAAAAAATAAAAACCATACCTCTATTAGAATAGATAGAATGGTTCATGCAGAACTTTCAGGTTCTTTATTTGTTCCCTCTGGTTATTAACGTCAAACTTCACGGCTGAATGTATGTCCACTGCTTAAGAATTCACGTGAACCTGGGTCAGAGTACTTGTATATGGTCTGGGTAAAGATGGAGTATTTCACATCAGAAAAACAATAATGTGAGGGAAGTAAAGTGAGAAGAGGTAAGTAAACATTGAGTACTTACTGAATATTGCAGGTTTGGGCTGTACTGTTCCTATTGAAGCTGTATGAAGACGGATTGCACATGGATGGGACCTAACTGAAGTTGTATGCTGTGCAAATAATGATGAACTGCGATGCGGCCCGAGTAATTACCAGTGGTTGAGATTAATTCAAGCATTCCATCCATCACTGTTTGTATACTTAGTGTGACTCTGTAAGTAGGACGGGTATGTCCAGATATTGTTTTGCGTGCACACTGTCTCTCTGGAACCAAGCTATATCTGACGGATGAGCCTATAAGGGAGAAACCGTCTTGGGTTGCTTTTGTTCCGGTTCAGGAAAGGAACACAAAACAAAAGGGCACAGTCAAGTCACTTGGTCTGGTGTCGTTTTAGGGAAGAGTGCTCCCATCACCCGTGCTCTCTATATGCAAGAAGGGATTTCAGTGCTTCAGGGTGGTGTGGCCCGTAACCCCGCCCACCAACCCCTAAAGGAAATGAACCGTGCTCCGGGAACTTGCCTGGACCCACGACCCTCCTGGGCCGTTGGGGGTGAGGGTCCGAGCCTCTGCTTCTCCTGTTGGAGTGCTGAACTCAAGGGCGTTGGTCATGGAGCGGTCTCCTCTCTGATGGTCCTTCTCGGTCGGTAACGATTCTCTGGCCTTCTCTCCTCCCGTCTCTGTCTCCAACACTTCCTCCTTGAGTCCGATCTCTGGTGTCTCCTTGTCATCCTTAGCTCCGCCCACCTGCTCCTTGGTTGGTGGTCCGTAGGTTCCTGTTTGGTTCGCTGGAACGTTCACCCCGCTTCTGGACCAGAACATGGCTACCACCATGTTGAATTTGTCGGGATAACCCACTGTCGCCGCAGGGAATCCCTCACATGAAGATACATTTTTAGCTTGTTGTTAATATATACATTGGGATGGTCATGTTGTTCCAGATTCCCTTAGCTGATTAAGATGGGTTTCATGTCAGGAACAAGTAAATTCGATGAACATATTCCGTGTTCTTCTAAACCAACATATTCTTCTCATATGCATATGGCTATCTCGGTTGCATTTTCAATGTTGATATTGCATTGACCATGTCTTTCAAGGCAGTTGATGACACTTTTAGCTATTTAGAATGGGTTCTAGGTAGCATTGTTAACATTAATTCCCACATTTTGCTGTCTTAAATTATTCATCTAAATTTGAGTGCCTATATTGGAATTACCATGCCATTCATGGCTACTGCCAATTACATTAGATGTTTAGAAGGGACTTTATACAGAAATGGATGTTGATATCATACAAGATGCTTTTTATGAAGAAATCCCTATATACTTTCAACATATATATCATATTTGTGCTGAGACTACTTATCACGTTTTGATCAAAAATGGGTCCCTGGCGGAATCTTGTTTCATTTGAGTGCATCCTAAAATATTCTTCAGAACTGTAGACACCTAACTCAGCTTCATTTTAATGTATGTGTTACAATTACAAAAGCTTTGGGGGTGGGGTTTCTCCAATGTGTTATAGGCAGAAACACGTTCTTAGTATCCTCCAGCAGCGGATAAAGGACAACATGCCTGCTTGGTGCCACCTCCTCTTCCACTGGCTGCTCCAGTGTTGCTGCCACCCACTTTGTGGATGCTACTGCTGTTGCTGATAAGAGGCTCAGGCCAAGTTAGGAACAGTGCTATTTTCTTCCCAGTTCCATGATCACACATGCAATGTGACTGATTCTGCTAAAGTGTATTCATCTGTTTCAGTTAGATTTTAATTCTCCTTTTGAATTAACATGTTCTTTTAGGATGTTGTGAGTTCTGATAACCCTTTAGAATGGGTTCCAGTTGAGAAATGGTTATCACCTTGCTTCAGAGTTTTCCAGATTATAATACTCATGTATGTGTATATACCTTCCTTAGCTGGCTTTGTTTAGAAATCTCCTAAGGTTAATAAGGTTTTAGAAAATGGCGGGTTATTATCAACCGTTAAAATTAGATATGTTTAATGATAGCCTGGTATTAAAAAAGTTTAATTCTCGACGTATTCTCTTTTAATAAGTACATCTTTTTCACGTGATTTTCATTTACTGTATAACTTTTTAAAGATCCAATTCCTGCGCGCTCCTCGTTTTTCTAACCACAGCCTTCTGTCGTATTTCAGAATCTTTACGAAATACTGCCTACATTTTGCTTGCATTTTTTGTTTAGGAAAACATCAGATATGCACACCACTTTGAAAACATGACCACTTGGCTACAAATTGAATTTCCAGTCACAGTATAATTCTGTTACATGTTGTATGTTAAATCGTGCACCACACTCAGTTTTGGATTGAAACTTCACTTTTGCGCAGGAATGGTGGAATGTCACGTGTATTTCCCTGTGCCACAGTTAATAAGTACAATAAATAATTAAAAATGAGATCCACCTTGCAGATAGGTCATTCAGATGTTTGTGCCAGTCATAGGCTGTGTATACATGGGAGTGACGGAAGCAGTACTATGTAGAATTTCCTAAAGGAAAGTTTACCCATTTTTTTGTTTTCTGCATTCTACACTGGGATTTACTCTGGGTTTCTCTGTTCCTCTTATTTCATATCCCAGTCATATGTTAAACGTCTTGTACCCTTTTTTTAGGTCGAGCCTGGGCAGCGCATGCGCTGCGAGCCATGCTGTATTGGAGTATGGACTTGAATCCCCGCCCATTCTCTGCCCATATTTGTCATTAGCTTGTGTCATTGTCTTTCGTAAATGCTGGCTTCTGATTCGGTAATAGGCATATTAGGTCCTCCTTAGCACCGCCTTGTCTTCATTTGTAACCTCCGATGAGGACAGGCCCTTTTACTTCAGTTGTTACACATTACGTCTTATTTACTTAATATGCACTATTTTCTTTAACGGTTTCTCCTACTGCAGGCACTACATGCTTTCCTGCAACATTCAGCACACCATGCACGCTTTCACAGGGCACTTTTACAAAAAAAAGCATTTGTGTGTTAACTTGACAAACAAATGCTTTGTTTGGTAAAAGTGCGCCATACAGCGCTTTCACTTTAATAAGGGCCGCAGACTTTTCTTAAGACACTTCTCGTCTAAAGAAAGGGGAATGGCCTCTAGTGAAAGCGCAGCATGGGGCGCTTGTAAACAACAAGCATTTGCAATGCAATAGGTCTCGCATTTTAGAAACTTTGACGTATTGGTATTGTAAATGAAAATGCCTTTTATTAATGCAGGTTTTGAAACACAAATAAAATGCCAATAGCTCAAAATCTCGCAATTGTGAAACCTATTGCATTGCGAATGCTTGTATTTATAAGCAGTGCAGCGTCCCTCCTGTCTTGCTCCTCATTAATTAACAGCACTTTACGGCGGTTTCACTATTTGCATACACCAGGCATGTCCTATTTGTGTGTGGCAGTGAGAAGCACTGTTTCCATCCATCTCCTGTTGTCTTGTGTGGCAAGCAGGTGAGGGACCGCAGTGGTTGGCTTCACACCGCTGCTTCCAGAATTCTAAAATGTGCTTTCTATCCCAGGAGCCAGCGGTAGTTCAGGGCAAGTGCCAGCATTTTGTCTAGTCTTAATTCTGAACACATTTTCGATATCCTTTGGGATATCCCTGCTGCCATAACAATGTGTTCTAATTAAAGTAATTAGCCTCCATTTCTCCAGGGCAGCAAGATGGATTGTGACAGAGCACTGTTGTGCTGAGAATCTTGTGGCATATCTCTGATCACTCTGTTGTATCGGTTATGCGATTGTAGTTAGTCAGATGCTGCTCAAGACCCAAGACTGACCTTGACATGCTTGTGATGAGTTCCTGTTCTTGTCTCCTTGCAAGAAGGCATTAGATCTCCTTTGGAGGGTACTGTACCTCAATTTCAGGATCTTTCTCGGAGGCGGATCTCAAAGGGAACGCGTCTATGTTGATAAATGAGTTATGGGTGCACTCAGATGAACTGCCACAGAAGAGCTGCAGTCAAAGGCAAGCTATTTGCTCATTTTTTAGTTTCACCTGTCCCATGTGCTAGTCATTTTGTGCATATGAATGGTATTTACAATCAAACTGTCCATTGAAATAGAACAGAAGTTGGAGTTTTGATGTTGTATTGTCTTGCTTTGTTCTGCTTAGTGTTTTCCATGTTGGTCTACTGTCTTCTGAGTAAAGCTGGATGAGATGGAAGTGGATTACTTGGCTGTTTATTGGATTCTCTTCTATCCCAGTACATGATCTGCTGACAGTGCCAGGTAGCGTCGTTTAGAAGTTCGAGAGGGCGAGCTATGAGCCTTCTTCCTGTAGTAATTAATTGCTCCTACCTGGATAGCCTTAAGCTAACCAGCAAGCTGTCCTTGGCCCATAAACCATTCTTCATTCTCATCCTCCCTGTTAACCTTCAAGCTTTGGCTCCTTTGACCTTCGATTAACAGGGGACTCCATGTCACCAGAGCCATGATGTTCCAGTCTGATGCTTTGATCTTTACAAACCATTGTAATATGGTACTTTAATTAGTTATAAGCAAATCAGATACCTTGTGTTGCTAGCTGAATTCATGGAACTGGAATGTGGCACCCCCGGCATTAGAGCATAACCTGGTAAGCCATTCAAACCATATTTTCAGTTCTTTTTATCACATAACCTAAGGCAGTGTTTCATAACTTGATACATTCAGAAAGCATCTTCAACAAGTGACTTCTTGGCACAGCAAAGCCCTGATTCAATCAAATTAATATTGTAAACAATATATTAAGGATGATAGTTGTGACAGATCAGTTAGAGGGTGTATTGGCAATGCAGTGTAGCCCATACATGGTACTATTGTCTGAGAGGATCCCTGGATTGGTGCCTGATTTTCTAATGAGAGAAACTGATGAAGTTAGGGATTGTTAAGGCTAAGGTGGAGAAGAGAGGTGAATGGCTGGAGCATTGCAGAAGTCAGTTGAATACGATATTTCTTCTTGGATGAAAGTGTCTGAGACCGATTGAAACTCGTTAAAATAGATCTTGCAGGAGTAACAACTAGGTCCTGCAGAAAGCCATGATCAATTCATTATCAATATTAGCTAAAACATGTAGACCTTTTATATATTCTTCACCTGTAGGTTCGTATATTTTTTCAGACCGCGCCCTGACTGCTTTAAACTCTTGACACCACGGGATACTTACTAAACAAATTTTTCTCCTGGTAGTCAATTTTAACACACTTTTCTTCTTTACACTGCACCACGTACTTTCACCACACTGTGTCTCGCTTCATTGATCTTAGGAGATCTAGCCCCCGGATTACACTAAAACATCCGTGAGCTCCTCCTTAACACTAGCAAGTAGTTGTAGCTCCTTGGCTGCACCAGGTTGCAGCTAACAGGAGATCCCAAATGATGAAGCATGCCACCTCGTGGGTGATGGGACTCCGTCCTCTTAAGAGGACTTCCTCCAAGGCTGTGTGTCCTGTTGAGTTGTGCTTCTCTATCTATATATTATTTTTCTAGGGACCTGCAGACTCTGTGGTATTGAAGGTTGCAACTAGCCATACCCATTCTGATTTAGAGTCGATTTCTCCTTTATTAGAGAAATAACATTGATTAGGTGATGATCGTAATAGGCTAGGTGGACACAATCTCTTGAGATGAGAGATTATCCAGAACACAAAGTCAAGGGTGTGGCCTTCTGAATGGGTTAATAGTTAGGTAAAGCCCCCATTGTCCACTTCTTCTTTTATTCCTTGAGTGTGTTTGTTGTATAGATAGATCAGGAAAATGTACAAGCTTTTTTAGGGGGAGTTGTAAATTAACACACATGCAAGGTAGATGGCGGGATTAGCTAGGCATTTATTTAGCATGTATTCACAGGAAATGAGTGATCGCTTAGGGACTTACTCCCATTTTATAGAATTACGTTACGCACTGGCTGGCTACTCTACTTACTCTGCTGTCCTCTCAGCATTTGTGAAGAATGTTTAGGGTTGATCCTTCGCAGTATGTGACCCAGCAGCGTCACCAAACTATATTCCTCTGATTGTTGTCAAGTGCAGCACTTATTCAGTGATCAGGAAATTAATGCTGAAGGACAGCCGATCACTATGAAGAAATGTGTTTGGGAATGCACAGGCATCAGGATCACCAAATATCAATGCTGGTTGGATCATTGACACATGTGGAGATGCTCTTGGGTTCTTGTGGACAGCCATAGTTGATGAGTAAGTCAAAATTATGTTTGCTGATTTTGTGAGCGGTATTAGATTGCCTGGTATACATATGAGCTAGGGCTGGTGGGGTTAGACGTTGACGGATCAGTGGTCTGTCAAAGAAAAACAGACTAACTACATTTAGAGAGTGTCTGCATGTTGGGAAGGCTGCCTCCTCTTGGACAGTGTATTGAGTGAAAGATGATAGCTGCTTGTAGATAGTTTGATGCTTGGATTGCGAAAACCAAGTAGATAAAAGCTTTAAAGATGAAATTGTATCTGAGTTTTAGCAGGGAGTTTTGCAACATTGTTTCCCTTTGTGGTAGATGTTTGTGGTTGAAAAATGTGACTAGCAGGGAAGACTAGCCTTGTTTTGGCTAAAGTACCTGAATATAAGGCAGTCTAGTAGGCTAACTTGAGGACCTTGGACCATATGTTCAGTTTCATAGTACACATTATAAAGTGTGGGATTTTCTGCCCTTTCATTGGCAGCAGTTGACCTCCTCAGTTCATAGATCTGGGTTTTATGAAATCACCTTGGATTCAGTAGTCTTCAGTCTAGTGTCCAGGTTAAGTTCAATTGGTGTAGGAGACACAGCACTAAAGTGGCTGGAGTCCTACTTACTGGATAGGTGTCAGGCGGTCTCTCTGCACACTACTGCTCTGCATTTAACATGCTGTGACAGGGAGTACCACAGGACTCAGCACTCAGCCTGATATTGTTTAATATCTATATGAGGCCACTTATCACTTTGATAAAGAAGCACAGCTTTAATGTGGTTAATTACGCTGATGACACTCAGCTGATTTTATCCCTCAATAATAGCCAAGACGAGATCGTAACAGCTTTCCAAAAAGGATTGTTGGAAATAATCAGCTGGATGACTGAAAACTCATTAAAACTTAATGGGGAATAAACAGAATTTCTGAGTTGTTCGGATAACAAGATCCCCATGACTCTCCCCCTTCCCCAACTTCTGGCCCATGTCACCTGGTGAGGATTAAGTACAAGCGGACATGTTCCGTAACTTGGGGGACAATAAGTTACCTGTGGAAAACCACGTTACAAAAGTATCAGGCACAAGCTTTGCACTTTTACAGAGCCTCAGAAAAGTGATACCATTGTTGCCCACTCAAGCCAAATTGCTCGTAGAATGTAGTAGACTGGACTACTGTAATGCCCTGTTATTTGGGGCGCCTGAGTATCTGCTGAACAGACTGTATAGAGTTCAAGTGGCTGTGGCGAAACTTGCCTTCAACAGACCTTTCAGATCATCAGCTACTGATGTCTTGAGAGAACTGCACTGGCTACCTCCCAAAGCAGATAATTCTGTTCAAGGCTATGAGTAGTTTCTTTAAGGCCCTAATGGGTGCTGGTCCGCTACCCCTACAAAGGAGATTGAAGGGGTACAGTCCTGGGCAACACCTCTGCTCCAGCACCCCAAACCTGGTCTGAGTCAATAATTTTCGGAAGACAAGGCGGGGGGCTGGGCTTTCTCATTTAAAGCAACCCAACTTTGGAATAAGCTGGTACTATCGTTAAGATCTGCAAAAGCCTTGTTGCAATTTAGTAAGGTGTGAGGTGGCGCCCCCGCGGCCCCCCCAGGAGGGCTGTACTTCCCCGCACCTACCTCAATCTTCTCCGCCACCGGGACTACAACAGCGCACCCCCTATCATAGGGCGAAGACAGAACTCGGCAATCCGGCCATAACACACGGGGCTCCGCCCTTCTTTCTTCCCCAGGGACCAACCAGAACCACGGGCCCGGAGGAAGTATATCCCGCCGACCCCGGAAGTCCCGCCCTGGCGGCAGAGTCAGCACAGGATAAAAGCGGGATCCGAGTAGAACACCCCGTCGGAGTTTTGTGGCAGGAGATTCAGACCGGAGCTGGAGTAGGAGAGCAGACGTGTGACGAAGAGGTGTGGACCGAAGAGTGGTGGAGCCCACAGGAGGTGGCTGAAGAGCGGCTGTAACTCACTTGGAGAGTTACGGCGGACCGGGTGAGTGTCTTAAGCCTTCCTTACCCCGACTCATTAGGAGTCCTAGTAACGCCCTGTAAATATACCCTTCTCTTTAGCATCACGTCCTTTGCACTGTAGCATATTTTGTATAGCACTCGCACTGTTTGTAGTGGCCCCCCTGTCCCCGTTCCCGCACCTCCCTTCCCGACACCCTTTCTACAACCCCCCTTGTGTTCCGACCTCCCTACGCCCTCCTTTCCTCACGGTATCTTTTCTCTTCCCGCCCCCTCACGACCCGGGTGACGGTGTTCGGTATAGCATTGGAGCATAAGGATAAGACTAACGGTCCTTTGTTTCTTTCTCTTACTGCCCTCCGTGGACCTCCCCTACATCGGAGCTGTCGTCAGAGAGTCACCGCCCCAGGACTGCACCCAAGACCCGGAGCGGACTGCGAACCCGGAACTCTCTTTGCTTTCCTTTTTGTTGGGACATTGATTCTGGCTCATTGTATAAATAAACCTACAGAATAGCACACTACATACGGCCTCCTCGCCTGCTTTTCCGGCCCGCAGATAGCCCAGCCTTACATTTGGTGTCAGAAGTGGGATCTGCTGGAGGCATGGAGGCCGTGGTGAAACAGATGGCGGAATCCCAGGAACATTTCGGGAAACTTATGGAACAATTCCTCAAGACCGCTGAGACCGACAGGGGACAGCTCCATGACGTCCTGAAGGGACAGGGGGTTGCCCATGAGCAAACCATGGACAAGCTAACTACCGCCCTGGGACAACCTAGGCCGGTCTCGTCTTTTCCGTCAGTCGTCTTGCAGAAGTATGTCCCAGGTGAGGATCCAGACTACTTCTTCACCAACTTTGAAAGGCTGGCCCAAGCGGCCAACTGGCCTGTGGATCGATGGGGTCAATACCTGGGTCCCCTTCTGACCGGCGACATACAGGCGGCCTACCAGCAGGCCAACATTCAAGGCACCACCCCGTATGCAGATATAAAACGGTGCATATTAGAACGCTTGGGTATCGATGATGACACCTACAGGGTACAACTGCGACAAGCAAAGGAGAGACCCCAGGAGAATCCAAGAGCCCTCTCCTTCCGAATCCGGGATCTCGCCAACAGATGGCTCCGACCCGAGACATCCACCAAAGACAATATCCTTGAAAAGATATATCTGGAACAATTCCTGAACTCCTTGCACCCGGCCACCCAGCGATGGGTGAGACAACACTCTAGGCTCACTCTTGAAACCGCCATAGAGATAGCCTCTGCCTATAGCCGGGCTCAAGAGCTCCAACGGGGAAAGGAGGAACATACCCACAGGAATACGCACACTATGGTTCCCCGTCCCCCTCGTCCACAACCGGGATGGAGACCGGAACCTTCTCCTCTTCTGCCCTCTCCGGTCCTGTTCCGACCCCCCAACCCCGGACCCCAGTGTTACTCCTGTGGTGGGTTTGGACACATCGCTCGGATGTGCCCACAGAAGGAGGAGCCAATGGAGATAGGCCTAGTACGGAACTACCTGTGTCACCCTCCAGGGGCCGCTCCCCCGCCGTTCCACTGTCCTGTTGCTGTGGATGGACAACGACTGATGGCCCTGGCTGACACAGGGTGCCGTCAGAGTGTAGTAAGACCCCAAGATCTGGCCCATCCAGTCCAGCACACTACGGGAGTAGTGGCCATCCAATGCGTCCACGGGGAAACCAAGCACTACCCTACCACACAAGTGCGAATCCAGCATCAGAAGGATCCAGGAACCAACCTCACCGTAGGTCTCGTGCCTGCTCTCCCTGAACAAGCCATTCTGGGGAGTGATTATCCGGGATTACCCACACTACTTCAGGAGACCTCTGACTCTCTAGCTCAATGGTGGAAGGATGCGCCTTATCCGGGACAGTCTCCCCCGGAGTCTACACCTAAAACACATAAACCCAAAAGTCAGAGGAGAAAAGAAAAGAAAGAGTACATCGGCGCCTATCCCGTGGTACCCGAAGAACATCCCTGGCAGACTGATAGAGAGTTCAGGGCGGCACAACAGGAGGATCCCCTCCTGCAGGAAGCCTGGGGAAGGGCCCTTGACCACAAAGACCCCTTACAAGTAGGTCCCTACTTTTTCAAGAGAAACGGGTTACTGTACCGGGGAGGGGGAACTCAACAGAACGCACAATTACTTATCCCAGGCCTCTTCCAGGACAAAGTCCTCTTCCTCGCTCACAGCCACCTTCTAGGGGGCCACTTTGGGGACGAGAAAACCAGCCAAGCCGTTCTAGAGAAATTCTATTGGCCGGGCGTACACCAAATGATCAAAACCTACTGTAGAGAGTGCGTGGTCTGTCAGAAAAACAGTCGTTACCGACCCCCCAGAGTCCCTTTACAACCCCTGCCTCTCATAGACGTCCCATTTAGTAGGATAGGAATGGACATCATAGGCCCCCTCCTTCCTTCCCGCAGCGGGTATCGTTATGCGTTAGTCATAGTCGACTACGCCACCCGCTTCCCCGAAGCCATACCCCTGCGCCAACCCACCACCCAGGCGATAGCAAAAGCCCTGATCACCCTGTTCTCTCGGGTAGGGTTTCCCAGAGAGATCCTGACTGATCAGGGTACCCCTTTTGTATCAGCCCTTATGAAACGGGTCTGTGCTGAGCTGGGGATTAAGCAAATCCGTACCTCAGCCTACCATCCGCAAACGGATGGTTTGGTGGAACGGTACAACGCCACCCTCAAACAAACTCTCAAGAAGCTTTTGGGTCTGGAAGCCAAAAGATGGGAGGATATGTTGCCACTGGCTCTGTTCGCCATACGCTGTAAAACGCAGAGCAGCACAGGCTACTCCCCTTACGAGCTGCTATATGGACGACCTCCCCGCACCCTGCTAGACATGGCACAGGAAGCCTGGGAAGCAGAGCCAGATCGCACACGGCCGCTTCCAGAATATATGGATAACCTTAAAACCCACCTAGGCATGATACGGGACATAGTCCGACAGAACCTCGAAAGCGCCCAAACTAGCCAGAAGAAGCAATATGACAGGGGCACGCGTCCCAGGGTATTTGCTATCAACGATTTGGTCCTTCTCATGATGCCCTCGTCGGACCAGAAACTCCTGGGTCGGTGGCAAGGCCCTTACACCATTCTCCAGCAGGTGACGCCGGTTACCTATGAGGTAGAACTGGACGCCACACGCGGCACTTCCCAGATATTTCACGTAAATCTGCTGAAAAAATGGGAAGGACCCCGGCCGGTGTTAACCGGAACCAGCCGAACCCTGCCCTTTCCTTTTGACCCTTGTGTAGACACCGAACTACCTCCTACTCTAGTCCAGGAACTCCGCAACGCCCTAGGACCCCTTCAGCGAGTCTTTTCCTCTTCTCCAGGTCGAACCTCTATTACTGAGCATGCCATCGAAACCGAACCAGGAAGGGTGGTCCGGTTGCGACCCTATAGAGTACCCGAGGCCCGTCGGGCGGTTATAAGGCAGGCGATAGAAGACATGCAAAAGATGGGGATAATAGAGCCCTCAGTTAGCGACTGGAACTCCCCTATCGTCCTTGTCCCAAAACCAGACGGGTCGGTCCGCTTCTGCATAGACTTTCGGGAGGTCAACAAAATATCCACATTCGATACCTATCCCTTGCCCCGGGTGGACGAAATGATAGAGAGGATAGGAAAGGCGCAATATATCTCCACCCTTGACCTCTGTAAAGGGTACTGGCAGATACCCCTCAGGGAGCAAGACAAGAGAAAGACAGCCTTCTCTACCCCTGAGGGGTTATACCAGTTCCTAGTCATGCCCTTTGGTCTTCACGGGGCACCCGCCACCTTTCAGCGGGCAATGAACCATGTTCTAAGACCCCATGCACAGTACGCAGGCGCCTATCTAGACGATATCGTCATATTCAGCGACAACTGGCCACAACATGTGAAACATCTATGCAGTGTTGTCTCTTCCCTGGGCTCTTATGGATTCGCCATTAATCCCGCCAAAACCACTCTGGCGGCGAAGACTGTCAAATACCTGGGGTATCTTCTGGGGGAGGGACTTATAAGACCTCAGGAAAGCAAAACCGTGGCTATCAGGTCCCTATCCTTTCCACAGACAAAAAAAGACCCTCGTGATTTTTTAAGGCTTCTTGGATATTATCGGCGGTTCGTGCCCAACTTCTCCCAGAGAGCCGCCGCCCTGACGGATCTTCTAAAGAAGACTAACCGCTCCGACGAGTTGTTACGAAACCCCTCTCCCGAAGCCTGGCACGCGTTTACAGATCTAAAAAACGCCTTGACCTCAAGCCCTGTTTTAATGCCCCCTGACTTCTCCTTGCCCTTTATCCTTCAAACAGATGCTTCCGAACAGGGGCTGGGGGCGGTGCTGTCCCAGAAAGACTCCTCCGGAAATGAAAGACCCATTCTCTATGCTAGTCGTAAACTGTTTCCCAGGGAAAAACACTACTCAGTGGTGGAAAAAGAAGCCCTGGCCATAAAATGGGCGATTGACAATCTACGATACTACTTGGAGGGCAGGGACTTTGTCCTCTATACTGATCATGCTCCCTTGGAGTGGATGGCCCGGAACAAAGGTCAGAACGACCGGGTCCTCCGCTGGTTTCTCTCCCTTTAGCCGTTCCAATTCAAGACTCTACACAGGAAAGGGTCAGACCAGGGCAATGCCGATTATCTGTCACGCTACCCTCATACCCCATCCCGTACAAGAAGGACAGCTAGGGGAAGGGTATGTGAGGTGGCGCCCCCGCGGCCCACCCAGGAGGGCTGTACTTCCCCGCACCTACCTCAATCTTCTCCGCCACCGGGACTACAACAGCGCACCCCCTATCATAGGGCGAAGACAGAACTCGGCAATCCGGCCATAACACACGGGGCTCCGCCCTTCTTTCTTCCCCAGGGACCAACCAGAACCACGGGCCCAGAGGAAGTATATCCCGCCGACCCCGGAAGTCCCGCCCTGGCGGCAGAGTCAGCACAGGATAAAAGCGGGATCCGAGTAGAACACCCCGTCGGAGTTTTGTGGCAGGAGATTCAGACCGGAGCTGGAGTAGGAGAGCAGACGTGTGACGAAGAGGTGTGGACCGAAGAGTGGTGGAGCCCACAGGAGGTGGCTGAAGAGCGGCCGTAACTCACTTGGAGAGTTACGGCGGACCGGGTGAGTGTCTTAAGCCTTCCTTACCCCGACTCATTAGGAGTCCTAGTAACGCCCTGTAAATATACCCTTCTCTTTAGCATCACGTCCTTTGCACTGTAGCATATTTTGTATAGCACTCGCACTGTTTGTAGTGGCCCCCCTGTCCCCGTTCCCGCACCTCCCTTCCCGACACCCTTTCTACAACCCCCCTTGTGTTCCGACCTCCCTACGCCCTCCATTCCTCACGGTATCTTTTCTCTTCCCGCCCCCTCACGACCCGGGTGACGGTGTTCGGTATAGCATTGGAGCATAAGGATAAGACTAACGGTCCTTTGTTTCTTTCTCTTACTGCCCTCCGTGGACCTCCCCTACATCGGAGCTGTCGTCAGAGAGTCACCGCCCCAGGACTGCACCCAAGACCCGGAGCGGACTGCGAACCCGGAACTCTCTTTGCTTTCCTTTTTGTTGGGACATTGATTCTGGCTCATTGTATAAATAAACCTACAGAATAGCACACTACATACGGCCTCCTCGCCTGCTTTTCCGGCCCGCAGATAGCCCAGCCTTACATAAGGATTTAAAGAGCTGGCTTTTTCCTAAATAAGTTATGAATATGTATTTTCCCCGGAGGATTTCATGCCAACAGCGGTACCTACCCACTCACCTTAGCGCTAGGATACCTAATGGTGAAGAATGCAATTTACAAGTGGTATGAATAATAAATAAAACTAAAAGGTTGATATATAATTTCATAAATTGCAGGGCCAACTTTGTTCACATGGATGGGGGAGGGAGCCATGGCCAATGCTTAATTTGTAAAATAATAAGTGCCGGTGTCCAACATTTTGCTCAGAAGCCTGCAGCTGGCATTATAAATATCGCTAGTGCTGCATACCCAGGCTGCGCCTCGTTGATTCAACCACATGCCTCTTTAATCCACTACCAAAACCCCCTTTATATCTCTCCTGCTTGGCCTTTTCCATCCCTGCTTTCTTCCTTTGTCACTGTTGTTTGTCTTTCTCTCTCCACCCCTTTTGTGCTTTTTCTCTCTTTTGCTCTGGGTGCAGGTCTGATAAGGAAGAATAAGTATCAATCTCTAAAACAGAGTGCCGGTGGTCCCCAACTACAACCACAATTTCAAATTAGGCACTGGCCATGACAGCATTTTCAATTTGGATGCATGAGTGAGATGCCTGAATTTTCTAAGGTTTTTACAACTACTTGATCCAAATTGACATCTAATGGTGGTCCATGCAGTTTATGTTCATCTGTAAGATATCTTTATGGACTCTATCTAAGCAGTGATTGATGTGGTCACAGACATGGTGTCTTGGTATGGAATCCAATAAAAAGCAATCACGAGGAGTCACTCCAGGATTATTTTTGTAGCTTTTGTTTGTTTTTCTTTATACCTAGGATGCACCAGGGCATGGTTTACTTTACATTTATCCAGTCAATTGCTCATTCATTCTCACCTACATCAGCTATGCACAGAGCTCTGGCCTGATATGGCATGCCTTTTTTTCTCTGCAAAGATCACCTCACAGTAACTCTCATAACAGGCCTTCGCTTCAGCCTTTCTCCTTGGACATTTTACTAATCCCTGGTTAAGTTTGTAAAAGTCTGTAACTGTAGAAGTTATGTCCACCGCAGTCCACATTCTCTGGACAAGACGGATGTGAAGACCTGGAAGGCTGCTCGTGTACGAATAAACCCTGCATTGTGGTTGTGTTTATCAGAGGAGATAAGCTTGGCATCTTAAGGGCTTTAGCGTGCAGTGCTAAGCACACATAGTTACAATGCCTTTTGTTGTTGATCATACCTTACAATGTTTTAGACGATTCCTACCTGTTCGGCACTCGTTAGCTGCTTTGTGTTATGCGCATTGCCTGTTAGCAGCAAATGTTTTTGGAGTTTTCATTTAGATGATGGTAGTTTAGTCAATTTTGTTGAGCCTATTTATTATATATTAAGAACTAAAATTAAATGACTACATTAATAAATGTACTTTCATTCAAAAAAGGTTATTAAATATTATAATTTGATCCTTAGCAGCTGCACCCTTCTTTGAGTTTGGAGCAGGTGGGGTATAGTGGTGAAATTTATACAGGCTTTAAAGTGAAACCAAACATTTAAACTTGGGGGCTGGCTTAATCATGTGTGCCCCATGGAACTCATGTTATGGCAGTGCGAGTATGGCACAAGGTTTGCTGACTGGAACAGTAGAACTGGCACTCTGTTACACTTGTGCCACCTTGAACCTCCAGCAATCAGCATCCTCTCGCTCACTAAGTCCCTCTCCACACCCTACTATGCACACCCATCATTACAGAGAGATGTTTCAGCAGAGAGACCAGTCCCTCTACACACCCTACTACGCACACCCATCATTTCAGAGAGAGGTTTCAGCAGAGAGGCTAGTCCCTCTACATACCCTACTACGCACACCCATCATTACAGAGAGAGGTTTCAACAGAGAAGCCAGTCCCTCTACATTTCATCATAGAGGCTAATCCCTTTACCCAGCCTACACACCCATCATTGCGAGAGTAAAGAAACCTCAAAAAATGATTGCTGGTGACATATTTTCTTGTTTCTTTTTCCTGATCACCTTGACCTTTGATCTACTCCCATGATTATTACTAGACTGTCGGACCATGCCCTATGTCCCTTTGACTTGCCCTAGAGATATTATTTTCCTCAATTTGTGAATCTACACAGTTTTTACCTCTCATGATTATGTTGTTGTTTTCCATCTTGTTTTCCTTTTTGTTCTGGTCATATGTAAAGCGCTCTGATACCCACACCGGTCATTTTCACGCTATATAACATTTTGTATTTTTTTTTAATAGTATATAATTCTCGATTTTCCAATCTACGAATAACCCTTTTCATTTTTCATCCTTATGAGGTTAGTTTTTCTCTCTTCTGCTTACTGATGCACTACATAATATTGCTTTGTGTTCTAAGTTGACTTGAGTTACCCTTTGTTTATGTTTCAGAGGCTAAGAGGGTCATTTAAGTGTGTGGAGGTGCCCCTAAGTAGCAGATCTGGCAGAGACACTAACGTTTGCCAGTCTGGCAGAGTACCTCTAACCTCACATACACATCCCTGCCTGCTTGGATGTGTTCATTTTGCCAAAGTATATACGCAGGTGCCAGAAAAGTACTTTTGGCATAAGTATGGTTGGATGCCATCTTGCTGCAGCCCACTCTGTGTTCTTTTTTGTTTTGAAGAAAGTAACTGAAATAAAATTAAGATATGCAAGAGCATATAAGATTGATCCAAGGTAAATGGAGAACGCAGTATAATTACCAAGTCCAAGGTTGAATGAAGTCCTTCTTAGAGAATTGAAGAAATAAGATGAAATCCCAAATTAGGCATCCACGTGGGTTCTGCTCTTCGAATCCCGTCGCCAGTGAAATGAAGATAAATTCAAGGATGATTAAGGTAGAAGCTTATTTAATCGAAGAGCACAGTACAATTAATCCAGCATAGATCAGCATCAATGGATAACTGACTCTTACCAAGAATGCACATCAGAATGACATATGCAAGGTTCTACATTCAGCAATGACATAGGAAAGAATGTATGTGGTTAAAGGAGCAGTACAGAAGTAAGCAACACAACAGTAACACACAAAGAGGAGGTTCTCTCTGCAGTTAAAAAACATATGCCCTTAACGCACAGGGAGTTTTTTCCTTGCGAGTAAGGATTTTTTTTTCTCTTTCCACCCAGTACTGGTCGCATGGGGCAGAAGGCTGACAGCCAATTTATACATTTATTTTTTCATAAAAAGCTGCTGCAGAGAAACTGGCAACCAAGACCTATAATACAGCAAATCTGTTCTATTTTACTTAATTGGCTACAACGAGGATGTTTAAAAAACAAAATACCTTACAGGTTAAGACACCTGCTGGAGCGAATTCTGTGTGCCGAGCAATTTGGAGGGGATTATAATAGCAGTAGGATAATTCTAGTGGTAAATGAGGTTCTTAGAGAGTTCTGTGTGTTTTTTCAGTCACAGCTTTGGCTCATAAGCAGAGGACATTGTGCCTGCTGCAAAGCACATTGTGTAACATGAAGAGCACAGATTTGTATTTTATTTAGACAGGTAAGTGGGCCACTAGTATTGACACTGAGATCCTGTTGTTACTTCCAGTTAATACATTATAGTCATTCTTGTATAGCATGGGATCTATTTACTGGCATCAAGGAGCTGCATGCAAAATGTAAGTCATGGGTTTAGATCATTATTGCTTTTTTCTCAATCTGTTGTTATTCTAAGATTTCAAAGAAGGGTTACTTTGGGACCTAATATAGTATTGTTAGTATAGACTACCACAATCACCACATTCATTATGTTTTACACCCTGACATTGTGTTCCGTCCAACCGTTCACTCTGAACATGTAATGTATACAAGTATGGATGATATGCAGTTCCTGTCGTCTCTAATCCTCATTGTTTTATGTAATAGTCATTGTCTTATATAATAATTTCTGTACATTAATTTACACACTTATATAATATATTGTGTATCTGTGTGTGCGACGTAAGGCGCTGAAACACCCTGCACTGGGATTGGTAGCGCTGTAAAATAATTTAATAAAAATTAGGAGGTGTCATTTAATTCATTATTTGTGCAATTACTGATACACACAGATAAATTGTGCATTCTTACAGTGCATGCACATATTTTACATAGGAGACTGAACAAAGTAAAAATACATGCCTCCAAGTCATTGTCCCTCTAAAGTACTTGGGAAGTGATAAGCTGTGTGCCTTTGTTTCTTTCCGTTACATTGGCATCTAGGTAATAAGCCCCAGATAGCTCCTGGTCAGGGTGATACTTGAAAAAAAAGGGGGGCCGATGGCACTTTAAATCAAGCTTTTATTTTGGATCCGGCTAGAAGTAAAAATAAGAAAGACTCTTTGCTGTCTTCAAGTTGTTGCTGGTCCTCTGAAAGTAAACTGACAACATGCAGGTGCTGCTGAATTATGGCCTGTGTCGGAAAATGACACCAGAACAAATTCAGAGTATTTCCCTGTGTTGGCTGGTTTCCATTGGGCTCTGAAATAGTTGCTGTGACTGGAATCCACCTACTTTCCTGCTTGTTTCCACCCCAGGATCACCATGCCTCATATGACACTAGTGGGAAGGACATAATTAAGTTTACCCAATGCAATATTTCCTGCAATAAGCCAGAGCCAACTTGTTATCTATTATTATTGTGATTTCTTTGTGATACTCACTATTCTAATGTATAATCTCACATTATTATTTCTAACGTGTTAATCTGTCTTTTACTTTTTTAAATTGCTAGGAGTATCCAATAAAATCATAAATTTGGCCAGAAATGATCATTTATGCCTCTCTAGCTTATAATAACAATAACCTTTGCTTCGAAAGGCAAAACAGACGGAGGATGCAGTGGCTCTTTCATTGGACGCAGAAAAGGCATTTGAACTTATTGATTGGGGATATCTCTTTGCTACCATGAAGCGCTTTGGCCTAGGCAATCAGTTTATTTCTAAGGTTTGCCTTCTATATGACAATCCAGTAGCTCAGGTCAATTGTGGTGGATTTCTTTCAGACCCTGTTCCAATCCGAAGGGGTACCCGCCAAGGTTGTCCCCTTCTCCCCTTTTATTTCTGATAGCGATAGAACCCCTTGAATCACGTATTTGCCACTCACCACGGATTCAGGGTATACCTATAGCGGGAGGTGAATCTAAACTATATTTATATGCTGATGCCATTCTCCTTACTTTAAACGATCTCCCTCACTCTTTATCAGCTTTACTTGAGATTATTGATGGCTTTGTAGTCCATTCTGGTTATAAAGTGAACTGGGATAAAAGTGAGGCCCTTCCGCTCTCTTCCGGTACCACAAAAGCATCAATTGACGGATACTCCTTCTGCTGGAAATCGTCGCAATTAAAATATCCGGGAATTTTGGTCAATCAAGGTTTATTAGGGATGGTCTCTATCAACCTCTCACCCCTTATAACACAAATGGAAACTGATTTTGCGAAATGGTCTCTCTTAGGTTTTTCCATGTGGGGAAGAGCGCAGGCCGTAAGGATGGTCACTTTACCTCACTTTACTTATGTACTTATAATGCTTTCGATTGTAGTTCCTTTATCTATACTGTGTCGGGTAGATGCCCGTATTCGGTCTTTTGTCTGGGGATCTATGCATCCTAGTTTAGCTGCTACCAAATTAATCACTCGCCGCTCCCATGATGGTCTGGGTTTAACATCTTTGGAACATTATTCTTTAGCCCTACATCTCTCGCAATTAGTTTATCTACTTCCAGGTACGATTGACCCTCCACAATGGGTCGCAACGGAACATTCTCCTCTTAATCCAAATGATAGCCTTGATTCTCTGTATGGATCTTGAAACCCACGATCTTCCTCTCAGCACCCGGTGATACAAGCCACATACCAAGCATGGCATCGAGCATATCGTCTTTTACGGGTTGCTCATCATTTGCACTATAAAGTTCCACTTTGGGGTAATGAGAGTATTCTAATAAATTGTCATGCACATCACTGGTCCAGTTGGAAGTCGAGAGGAATTCAGACACTTGATTTGGTCATACTAAATGGAGAGTTAAAATCCTTTGATTTGCTCCATGAGGAGTTTGGTCTCGCATTACACCAGACTTGTTGACACTTGAAACTACAGCACTGTCTGAGGCAGTGCTTGGGTCCTCTACCCTGTGCATTAGATTCCTCGCCATTATTAGATTATCTTGTTATTTGGGGACGACATAAAGGAGTGATCTCAGGTTTGTATGGTGTTCTAACTCATCACTTATATTCTCAACCACTTCTTAAAGCTCTTCATGAGAAATGGCAGGAGAGTTTACTCATTACTATTGAAAAAGATGCCTGATTGGATGTATAGGAAGCCTTTGACAAGGGTACTCGAGAAATATGTTTGAAATGTTGTCTTTTCAAAACTTTGCATGATTGGTTTTGTACACCTTTGAAATTGCAAGGATTACTGCCACATTCTAAGTGTTGAAGGTGTTCTGGAGTCAATTGTGACCTTCCCCATATACTCTGCAAAGGTCCTTCTATGCAGTGTTTTTGGGCTTATGTAGGGGGACACTCTGAAGGAAACATTTCCCCTTCGTCTCCCCCTCAGCCCGTCCATCATCTTATTGCATGTTCTTGGAAACTTACCTGCCATTACAAGTCTGCAGCGTCGCCTTTTGCATACTGCACTCTCTACAGCAAAAATTTGTATCTTAAGAAACTGGCAATCGCCCAATCCCCCCTCGCCTGAAGGCTGGATGATAGTAATGATTCATACGGCATCCAATGAACGTATAGTCTATAGATTACACGATCAAGAGGAAGGTTTCCAACAAGTATGGGCTCCTTTTCGCCGAGACCCCTGAATGTTCTCTTCTTCTTTCTCATACTTCATTCATCTTTTCTACTTCCTCTCCTTCTGCTTCTCCCTCATCCCCTTCCTATTCCTTTTCTTTTCCCCATCTCACCCTCCCTTCTTTCTTTTCCTGTGTTGTACATACATTTATCACCTTTATTCTCCCTCCTTCTTCTTTCTTTCCTCCTTCCTCTTCCCCTTTTTTTCCTCTTGCTTTTGCTCTTTTCTTAGCTGGGTAAGGAGTCTACATTCATTCCGCTTTGTTCATTTATTTATCTATTTATTTATTACTCTATATATTTATTTAAATTATGATCCCTTAATATGATTCTCCATCATATTCAATGTTCACCCCATCCTACACACTCAATGCTCCACACATTCAATTCTGCTCCCCTATTCTTATTCATATTCATGTTCCATTCTGTCTCAACGTTTATATGATTATATATAAAGAGAGCTATGAACTTACAAATATACCACATACTATATCCTTTTCTTCCATTATCTGTTTCTTGTCTCTCTTATGACCCCCTTCTATATTCCTACTTTTGTTTATTCTGTGTAATCATTTCTCTTTTTGTTGACAATAACCTCTTGTGAGCCCATAATATTATGCAGCACTTTTATGTATTTATGTATCTTACATTTTCCCAATAATTAATTACGAAACAAAAACAACTGTAGTAATTAGCAGGTGGTACTGTTATACAATTTATTGTTAGACTGTTTATCGGGTTTGGAGTGAGGAGAGGTTAAACTGAACCTGTCAGGATTGCAATTCGTGACCTGTCGCTCAGACATGGATGTCAGCCATGAGTGCTTTGGACTCTGCATCTAATGAAAACTCTAACTGAAAAAGCCTGGGACTAAACCTTTGTGATAGAAACAATAAAGTGCATGTGTCTGCATGGATGTGGGTGGGCATATGCTTTGAAGACTTTTGGGTGTAGTCCTTAACCTCTATTCTTCTAACCGGGAGGCAATGCATTATGAAAGAACTACTCATGAGATGAAATCTTCCCTATGGCATTTTGTGGAAAAAAAGTCGCAGCATTAAAGCAAGCATTGGTAAAGCCAATAGCTCTGGGTTCAATGTGGTAACATATGCAGCATAAGCACCTTAGAGCAAGGCACTTGCGAGGGAGCCAGGAGGTGCGATATGAGAAGACGAAAGTTGGAAAGTAGTACCTCAAGTAGGTCAATGCAAGCACTTGAGTGGAGGCAGAAGGATACACCTGAACAGCTAGTGCCATAAGGTGAAACTGGAATGCTACTTTAGGCTGAATCAAAACGTGATTCATAGAGTCTCAAGCCAGTGACTGAAAGAGACTGGCCGATGACAGCCAATGATTGAAAGGAGCCTACTCTTTTCTATAATGTTAGCAATAGGTGAGTTTTACAGCTGTATGGTCAATAATCGGACCCAAAATTGGAACGGTTTAAAAAATCAAGGAACAATTTGGTGACTCAGGAGCAGGGCCACTAGAATTATGTGGCAGAGAAAGCCAAATTATGCGATACTGTTGAGTAAATTATATGGAAGAAGAGGTAAATTATGCTGTATAATGTGCCACATTTTGTAATGGTAAATGTCTGAGCATTGGTTGCACCTCTTTTTAACATCCACATATAGCAATAAGCAACAAAAAGGTGGTCAGTGAACCCTCTCCAACAGGCCTTCCACTACATGGCAACGCAGTACTGCGCTTTTAGTAACGTTTGAACTGTTTGAACTAGAAACAGCATTTTTTTGTTAAAATCTGCAGATTATCTAGCAGATTACGGATTATGTGTCGAATGCAACATATCTAAAATTAACTGAAAAACACGTTGAACGCACAATCGCATAATTCCAGTGTCTCTGCCCATGAGGTAGTATCTTGAAGGGGATTATAAAGGGGGGGAAACACGCTCTTGTAGCCTTGTTTACGTCCTGTCAGGAAGACGGGGTAGTCATGAACTCCCTCATTACTCCCGGCACCAACAGCCTTAGTAACAGCCAGGGCACGAGTCGGGGGTACACGCGGGTACACGGCATTCACCCACTCTTTTTACAGGGTGGACGCCATCCCCCCTGCTAAGAAGTTGGGCCCCAAAGAAATATGTTGAACTTGTCCCAGTGTAATATTGAAACATAGGGTGAAGTTCATCAGCTCCTGCACATTGTCTGCTTTCGATTCCCAGCAGCAACGTGCAGGCAGCGAAGGGGCTTTTTTCCCACCTCCAGCTGGGCCGAAGTTAAGGGGCCATCAGGCCTCCTTTTGATCGAGTATGGGGCTGGTGGCGTCCTGGAACCTCGCAAATGCACGGGCCAGAAAACAAAAGCATACAGCTTGTTAGCTCTTCACAGGTAGTTAAGAGATGTATGCTTTTTACTTTGTTGATATATGAGTGCATGCACTGTAAGAATGTCAGATGGGTTGGTCTGTCTCAGTATTTACACAAATAACAACTTAAATATCACTTATTTATTTATTTTATAGCAATACTCATCCAATGCAGAGTGCTAGAGCACTTTGCATAACATACACATTATCCATTCCAAATAAATCATGTAAGAGTGTAAATTAATGTACAAGATGTGTTACATGAGACCGTCAGGGTTACACGGTGTAGGAGTCAAATACCCTTCATTGTTCACTTTGGTCTACTAGAAGGATTACAATTTATTAACTGCAAGTAACAAAAGGATCTCTGTGTTCATAGCAGTAATCCACTTACCTATCTACATAAAATAACAATCTGTGATCTGCATGTTACACGATATGCTTTGCAGGAGACAGCATTCTTTTTTAAAAACATTTTATTGCATTTTCTGTTGGCATATGCTATAACATACACATATCAGAGCATCACTTCCAGTGAGGTCACTTCACGTGATGCCACGTGGAATGGCAGGTGTTGTGACATCATGTGCTTTGATAGCACAAGTTATGATGTCACTTGCATACTGCCTGACTTGGTCAGTCCCCCCCACTTCTTTTTTTAAGGACTTGTGCCCTGGTAACACCAATGTTTTCACCCTCCGGGTCCTGTTTTGTGTGTGTCCCTGGGTTCCTGGTTTCATCCCCTCGTGCCTAAGGTGCTCTTGTGTAAAGTTTGGGCGCGTCCAATGGGGTTTAGGATGTCACAAAGAGGGCCATTCTACTGCAAATGAAAACCACGGCTCGGCTTGTTCACCCTCGGGCCTAGCTGTGTAAAACCTCTTATAAAACTAATCACAGACATGGATGTGATCACCCGGGCTTTCTCTGCTGGCGGGCAGCCTCAAGAAAGAATACGTAGAGGGCTTGTTCCAGGTTTACCGTACAGTAAGTAGGTCTATGGTTAAGTCACCAGCACTTGTCACACTGTTCCTTATGACACATGTCCTAGTTTATTTTGAGGTATTTATTTGCTAAGCATCTTGAGCCGAAAAAAGTTACTGAAAGGCGTCCAAGCACATAGTGTGGTGAAAAACGCGTGTTTAAGAGAGAATAGAGGTTAATAAGACATTCCAGAACGATTACAGCTGTTGCATCAAATGTTAAACATGACAGTCCATGAAGCTTTTATTACAGCGCATCTCTCTGCATCTGAAGTTGTACAGACAACACTGGTGAAGATATAAATCTGTTAACTTTGAGGATAGTAAACAGACTACGGTGCCATTTTGCTTTTTTTTTTATTTAGATCAAAGGTACGGCAAGTTCAACATTAAAAAGTATATATATCTACATTATAAAAAAGTATGCATTTGTGATCAGTTACACGCCTTTCAGGCGGAACTGCTATATTTGTAGCAGTTCTTTAGCTGTTTACTGCAGTGGCGCCTAGAAAGCAAAGTAATGAATTACAATAAAACTTTATATATTGAAAAAAAACATGCCTTTCACCTGCAGTGCATTACAATAATTTCAAAGAGACGTGGATGGAGGAGCCTTCCTTCTTTCCAGTCCATCAAAAACACATTTTGACAAACGAGACAGTGCACTCTGGGGTGCTACCTTCCCTAGATCGACTTAAAAAAAACATGAATAAAGCCTAGCTAGGTTCTGGAATCTACCTAAGTTCATGGAGGAATTCGCAGGCCAACATTTAACCACAGATATTTGATGGGCCGTTCTTCGCATGGTCTCCAAAGTCTTGTGACACTGACCCTCTGAGATAGTGGAGTCAAGAGGCCCAGAAGTAAGTACTGGTGGCTTAAGCCTCTCTCTGGGGAGAGGATGTGTAGCCTTTCTGCTAGAGCGGTCAACCTCGAAGCTGGGGAACTGGGTTCGAGTCTCGGCAACGATGCTCAACATCCTGTGATTCTGGGCAAATCACGTAATCTCCCCGTGCCTAACAAAAATTAATGTGTCCATCTGTAACGAAACTGGTAATCATGTAAAGCGCTCTGACACCCGATGTCTCGGGTCTAGTTTGCGCTATATAAAACAAAAAAAAAGCCTGTTTTGAAGTATCTAAGTTCCATGGAAAATCACTTGTTGAGAGGATGGAAGGGACCATTTGCATGTAGGCCTGCGAGTCGGTGCTGTGGAGGAAGATGCTTTGGGCGGATCATAGGCCGACTGCTATGTTGTTGAGTGAGGAGGATCTAAAATCTGGGAGGCATCGGGAGTGGGGAGATGGGCTTGCGGAGAATGCAAACTATCATAGCTCCCTTGAGTGGCAGAAATCCATATTTTTGTGGTAAACTGGTTACAATGTGACACTGTTGTTAGGTTAAATACTCAATTATATAAAGTTTAGGAGGCTGTGAAGAAAAACAGCTACAAGTCTACCTTCATAATGCAAATAAGCAAAAATAGCCATGTGACAACACAAGGAGACTGAGCTTCACCTTCCCAAGCAGTTGAGCATCTAATGGTGACTCGTCCCCAACATTTATACTTTCACACAAACTGTTGAAGTAGGATACACGTCACAGAATCAAAACTTTAGATAGAAGTGTTAGCCTGTTTGGCTTACTGAAGTGAAGAGTACAAAGAAGTTCTCGCTTCCTTGTGTCAGGCATGACAGTGAGGAAGGGTACATCAAAACGAGAAAGCCCAAGTGGCTTGATTTAACGTGGGCATATAAGCAGGGTAAGCAACATCGTAGGCAGTAACTGTGCAGTAATTCACAAAGTGAATATGGGAGTCCAGGTTATGTGCAATGAATGTGATCTTGTTACAGATGGGCCAAAGGAGAGGTTCTGGGGGAAGGAGTTGTTTGACTTATGGAAGTTGTATACTTGAGATATGGAGAGGCAGATGCATTATGCTTGCATAGATGAGCAGGTAGATGCGGGGAGGGCACGCTTATTAAGCTCCATCACTTTTTTACTATATCTTGTCACTAATTCCTTTCTTTTTTACTCTGATCTGCAATCATTTTTGAAAGTATGGGTGACTAGAAGTTCTAGTTACAGTTTTACCAGTCAATGATAGCCATACAAATTTGGGAAAGTGTTTACCATTTAGCTCTGCTGGTGAACTCCACTTTCTTTCTTTCTTTGTAGTCATTCGTGGCTCGTAGAGGACATTAGATGATGTCAAATGTCACAACCAGTTTTTGATATAACGATGGGCTCAAAAATAATTCAATAATGTAGTTGGTTGTGGAAACAGTACAGGGAAATTCACAGATGGTTTCCCACATTTGCTTTCAGAGGATTCTTCTAACGTGTTTTGCATCCTTATTTATCTGATGTATGGTATAAATTAATTAATTAAGTCATCCCTACATTTTATATTTTGGTATATGCATGGTTGTCGCAGACTGCAGCAGACGCACGCCTGTAAATTGGAAGTATTACTTTGCCATCTCCACTTGCTGAATTTCTTTTTAATCAGCCTAGAGTTGCTTTTGCTTTCTTGTCAAATTGATCAACGGGGCTAGTCCTTCGAGTTGGATCTCAGCTAATACTATTGGATTTAGGATTTCATGAAAAGTAGACATACGCAGCTCATTTGGTATGATATGGATCATTGCATCATTGCATCAGAAGTGCTTGGCATTGGATCTATCAGAATCGCAGCTCAATCCATTTTCATCATTCCAGCTTTCTAGTTTCTAGATATTAGTTCCATGTGACAATATAGTCGAAAACATCCTCTGAAAAAAATAATTGACCGAAGTATGCACACTGCCAAAATATCAAGCTGACATAAGTACTTCCCTATGAAAATTTGGACCTGTTTTAGATTTCTGAGTTTGGTCAAACTCCCTTGTTATGTTATGTTTGCATTTTGTAAAGCGCCTGGTTACTTAAATCCGGAGTGTCCCCACGCTGAATTCGAACTGTCAATCTGGTAATGGGCTTCCCTGCATTGTTAATGATCGAGGCCTTTTCTAAAAAGCCAGGTTTTTAGATGTTTCCGGAAAAGGATTTCAAAGGTTCTAGGCTAAGATTGTGCGGGAGTCAGTTTCATTGATTGGCTACCAAGAACCTAAAAGAGCTGCCGCCAAGACGTGTTCTGCGAAATTTAGGAACTCTGGTCAAGCCAGTTCCAGAAGATCTCTAACACCAACTCGGAAAATACGGTTTAATAAAAGATGCTTTTTTCGATGATGATTCTATGTACAAAGCACATGGCTTTAAAGGAGGTCCTCTCCTCAATGGAAAGCCAGTGAAGTTTCACACCTTTCTTAGTACTGGGGTTCTTATTACTCTAGCTCCAGTCAGCTTATATGGAGATGTTGGCTAGTCATTCTAGGTGGATGTTGAAAATTGTCTATGGTTATATTTATGTTGTTCTTATGGCAGTCAGTGCGTTTTAGTCTATGGTTGTGAATCTCAGCCTAGCAGGTATAGTATATTTTCTCTATGATTTTGCCATAATTCTATGAATATGTTCATTGTCAAAGTCACAATATTTTATTCGGTATGCTACATCCATAAAACACAGAAACATAATAGGATAATAAATATCTTTTATTTACATAAAATGCAAATCTATAAAACTACTTTCTTTGTAATGACACATCCCCAAAAATATTAAATCCTAGTTTAGGTAAACAATAGCAAATCCTCCAAGAAACAAATAAATAATTCGAGATGGTGAAGTTGACGGAGTAGAATTACATGATTGACACATTATCAACATATTCTGATGGCTGACCTCACCATAGACGTGCAGCGCCTGGGACAACCATTTTTTTCTAGGTGTATCGTAAATAAGGCAACAAAACAAAAAGTGAATTTCTGATTCAGGCTGTTCATTGCAATTGAAATATTTGCCAGTCTCATTAAAAGATTGTTAATGTGACTGATACACAATGCGAACAGGATTGTGCCAAGATGAAATGTAAAATAAAGTGATTTTGTCATTGGGGGGGTCTGTAGCTTCTACATACTGTTCAAATGCAGGAATACATTTCAAAGTGAAGTAATACTATGTATGTATGTATATGGTATTTCTATTGCGCGAACCTATCCAAAAGGCAGTGGAGCGCTCTATATGTTAAAAGGCATGCTCAGAGGCGGTGATTAATAGGAGAGGAAGCCGAGTGGTGGAAGATGACTGCACTGTAATGTAGTGTTCAATAAAGAGGCGAGTCTTCAACTCTTTCCCAAATTGGAGCAGCATTGGGGCCGTCCGGATGGCTATGGGTGTGTTGTTTGAGATACTGGGTGCATAGATGGAATTTTTTCTGTTTTACACTTCTTCGGCTGGTTTCTGATTGTGTCCTAGCTATGGGTGTGCCGACAGGCGCCAGAGATGGTGAGCTTGTCGGCAAGATAAGCAGGGATGCTGGGTGTGAAGGATACTGTGCAATCCTACCAAACCAGGATTACCCCCTGAACAAACGGATGCATTCCCAATACATAGTTATGACAGATAGGGTCCCTAGCTTTATCATAGTTGGTGATAACCAAAAATCAGCAAGCCCCAGTGCTTCCAAAAGATCATGTCCATGCTTGCACAAAACTACGTTTCTCCAACCTTGCTGATGAAAAATATCACTCAGAGCTTCCCTCCAAAACTTCAATTCAGGGACAGTCTACATTGTAGCCCAATACAGAAGCCGTCCCAATGAATGATGAATATCGTACCTTTGTTTGACTTACTAAGTATATATATTCTCTCCTAAAGAATTTGTGATAAATGGATTTGTAGGAATGTGCTACAATGTTTGCATGGTGGACAGCTGTAGCACCATTCATTGCTGATGCTTTTTCTAGGGTGGAATTTAATGCAATAAATCTGTCAGCCGCACTGAGGGTTTAGGAATCCCCCCTTGTTTTTAATTCTGTGCCAGGGAAACAAAAATAAAATTTGGAGGGTCTACCTAGACGCAATTTTATGTGTATGTGACGTGTGCGATTATGAGCTTGCAGTAAACATGACACAACAAGGAACAGGGTTATGACTAAAAGTGGGCTTCTACTTGCTCATGTAGCCAGCAACACCAGCATGGTGAAGGATGGATAAAAAAATCCCAGAAGTCAGTTACAATTAAACTTAAACCACATGCTACACATCACAAGCCCTGTGTTTCGCCTGTCAGAAATTTAATTTTTTTACTGAAATCTGTATGCTCTATTTCTGCTATTTGTAATTGATAGAAAAAAAGCTCAGTATAACTTAAAAGCAGCTGGCCGCTGTGACAGTTTTCCTCATGACAATCATTTGTGGTTGTCCTTGACATCATGATAAAACTAGCACACATTCTTTGTGAGAGAATATCTGTGTTATAAACACAAGTATCTTACCTTTGCTCTTAGGAGCACCGATCCATCACAATTAGCAGTGTATCTTAAAGAAAGGAGGGTTCTCCCCAGCCTCCTAGGTTTTAAGAGCTAGGATTAATATTCCTTGACTCGCATTCTGAGCTTGGAAGGAAGTGCTCCATCTTGGATTTCTGCTCAAAATAAGCCAACCGATGGTCCATTATTTTTTCCACCATCGTCAGTTTTTATTGTGCCTCCTATGCTGTGTTTTTTTTTTGACTGACAAGTAATTCATGACTTCCTTGCATGTGTGGAAATTGGAGTGTGCTTACCACATCTTACGTTCTTCTATGTTGTAGGACATGTTTTTTGGAATACTGGGATCAAAAAGTATAAAAGCCAGAAACAAAACACCCATACAATCAGTTTCTCAAATGAGATCAGATTATCAGAGATGTTCTCCTACATTACCTTCTAATTGCTGTACAGGCTCTTGAATCATTCCGTACCTAGTGTGTGGCACAGTGTTCCGTTGCGCTCCTTCTAGGTTTTTGCTATGTGAAAACCTATAAAAAACAGGAGACCTGATTACCTTTGCGGTTAAATATAAGAGGGTGTTATTCTTTTCTGTTAGATAGAGTTGCGGGACAGAAGAGTGAATGAAGCTGCATTTGTTCCTGTACGAAAAGATATGAGTAAAACATGCTGGCTGCGTCCATTGACGAGAAAGAGCTCATGCCGCTTGTCATCAACTAGTCTAGAGGGGTGCTTGAAATAAATATGGTGGTGGCATTTAAGAAAAGCCATGCAGGTAAAAATGAAAAATGCTCAACCTGTTCTCGAAAATACCACAGATTATCAAGGGGGACAAGAGTCCCAACTCGGATACCGCAGAGTTTATGGTTCTTGCAAATACCCTTGACTTGACTAAGTAGATCAGAAGAGGCGTTCTAAATATGTCAAGGCAAATAAAAGTGTCCTGCCTGTCTTCTGCTATTGTTCAATATATTTAAAGTGCTCCTGGGGCATTGTGCCAAACTCCTTGATCAGAGGTAGCTGACAGCTTGGTCCTGCGACAGAGGTCACAACTTCACAGACACCACAAGGGATGCATTCAAGAAACTCTACTTTCTTTTGGCTAAAGGGTGTAAACATCTTTCTTTATCTTTATTTTTATCTGGTAGAGCGTTGATCAACCCCAAACAAATGAAAAAGTCAACTTTAATAGGATAATGTAATTGGTGAACCAATATTTAGCCAAACAAGGCACATAATTTTACATTTGGCAAACTACTTTTTTAATTTAAATGTATTTTCTTTATTTTTTTATTCTGTGCCAACATGTCACCTCCCAGCCACTTCATCTTTCATCATTTGTGAACGACTGCATATGTATATTGCTTAATCAAAATGAAAGCCTTGCAGGTTCTACACAGTAATTAATAGTTTGCACATTCAGGAGGCACCCAACAAGGCCATGGAATTATTTAACATCTATCAGGAACTGACAAAGCCCGCTCGTTTAAAATGAGGCCCATGCATATTTCAACAACACTGTGAAGATCTTGCCTTATTGTTTGAATCCTAAATCTGCCAGTTTCATCATCCATGCCCTGGGAGTGTCTCACTGACCCCACCTCACCTCTAATAAAACGTCACCTTGTTCTACCCCATAAAAACAATGAGGTCTTAATCCTGGCCTTCCAAACAAAAGTGTGCAACGTTCCCACTAACCCCTTTTGAATGAATGAGCGAATATAAATCTTATATTGCACAGTATAGAGCTCAGAAAGAGATATTCTAGCACTTTTAGCAAACATCCATCCATAAGAATTAAGCTGAGAGAAAACCCTAACGCCTAAGTTGAATGATTGAATTGTGTATTAAAGTTAAATGGATACGTTTTGAGTTTATTTTTTAAAATCCTCAAATCTTTTCCATATCTTTGGAATGATTGCAGATAGCATACGACCCCTGATTCAGGATTTTTTTGAACCTCGGTGTGCTTAGCTGATGTTTAAATGAAGACCTGAGAGTACTTGAGTAGGCATGTTTTCTGAACAGTGATGTCAGCTGCATGCCCCGCCCCCTCTTACCACAGACATAAATGAGGTTAGCAACAGGCTAATTTCAGCTTGTAGTTCTTTGAAACCTGCATTCTTCACTCTCCTTTGGAAAACAATTTCTGCTGATCCAGGAATGCTGGCCAATTACCGACCTTCCCCAACCTCTCCTTCCTAATGAAAATCATGGAAGTAATGTCAGAGTAGCATACCTCCTGTAGCATTACCAGACTAACTTCCAAATGTACACAGAAGATCCACACATCCGTTTCTACTTGGAAAACAGTCCATAGAACCCAACCAGCATTACCATGTTCTTGGACCATGTGTTCCACTGGAAAAACAAAAGCGAGTAAGTATGAAGCATCATTTTGAAATTCTTGTTGACACTGCCCTTAGTCATGTTCCCCAACTCAGTGCTTTGGAAGGGGGCGTGAACAGAGTTCTCTGCTGTAGAAAGTTCTTCTTGTTCTTTGCACTGAGCACAGAGTTAAGCTGACAAACAGTCATCTTGATATGCCTAGATCACCGAAACATTGTCTATGTTGATCTCTCTGTGAAACTCATTGCCAGGCCCCAAAGACTACAGAACAATGCAGTCAGAATGTGCCACAGCCTCCGTAAGTAAAGTCCTATTATACCAGCGCTTAGAGGTCTCCACTGACCATAAATAGGCGCTAGCTTGAAATTCAAGGTCATGTGCACTGTCCACCAGGAGTACTAAGTGTAAACCTCCTGCAAATGTGTGTGTGTATATACACACACACACACACACATATATATATTCACTGAAAAAAACATAGGTTTTAGGGGTGTTATAGTTAGCTAGACATTTCACTCGTTTAAAACCATTGAAATTCCCCCGTTATAGTTAGTTGTACTAACTATAACTCGCGCGCCCGCAATCCACTGCTGATGATGTCACATATTACATCATTCATGACATGGTCAGTGACATCACTGATGACATCACTGACGACATCTCAAATGACATCACTGATGACATCATCCAGTGAATGTGGTTTGGTTTGATATTTAAATAAGTATTATATATATATATATATATATATATATATATATATATATATATATATATGTATATAGCAATCTGTCTTGAAGAATGAGTGGATATATAAGTTTGTGAATGGAGGATTTAGTAGCAATGTGATTGACTGTCTAAGTGACGATTTTAAAGTGTCTCACTAAATAGATGGGATAGTGATTAGCTGTGTGAATACCTGTATCACTCTATCTCTTGTTGTGTAAACTACTACATATGTTGGTTACTAGCTATGTGAAAGTCTACATTAGTTATTAATTAGTTAAGTGAGTATTTGTATGGGATAGTGAATGAATGTTTGTGTCGTTGGGTGGGACGTGTGTGACTGTCGAAATATGTGTAAATAGTTGATTTAGTAGGTATATGAGGTTACGACTGTATGTGGAAACAGTTGTTTCGGTGAGTGAATCTCTATATGGGTGTGGGGATGAGGACACATATTTCCCAATGATATATGTCCAACAAACTAAAAATATAAAAGGCAGTGTATGTGACAGTTGTTGTATATAAATAAGTATACATAAGACTCAGTGATTGTATGATTGATGTATGGATAACTGTATACTTGTAATAGTGATTTTATAACACACTAAGCATGAGTTACTATTTATATGAATAAATAAAGTGGTGTTTGTGTAAGTGTGTAGCTTAGTAAATATAAGTGTGATCAATTGTTTGCATAAGTGAGTAGGAAATCTGCATAAGTGAACAGGATATGTGCTGGTGTGTAATGTTGATGTAGGTGTATAAGTATACTTAATAGTGTTCTATTGATCTTTGTTAGCATGTATGAGTGAATCTATAGGTAAGTGTTTAGATGTGTGTGTAGATGTAGGAATCACTGAGTGGGTTTTTAGAAACTTGTATTGGTGTGTCAATGGTTTCAAATATGGTACTTCATATTTTATAATGAGTGTTGAAAGGTTATGTTACTGTATGATGAGGTGTATCAGTTTGTCACATGGATGATGCCATCAATGATGTCATCAGTGATGTCATTTGAGATGTCATCAGTGATGTCACTTCCCATGTCATGAATGATGTAATATGTGACATCATCAGCAGTGGATTGCGGGCGCGCGAGTTATAGTTAGTACAACTAACTATAACGGGGGAATTTCAATGGTTTTAGATGAGTGAAATGTCTACCTAACTATAACACCCCTAAAACCCATGTTTTTTTCAGTGAATTTCAAAAGGTTTTTTAAATGCTAATTCCTAACTATAACTTGTCTGAAACCTATGGTTTTTTTCAGTTAATTTCAAAGGTTTTGTACATGACAATTTTTAAATGTATTAATCCTTATTTTTATTTTTTATACTGATTTTCTACATTTTTTTAAACAATTTATGTTTAGATATTTTATTTTTTAAATTACATTATAATTGCATAATACATTACATTACAAAATATACTTTTTCAGAATGAATTACTTTAGTTTAAATACTTTGCAAATAGGCAATAGTCTTCTAAATACAGTAGTTACAGTTGTTGTCATGTGCAACACAATTTCAGTCACAATGCAACATTGAGGTCAATGTGAATTTCTAGTTAAATGCAATTAGTTACTTTTTGGATTTTTTTCTGACCACAGGACTGGATCCTAGATTCAATCCTGGGACATCTCCTGTAAGCAGTTGAGTAAAAGCGTTTTGGTTACAGTAGTGATTTTTAAGGAATATTATTGTATTTTAAAAGTTTACACTTGGAAACATTTTCACATAGATTCACCAATGTTATCCTATGGGAGGAAATTCACTTAGCAGGTAAGTAGTGCTAACGTAACTTTTTCTTACTCAGTGGTGGCTCCTGGATCCAGAACGGGTGCATCTCCTATAAACAGTTGAAAGATTGCGTTTAAGTCATTCAGGCAATTTTTAAGGAATATTCTTAGCTTGTGAAAATAGACACTTAAAAACTTTTCTGATGAAAACCAGACAATGGATTCCTTTGGAAGGAAATACAAGTTACTGGTAAGTACGGTTAGAATAACGTTTCAGGATCAGTACTGGGCTCAAAGAATCAGCACTGAGGTCACTCATGATAACAGGTGAGTAAATCGGAATTCGTAGTTCTGCCGATTTTATAGGAATTTTATCAAGTTCAAAAACTCCACACTTAAAAGAATTTCCAAGTGAAACCAGTCAATGATAGCCTATGGAAGTAAATTCAAGTTACTGGTAAGTATGGTTAGAATTACTTTTCAGGATCAGTACTGGGCTCAAAGATGCAGCACTGAGGTCTCTCATGATAACAGGTGAGTAAATTGAAATTCGTTGTTCGGCTGATTTTAGGTGAATATTTTAAAGTTCCAAAACTCCACACAAAAATTTCCAAGTGAAACCACTCAATGTTACCGTATGGAAGGAAATTCACTTAGCAGGTAAGTAGTGTTATCGTATTTTTTTCTTACTCAGTGGTGTATCCTGGATTCAGCACTGATGCATCTCCTGTAAACAGTTGAAAGAATGCGTTAAGTCATACAGGCGACTTTTTAGGAATATTTGTAGTTTGTGAAAATAGACACTTTAAAACTTTTCTGGTGAAAACCAGACAATGGATTCGTATGGTAGGAAATACAAGTTACTTGTAAGTATGGTTAGAATTACTTTTCAGGGTTAGAGCTTGGATAAAAAAAGCAGCACTGAGGTCACTCCTGATAACAGGTGAGTAAATTGGAATTCGTAGTTTGACTGATTTTAGAGGAATATTTGTGCGTTTCAAAAATCAACACTTAAAAACTTTTCTGCTGAAAAGCACACAATGGATTCCTATGCAAGGAAATACAAGTTACTGTAAGTATGCTTAGAATTACTTTTCAGGATCAGTGCTGGGCTAAAAGATGCCGCACTGGGTTCTCTCCTGATAACAGGTGAGTAAATCGGAATTCATGGTCCAGCTGATTTAAGAGGAATATTTGTACAATGGTGAAGGAAGGGGGCAGGACCTGAGGTGACATGTGTGCAAACACGCCCTGTGGCGCGTTTTAAGTTGCGTGATTAAGTGACCCTTGAATCCTGAGGTCCCCTGGGGGCCAACAAGCCTACCAGGTGCCTCCAGTATGCGCCAGGAGGCTGCGTTGCAGAGAGCTGTTCGGAGGCCACGCCCTTTTTTACACCTCTCTGCAACGCAGCTCCGTGGCGCTTACTGGAGGTAGCTGGTGGGCTAGTTGGCCCCAGGGACCCTTAGTATTGACAAGGAATTAATTCCCCAACTTGAACCGCGCCACAGGGCGTGTTTGCACACATGTGAACTCAGGCCCTGCCCCCTCCCTTCACCACTGTGCAAACACGCCCTGTGGTGCGTTTTAAGTTGTGGGATTAACTCCCCTTGAATACTGAGGGTCCCTGGGGTGCAACTAGCCCACCAGCTACCTCCAGTAAGCGCCACAGAACTGCGTTGCAGAGAGGTGTAAAAAAGGGCGTGGCCTCAGAACAGCTCTCTACAACGCAGCTCCCTGGCGCATACTGAAGGTACCTGGTGGGCTAGTTGGTCCCCAGGGATCCCAGTATTCAAGGGTAATTTGTTTCCCCTCTGCAAACGCGCCAGTGGGGCAATAAGGGGGCGTGGCCTCCGGCCTGATCCCGTTTAAAAAAGAATAAAAAATTGTGAAGGGGGCTGTGTAGCCCCCCTTCCTTTTTCTTTTTTGGGGCCCTGGGGCATGGCCACGTTTTTTTGATATTTGTATGGAGGGGGCTGCATAGAACCCTCCTCAGGCCACTTAAGGCCCCGGGGATACCATCCCCCAAGGCAGGCCATTCTTTTATTTTTTTTATTTTTTTATGGGCGGCCCCCCTCCCGGGCCACTTGTAGCCCCGAGGACCCCATCCCCCAGGGCTGGCCCTCTTTGTCGAGGACCGTGGGGGGGTCCCCCAACCCTTCCCCCCCGCCCCCGTGGTCCCGCCGGCTCCCCGCCTCCTGCGGGAGCAGGCATTGCTTTTCCATATGGGGAGCAGCTAACATGCTGCTCCCCATATGGAAAAGCAATCTGCTTTGCTTCATTGAAGCGAGAGCAGGTTTCCCTGCTCTCGCTTCAATGAAGCAAAGCAGTTTGCAATGGCAGAGTGGGACCCGCGAGGCTCCCACCCTGCCATTGCAAACAGCAGTGTCCCGGAGGTGGGCAACCCGGGACACTGCAGGAGCCGGCCCTGGGGGGTGGTGGTCCCCAGGGCCTGTACAAAGCTCCAGGAGGGGGGCCGCGTGGCCCCCCTCCCACATTTGTTTGAAGCCCCGGGGGTGGTGGTCCCCGGGGCTGGTGGGCCTCAGAGCCCCCCACACCCAATTTTTTGTCGCCCCGGGGGTGGTGGTCCCCGGGACTGGGGGGGCCTGAGACCCCCCACCCACATTGAATAAGCCCGGGGGTTGCGGTCCCCAGGGCTGGGGGGGCCTGAGAGCCCCCCACCCAAATTGTATAAGGCCCGGGGGTGGCGGTCCCCGGGGCTGGGGGCCCCTTTGGGCCCCCATAACAATTAAAACATTGCCCCCGGTATTTGGCCCACCCGGGGGCTAAATAGAAACGAAGTGCGGCAGCCCGCCCTTCATTTCTTTTTTTTTAATTTCGGCCGTAATTCGCACTGGGTGTGCGAATCTCGGCGATATGTGTTTAAAAAAAAAGCTTTTTTTGGCCCTGGGGGTCCTTGTGGGACCCCCTGAGCAAGCCTGGGGGCCAGGGTGTGTTTACCCTGCCCCCTTTCGCGTTTTGCGGTGTTTATTTTTGGTTTCTTGTGCCTCGGTTCTACCGAGGCACAAGATGGCTGCCAACACTTCCTGATTTTGACAGTTGTCAGCCTATTAGTAGTTAGCTTGTGCACGGCAGGGTGCTCATAGGCTGCGCTTAGGGTATGCTGACTATCCGCGGATCCTCCGCGCCCATAGATATATATGTACCTTTAAATGTCATTTTCTCAGGAACTACTGAACGGATATACACCAAATAAGCAAAAGGCATGAGTCTTAACCAAGGGCTACATCTTTGCCAAATTTAGTGTAATTCCATTCAGCAGTTCGGGCTGTAGCCGTGGCTAAAGGTCCTATAGGAAATTGCATGGGAAAAACACGTTTTGGGACCCCCTTTTTTCCCGGCCCCCGTTTGATGAATCACCCCCAGACTTTCAGAGAAGGAGCAGAACTGAGCTGGCCAAAAGTTTGGAAAATTTCACGCACATTCATCAACCGACGCCAAAGTTATTCCAAATACAATGTTGCAGTTTTCCTATGGATAATAGGTCCTAACTATAACTACCTACTGGCGACCGCCAGTAGGTAATATACACACAAATACATATTTATGTATATATCTTTTATATATATGTAGCAATAAAAAACTAGTAAGCTTTTATTTAAGTAACTTCTATGTCCTTAATCAAAACATATGACTTTATATCTATAAATGTATAATTTATCATATACACAGTTTAAAGCATGGCTCAAAATCAGATGATAGTCACTGATCGATCATGCACATGTAAAGCCCTTTCTCCATCCATCATCTAAAAGACACAAGCTGATTCACAAGGTGTAAAACTTCAAATAAGCAGAATTAACGAAGTATCCAAGCAAATTCAATTCAAACGTTGCTTGAGAACCACTTTCCTAGAGGGATTCTTGCTACAATTACAAATAAATCAGACGCAGTTTATTTTGTGAACCACTTGCTGGATAACTCAGCACTTGGGAGCCATGTGTTAAAAACCTTTCTGGTGTATGTATTATAAAATCCTTCTAAAAAACGCACAGACCTTCCACAAGATGCTGTCTGTGTCATGGCTGACAAATTACTTACTGTATCTTTGTATTCAGCAGTAGATGTATGCAGGGCAGAAGGATAAGAAAACATGTATATTTCTGCTTCGATCCTCCGTATTTCAAAATGCTTTTCCTCCATGCTGTATGGCATTTGAAAAAATAGAAGGGAGAGAGAAATGGTGCAATGATGACTCATTCTATAGCCACTCATTTATGCAGTGCTTGAAATGGAAAAATAGAAGTGCAGGTATTCTAAACCAGTGTACCTGCTTGTTTCTGAGAAGTGCCGGTACTCTCCAATCAAGAGTATAGCATTTCTCTTGAGAAGTGCCGGTACTCTCCATCTCAAACTAGAAAAGTGCTGGTACTCCGTACAGGACAGTACCTTCCCATTTAAACCACTGCATTTATGTATCGCCATATATGTTCGTGGCTATGGAATGATGTGGACACCATTTCCTTTTATTTTTACTTAACGATTTAAGATGGTGGGCTCCATTTACAACGGTAAATAAAACAAAACAAATTGTACTTGTGGTAAAGCGCTTTTCGTATATGGTGTGATTTTATTTTGAATTTTAGTATGTTCTCTCTGTTTTTAAGTGGGCGCATTTTACTGTGCTCTAGCAGGGGACATTGACTTTGCACTTTAACTTTTGGTGGGATCACCTCTTCCCCTAACTTTGCACCCCCTCTCTCCATAGTGTTGTCTCACTTGGTGGCCTAGTTTTCTGAATAACCACGCATGTGTAGAGACACAAGCTGCTTCACAAGCCAGGTTGCTGCAAATTTGTGCCAAAAGCAAGCCTCTCTGCACCCGTCTGTGACCGGATTGTAAAGCGCCAGCCCCCTGATTCTTTGCACATACAATCCAGGTTGAATAACTTTTATGCACTTAATACACTAAATGAGGTTGCTTCCTTTTTTCTTAGGAAAGGGACATGGGACCCTTATGTTGTCTTTTCTGTAAGCTTTCCACCCTGTCTGCTTTTAGTCCTGATGTTACATCATATTCTAATTAACACATTTAATGTTATCTATTAAAGTGAGATCCTTTGCTAAATACTAACTTGATACATTTTAGTGTATTAATGAATACAAACTTAATGTCATATTTTTATCTGAAACTTAGCTTCAGGACTCATCTGCCCCAGACATTGCATGGATATTGCTAAGGCTTACCCAATGAAAAGTGTTGAACATGTAAATAAATACGGTGGGGGTTGGCTTTAGTTCACAAGATGGAATTCTCATGTTCACGTCTTCATTTTCCTTATTCTCTTAATAGTGAATGAATGCTTGGCATTTTCTCTTAATATTAGCCTAAAATTTACTGCAACTACTTCCTCTACTACTATCACTAGAGGGACCATTATTTACAGGCCTGCTGAAGCTTAAGCTAATTTTATGGCTGAGTTGGCTGAATTGGTCTCCCCCCTTGATCTTAAATCCTCTAATTTCATGACAATGGGAGGCTTAAACATTCATTTTGATAAGGGGGAGGACAAAGACACTCTGGAACTGATTTGTGCGATGGAAATCCTGGGGTTGACACAGGGTATTCTGCTCCCAGCACATTCCACGGGACACATTTTTGATTCAATGTTCACATCTTTAAATACATTAACTGTGGGTACACCCATGCCTCTTCTTTGGTTAGACCATTTTCTGGTGCTCTTTTTTTAATTAAAATGAGTGAACGGACATGAACATTTCAGCCTGAACTGCTGACGATGCGCAACGGGTCATGGCCAAGGAGACTCTAGCTACAGCATTAAGCACCACTTCTTACAATCCCTTTCAGGTGAGCAGTCAAGTTGATTTGGCTGTCAACAGCTGGATTTTTAGATCTCCTGATAAAATAGCTACTGTCTGAAATAAAAAATCTAGCATGAGAAAGCCATCTGCACCCCGGTTTTCTGAGAATAGATAATGTCATTATAAAGCTCTTGAATGGCTGTGGAGAAAAGATTACTGACTCAGTCTGACATCTGAGTGCTTTATAGTACGGAGACCATGCTCTTAGCTGGAATGATGAACCCAGAACCACTTTAGACCAGGATGGATCTACCACTCTGCTCCTTCTAGCTCTCTCTGCAGCTTTCAACATGGTCTTTCACTCTGTACTTATCGACCATCTCCGAAATGTTGGTGTCTGTAGTTTGACTTTAGGATGGCTCAAATTTTGTTTGACCTAGTGGGCTGTGTATTTTAACCCCTGTTCATTTGAGCAATTTGACATTTCCTTGCGGCATCCCACAAGGAAGTTCCCTAAGTCCCACTCTGTGTAATATATACATCACCTCTCTTGCAGCTTTAGTTAGATGTTATTGCTTCTGTTAGATGTCCTATGTTGACGTTACCTAGTTCTCCATTTCAGACAACTTTGGGAAAGCACAAAGTTATTTTGCTGCCTGTATGGTGGCTGCAGCAGAGTGGATGAACCACAATTTTGTGAAATTGAATTCTGATGACCGAGATCCTACTTTTGGGCTCTTTGGTGTTCTAAATAGTGGCCTTCAGTGTTAGATCCCATTCCCACCCCTACATCTTGCGCTAGAAACCTAAGTGTGTTGTTCAACTCCAGTTTATCATTTACCCCTCAGATCTCTGCAGTGGCTTTTAAATGTTTGGGTTCACTAAGGTCTGTTTGCAAAGTTCTTCCTTATCTTCCCCTGTCAGTTTGAAAAGCAGTAGTCCATGTTTTAATTTCTTCATGCCTGGCCTATACAAATTCTTTATATCTTGTGCTTCATGCCAGTCTCATACATAGGATTCAAGTTGTTCAGAAGGCTATTTCTTGAGTGATATTGAACCTTTCCCACAGGAAGCCGGGCCGCAATCTCCTTCCTACTCTACTTTGGCTTCCGATGCAACAAAGATGTACCATTAAGGCCTTGTGCTTGGTATAGACAGCAAAAAAAGTAAAGAGACAGTTTTAGGAAAAGGTCCTTATATGTATGTATGTGCGTGCTCTTCGTTCCCCTTGTGCTAACTCTTGCGGGTTCGTACTGTAAAGAGAAGTTGTATTGGTGGTTGATAATTTTTTCATATAACTGCTAAGATCTGGATCTTGTTTCCGTTTTCTCTGACTGTCTCTACTTATCTTTCTTTTAGAAAAATACATATGACCTGGCTGTTTCAATGTTCAAAATCCCATGCCCTGCTAACTGTTTTCCTTTTTAATACCTGGGCACCTCTTGCTCGGATAGCAGTTTGTTCTTTATAAGCAACATTCATTCATTCATATAACAGACCATCCTGGCAGCAAATGGCAGCTTCCGATCCCTCCCACCCAAAGAAATAAAGAAGAGACTGCAATTGGTGGCGGTCGAGTGGGGAGTTTAGGTTAGGGAAGCAAAGGGTAGTGGTGGAACAGCTAGGGGGCAATAGAGGCACACAAAAACACTTTAAGCAATGTGGAAACGCCTGGCAGCAGAAGGCAGCTGCTTGGCCCACACACAAAAATTGCCATTACCACAAGGAGCAGGGCAACAGCAAAGGAGTGGATTAGGCGGGGGATGGGAGGAAGACTAAAGGGGAAGCAAAGAGCATGGTGGTTATATGGAGGGGAGAGAGCAGCACAACACGAGGGAGAGCAAGGAAACGCATGAACTTTCATGACGTGTTTAATGAAGAAAAAGTAGTTCCCTAAATGTGAGGAGGGGAAGGATAAAAGCTAGCCAATCAAAGGATAGTCATGACGCTATGATCCAGGGGCAGAACAATCACCAGAAAGGCAAGGAAATTATTTTTGGTATGGCCCACAAAAGGCTTTCGCCTACAGACAGCTGAAGCTATCTGGTAGGTGGGACTTAAAATTGGACGTAATGCTTTAGCAGCAGTGTTATTGCTTTTGCAATTAGAAATAATGGGCATAACTGTAGTGCCACTCCATCTCAGATATTGTCTTTTGTACCATGGTCCACATGTCAGAAATATATTGTGAACCTTTGGGAAAATATACATAGTAAAGGAAAGAATGGTCCCTTAAGGGGGAAGTGTAAACCTCCACTTCCTTGGAAGGTAGCAATTAACCATCAATTGATTGGTTCTGTTTCAGACAACACAGTTTAATTCAATTTTTTTTTTTAAAACGGGTGAACTTATTAAACTTTCATACTGAAGGCAACTAAAGATTCACTGGACCGTTTGGGAGCACCAATGTAAGTGAGATGAGTGAGTATAAAATGTGCTGGTACTATACAGTCTATATACATGAATAATGACTGATTGAGGATTGAAAATGCGGCAAATCCGTTCCTTATATGTTCAATTTTGCCATGGAGGTTTTCGCAAAGATTTGAACACTGGAATGTTGAGAGCTCCACTGAAGACCATGTTATGGCTCCAGGCTTATAATGGCTGGTAAATGCATTCTGCTTCAACATTCTTATGTTTGACTTTGTTTTCCCTTTTTAATTTAGAACATTCTACTCTTACTGGGTGGCATTTTCCAATAGCCTTCTTGCCCTTCTGCCTCAGGCTATACCAGTTGTTAAAGGCCCTCTTATAGACCCACTCTTGCGGCTCAGACATATAACTCGGATTCAGGGCCTTTGACAACCGGTATTGCACAGTTCAGCCATCTTGAAAATGCCCTTACCACATTGGTTAGGAGTTGCCCTGGGGCCATTCTGACTTATTAGCTCATGCCAGGCCTAAATGTGGCACCTCAAGGCACCCATTTCAGAACATCCCGGACCTTTTAAACATCAGAAGAGGACTGAACATGCTTGTCTGAAATCTGGTAGAGCCTAGAACCTAGACCTGCCCTCTCTCTGGTACACAGGACAAATAAGTAGACTCAAGGGTCATAATGCTGACCTCCTGTTCCAGCTACAAGGCTACAATAAGCTCCAAGAGGTCATTCCTGCAGCTGACTAGTGGCAACTGGACTTGGACTGGACTTTGTGTGCCACTCTGTGAGTTTAGGAGTGCCTCCCCTGAGGTCCTGAGGGGTCTTTGGAAGTGTACTCCTGTGGTGGATTGGGACTTAAAGCAGTGGCTTAACAAAACTTGAAGGGACCCCCCTGCAAGGTACTTGGAGGGGCCAGGCTCCGGATTTAATCAGGAGCTCTCGGGCCAGGGTATTGTGCTGATGGGGACTCCTGCAGCTCGGGCCCCCCGCACCACGGGGGCTGTGGGGTCTTGTGTTATGCCACTGACTTAAAGGACTAAAGTCAGAAGGTAAAATCTCTGACCTGTACAAACCTGGTTAGTGTATCCAACCTGAAGCTCTATCGCAGTCAGCATCATATTGCTCCTAAGTCTTGTGCTACAGCAGCTATTGACTATTATTCACACATTGTGTGTCTTGGTGCCATGTTTACTTAAAAATCTTATCTCCATATTGCTTTTCAGGATTTTTGTAATTTCTCTGCCATTTCATTTATTACATTTTACTTTAATTTTCTAATTTGTTTTGAGATTTTTCGTAGTCAGACTTTATTAGTTTTTTAGTACTGCATACGTAATTTACACATTGCCCCAAGTTAAGACTGTCTGCTCTGTACTATTTCTACCAGGGGGTTGAGCTCAGGATTATTTAGTGAGTTTAGTGGTTGACTGTGACAAGGACTGTGGTTATTACTTAGAAGGGTACTTACCCCACTAAACCAATAACCCCATTTTTATGGGGTGAGTCTGGGGAAAGTACTTCATTTTGAATTCTACATTTGAAGCAATGTTTGTGATATTTAAGAGGTTATGTTTGTTTATTATAAAGTGTATGCATATTTAGTGTGCTGTAACAGTGTCATAAAAGGTAAACTTTCATTTCGTCTTGAGAGCTTAAAATTGCTGATTAGAAACCATTTTTGTATTAAGTTCGATATAAGAATATACACCTACCCTAAATTTTTATGGAAAAATAATTTGAATTCAGGCATAATGTAAAATGACTTCATACTGAAGAGAAGAGGGACAGATGTGCCTAAGTGGTTCAGTTCTAGACTGTCTGGAAAAAATGATCTGCGTTTCTGTACCAGTGTAAGATTTCACTTAATTGTGTGATCCTGGTCAAACTTCGTAACTTCAGTGTGGCAGCCCGTACTAATAAATCGGCCCTCAGTTTTAAGTATTAATTGTAAACACATTTACGTTGATGGGAAAAGGGAACATCAACTTCGCTCTTTTATATTCTGTTTTTTTCCCCCTCAAAATTGCATGCCGACCCTGGCACCTAAAACATTTGTTTCAGATGTCCAGAGTTGACTTGACAATTTGTAAAAAAAAACACTTTGATTCTTAATGACCTAATAAACCTTCCTGGAATTTTCATACCATTAGCAAGCAAAGAATGACTATGAACCAGTGAGGAAAATAATTTTAGCAACAGCAATACCCCTCGCCAGGCACAAAAAAATGTCAGCGACTGAACCTACTTGAACCACATTTTCTCTACGAAAAAGTGCTAGTCCTAAGAATCGACCTTTCATAGTTTGGTTTATTTCTTACAAAATGACAGGCTGCTAAAAAAAATGAGAGGTACAATAAAAATTGCAAGGTAACACAAAGTATGGGGGCGCTGTGGCTCAAACTCAATACCGCCTGCAGCTCAAGAGCTCAACAGTCTGTTCTGAGGTTTGAGGAAGGTCACTCCACACATAATAAAAATAGTAAGAGACAAACGGGTCCTTGAATGATGGTCTCCACTTCACTACTTTCCAGAGTGACCATCATGCTGTGGGATTGGAAACCTTATCACGCCATTTTATGCATAAAATCATACTTTTAGCACCGTCTTTTTATATAGTGCTTCATACCTCAGTTTTGTCATTGCAAGCGCTGTAGTACTACACTGATATTACTGTATCTGAATTTAATGGCACCCAATGTACCTATCTCAGAAGGATTAGCCAAGTTGGCCAAGCAAAGATTTCAATTTGTGACCTCAAGTTCACATCAGATATTAGCAGTGAGCAATTAACTCTTTCAGCTATCTTTGCTGGCCTTTATTTTCTAGTCTCCTCAGCAGTATTTTTCGTGGACATTTTTTGAAGAGCTTTCTTTGTGAAAGTCACACCTTGTGTCCTGACATTTTTGTACATAATTTAATGTATTTATTTATTTATAAAGTTTTATATAGCGTGAACGTGACCCATAAGGGTATCAGAGTGCTCTACAGTATAAAAACATAAATGGTTGAGGTGGTATACATACATTCAAAAGTGTCAATTCGTACAAAAGAAATATAAAATATATGAATAACAAACATAAAGGACCGTGAAACTGTAGGACATTGTACAGTAGACAGTTAATGAACATTAGGTGATTGTGCCAGCAAAAATACATATTATAACCTTGATCGATTCACAATGGATATAAAGTGTATAGATAACACCAAGAGGGACCTACCACCAGCAAAGCTTTACACTACATACAGTTATTGAGCAATAAGGGCTGTGATATTGGTCTTCCATAAAATAGACTCATCCATTCCTCCTGAGATAGGCAATTGTATTCGAATCATAAAGATAACTCGGTGATATCCTAGAATTAAAACTTAGGGCATACATTTGTTAATTAGTAGTATTTTTACTTCTTTTTTGAATGCAGTAAGGTAAGTGATTCCACGCACTACTGGAGGTAAGGAGTTCCAAATCTTTGATGCAATCCCTGAGAAAGCTCTACAACCAGCAGTGCACATTAGCAGCATTAAATTGACATTACTTGATTGTTTGACTCTACACATACATTGAATATCAGAGTGGGAAATTTATGTTGAATTTGATTCTTTTTGCGCATATCGTTTTCCGGAGGTGCTCAAACACTACCATCAGCAATAATAATTGAACAATGATAAGTCTTACAATTGTAGCTTAAATTCGCACAGATAACTGACAAATGTGGAAAATCTTCCTTTAGGATCTGCGAACATCGATGCTCACAAAAAGATTTACAAATTTTGAACAATCCACGAATGAGGGTCTGTCAACTTTGATACATATATTTATAACTGTCCACTGTGGAAAATCCACCAATCGGGACTGTGAATATTGATTTACATATATATCAATCACCACTGTGGAAAATGACCCAGTCAGAGTCTGTGGACATTGATGCTCCTAGATGGAAATTAGATGGAAATTACCACGGTAGAAAATGTGGCACGCTGATAGATATTCCACAGTCGCAAGTTTGGGTTAAGGGTGGGAATGGGAGAGTTTCTAGGACCAGGGTTTAACCTTTATACATTTGTGAAACTTGAGCATAGACAGAACTGTTTGGGTATTCGCAGACATTCTGAAATTGTGTATTAATCGTGAAAAGTACCCCAAATACTCTCATAATGCGAGAGGATTTAAAAGTAATTGTTTCTCAATATGAAAATATGTTTTCCATGTCGGGATAAAAAAAAGGAGCTTAGAATGTAGACATGTAAATTCCATACCCCTGACGATAATCGTCCTGCAGAGAACCGTAGAAGTACAGCAATGGAAAGCAGGGGTACAGATAGAAATTGATGATTTTCCGAGTTTTCAGGATAGAATTTTGCGGATTCTTGAGAAGGAAAAATTGAGTTAGACTCAGAAATATTGAATTTCCAAGAAATATATTCTTTTAGAACTATTACACAATTTTAGGAACCTAAAACAAAAATGCATAGTTGCATCAGTCAGCCATGACTACCTATAAATTATACAATTACAACCATATAAACATTTACATTTTTCTCTAACCAGACCCAAAATTGAGTCACTGTGTAAAACTTGAGGGCATACATCTAGGACTCCTGGACGTGCTCGTTTGTGGCTCCTTAAGCTGCAGGGAGAAGTCACTGCACTCCTTATTCACTCTCCTGGTGCTATTACTCCTGGAATGGGTGTTTTTCTTCCCAATTGGAGCACTTACTTGAGTACGTTTTGAAATGTCAAACGTGAGCTTGTGTTCCGCTCTCTGGAAAGGCACGGACTGATGCTGTCATCTGTAGAGTATTTGTTAGGTGAGACGTCATTAAAGATAATTGCAAAACAATGCAGAGGTTATGTTGTTCCACTAAATGGCACATTAGAGCCCCTTCATACTTTAGCTATCGGAAAGTGTTGAGTGCCATTTTTAGACCTACTGATGAATATTCATGGAGTTGTGGCACGCAACGAGGACAAGGATGCACATTTCAGTGCATTTAGGGCAGCAGCACTGAAACGGCTTTGTACAGTTTAAAGACCACTAGCCTATGCTCAAATGATTGTTATCTGAAAAAAGGTTTTAACCCCCTCCTGCGTTTGCTAATTAATGGTGCACGTTTTTTAAATTGTATATATATCTATGTGTAGCCTACTACGTCTATGGGTTAGACAGAATGTGGGATCAAGACTTCTTGCACGAAAGATGGCTCAACGACTTAAACACTAACGACTGTCATCTGCTATGACATTCAGGTTGCAAATTCAACTCCAAAAATGTCAGATCAGCCTTCGATCCCACGAGGGAGGTAAATTGAGTACAATTAAATTGGGGAATAGTAATACTGGTGTAAAATCCGTAGAGATTTCAAAACTGTAAAGTAAAGTTCATATATAAAACAAGTAGGAATCGGGCTGTCCTAATCACGTTTGTGTTATACAGATAACGATGACGTTTTTTGTAGTGCACAATGTGCAAGCATATTGCATGACACACTGTATGAGCCAACATGTATAGCTGATTACATGGTTGATTTAACACTGTACTCTCTTTTTATGCATATATCAGGCTATATGTCTATAAACACAGCTCTATGATCCTTTTATGTTCAAAACAACCTTTGTGATAAATCTACCATTTCAGTTGTTTATACCATTTACAAAAATTGTATCCTCTTTAGTTTTCAGAAGAATGGTCATCTTAGCCCATACAACTGTGTTTGTCTAAGCTTTGTTTCAGGGCAGCCACTAGTGGCCTGATTCAGAAAGGTAATCTTACACTTTTGTGTACATTTATGATTATTTGCTATTCACAAAGGTATTTTATCAGTAGTATTTCTATGACATCGTAGTCTCTGCATATAGAAAGATAGGACAGTCCTGCAGACCTATTAGCTTTGCCAAAGCTTGTTTTCAGAACGGTGTTCTGTTCGCAATAGAACCTGTTTATTTAAATGTTATAAATAAAAGTGACTGAAAGAACTCTTTCAAGCCACTAACAACTTTTCAAATTGGAACTCTACTTTTTTGTATTCCTCTGTTCGCTTGCCAGTGCATCGGGTTGCTTTCCCCTGGTACTGTGATGTGTGAAAAGAGAATACTGTTCAGTACTTCGATGACTTCGATGTACCACAGTATGGCTGTTGTGTTGTTATAATCTGTATCTGGGCCAAAGTTGGAATCCTTAGGTGTCATAGTTTCAGCATGAGAATGTTGCAGACAGGCTCCATGTGAGTTGTTGGGGACCTGGCTACAAGTAGGACCTTTGGTGTTGTGCGAGAAGCGTGGCTCAGTGGTTAGAGGCGGCAGACCCGGAAGCTGAGATTGACCGTGGACCAGGGTTCGATTCCCCGCCTCGGCGGGTCTCGGGCTCAAAATTCCACGGACTTGACAATTCTCGCTCCGGTGCCTACTCGACTCACGGGGTCACACTCTGCGACTCTGGGCAATAGCTTGCTCAATCTCCACTACGGCCCCTCGCGGCGGGATGCCTGGCTTTCACCTTGTGGACACCCTGCCAGGGGTTTCTCACAGGGGAATACCAGGACGGGTTCCCTAAGCAAGCGCTTAGATACCGTGTCGGTGATTTGCGCTATATAAATACATGTACATTTACATTTACATTTTCGAAAACCATTTCAGGTTGACCTTTGTTAATACATCTTTGATTTGCCCATTTGCCTGTTTGGTTTGGCATTGGTAGCGGCATATTTCCAGTGAATCATGATAGCGTTCGAAGGCATAAAGCAGGTGAAAGGTTTTAGGACGATGTTTAGTGCATGGTACTAACCAAAAAGACCATGACGAAGTACTTATATGAGCTTTAGAGCGATTGGAAAGCAGTGGTTTGTTCTTGAAAAACATAAAAAGAGAGAGATTTAGAGTGGGCTCAGTATTGCAGAAAAAGTCATAAGTCTAAAGGTTGATTTAGTGAAGTCTATTGTAGAGGCTTCTGCACCTGATAGCAAGGATGATGTGCATTTATTCCTGGACCTCACAGAATATTACCCTTAGTCCATTAAGAGATTTGCTGATTTAGTACATCCTATTAGAGAGCTCTTGAGGAAGAGAGTGAAGTTTAAGTGGACAGAAGAAAGTTCAGAGGCGTTTTAAGAAGTGACAAAGAGGATAGGGTTTAGTTTGATGTTTTAAAACAATACTTATGGCAGATGCCAGCATTAAAGGGCCAGGTGCTGTAGTCTCCCAAGTAGATAATGGTGAATAAAGGGTGGTTGCATTTGGCTCCAGGGCTTTTGGGGGTGCTGGATGGAACTACTCTGTGATTGGGTGTGAGACCCTTGCATGCAGGTAGGAGATACAAAATATAAAATGTTACTTTAGCGTTTACCTTTCATAATCAAGACAGGTCTTAGACAACTGGCTAGCCCTTTTACTTGTAAAGGCAGAAAAAAAGTTACTCCTAGGATTCACTGGTGGATTTAAGGAGTCAGGGAGTTCAATTTCCAGATTGAGTATTCAGCAGGATCTCGAAATCTCACAGCTGATTGTCCTTCTAGGTTGCCAGTGAGGGCAGGAAATAGGACTAGCTCTGGTGTTGTGAGGATATGAATGTGCCATTAGAATGGAGGAGTGAACAAAACAATAGAAGAAGACACCATCTTATCAAAAGTTTATAGCCATGGGGTGAATAGTTGGCTGAATGTCAAGACCTTAACCGATAAAAAAAGGAGATTTTGGACAATTAGAGATGAGTTGTATATGGAAGGGATTGTTTTGTGCTGAGGAGTTAGAAAAGTGCCTCCTAAAGGGTTATCAGACCACATGGTTAACTTGACTCATTAAGGGCACATAGGGAGGAACTGAACTAAAGCGCATATCGGAGAGTATCATTGGAGGCCCAGAATGGACAATATGGTGGAGGGTGTTATCAGGAATTGTTTACAGTGTGCCTCTTGTGACAAAAGTAAGATGTCTAGATGCACTCCTTTATTTCCTGTGAAATTGCCTAGATTGTTTAGAATTCCTAGGTCCTTCTTAACTATTGAGTAGCACAGAAAGGTTTGAGATAGATTTATATTTGACTTCACATCAAAGTGGATTTCTGCTTTATGTATAGGTATCGGCACCACTTGGACTGTTATTGAATTTTGAAAGAGCAGTTCTCCAGGAAAGGAATTCCCAAGTTCAAGATAATAATGTACAAAACACATCTTCGGAGATGCAAGAATTTCTTAGTGATTTAGGTATCATACATCAGAAGACTGGTCTTTGCTGACCACAAAAGAGTATGAAAAAGTTAGCTAAGGCTTCTTCTGTGCAGCATGGTGTGCAGAGCAGGTGCTCACTCGAGGAGGGTGACATTGCCACAGAATGTACACCTTTTCAGTTACTGACGGAAAGGATGGCTGGGACTGAAATGCATCCACTGGAGTGTGCTTGTATTGTGTAAGAAAGGAGAGTGAAGTGCTGACCAACGACATGTGGCATGAAATAATGAAATGCCAAGAGAAATACAAGTGCAGGTTTGATAGGTTGCATGAGTGCGTTGCATGGCATCAAAGGTAATGTGTGGCATGTTGGAAATAGGGTTTGGGTGAAAAATCTTAGGTTGTGGTGGAAGGGTGAGGTCTGGTTACTACACACCTTTCATTATCAAAGGAAGTCAAAATAAATGAGGTCAAAGTTGACACAGGTGATATGTCCCTATGGCTACACTTGTGAAGTGTGTTAAAGGTTTCACACCTGATAGTTTGCAAGCTGTGGAAGTCTAGATGATCATTGTAACTTGCCAGCAAGTCGGTTACATTCAGATGGAAGCCACAACAACATGTTTGTTATATATACTTTATTGTTGGCTGATATTAGATTAGGGAGTTCTTCTCTACTTGTTGCTTTGGCTGTGGGCATACGTTTTCTGTAGTCTTGTTATTCCTCATGTCTAAGGTTCGGTCAGCTATGTGTTATGCTCCCTTGTACTGTGCTGTGGGTCCTCCATTTCGTTGTGTGTTTCTGTTTGTTTTTTAGAAGGAGGGGAGTGTATAGAGTTCTAATAATCTGTTGAGGGGCCACCGTGATTAATGCTACGAGTGTCTTACATTCAGCATGGAATGTTGCAATCAGGTCAGTGTTTGGGGCCTGGCTGTGAGTAGGATGTGTGGTGTTGCATTGGTGCATTTTCAATAAACTACTTAAAGTGCCTGGGGCATTCCTTCTTTTGGGATCTGGCACAGCAGCGCCACTCCTGTTACCTCATTTCACCGTCATTGTGGAGCCTAACTAATTCAAGAGCCTGTTTCACCAGAATCCGAGGAATATTGTGTAGATATCTTCCAGAGTTACTTTTAAAGAAAGGCTTCCTTGATTGCAGCTTTTTATTACCATGTCCTGCAATATTTAGAATTATTTTGACAAATAGTGTTTCATGCTTATAAATATGTAATATGCCACCTTAAACTAAAACTGTCTTCACTAATATTGCTTACTTATCCTAGAAATATTGAGCAAATGGAAGGAATGAATGTGATTTTATGGAAGGACCTCTTAACCAGCGACCCTATAAGTTATTCATGTGCTTGTTTCCGCTTAGTCTGTCTCCACACTCAGGTTGCCCTCTCAGGGCATGGTACCCTGTTCTTACCCATACCGAAAAAGGGTTGTTGACTTTAAAAGAAAATGACTTTGCCTACATCTTTAAAAAGTTTCTCCTGACCCTTGGGGGAACCCGTGCTGGGTGTTTACCCTTCCAGTTATAAGTAACCGCTTTGCTGCTGCCGTCGGCTGTTGGACGTCGCGCGAGCTACCTCCCTGGTGCTGCGCACGTCCAACGGCCGACGCGGCCGCACCCGTTTCTTCGAACGTTCAGCACTGGCGCTGAACGTTCGAAGCAGCAAACGGGTTAATTATCCCTCAAACAGTGCATATGCTGAAGCCCCCCCCTCATAAAGTCAAGCTTGATATGGAACCAGAGCATTCTGTAAGTTATGGAAAGGTGGTTTATTTAGTAAGTTCTGGCAGTGGCAGCAACATCTCAAGGCTGCTCCTAAAATAAGACCTAGTTAGATGTTGTTGTGTGGAGGCAGAGTTGGCATCTTAGAGTGTTGACCACCTGACTTTTTTGAAAACTATCATTATTTTGTAAACTTGAGACATTCTGGTCATGCCATTTGTAATTTGCGTATCAGTTACCAAGGTTGAGGTTTGGCAGGAGGATGAGCACTAGCACTTCACGCCCAGCCAAGCCACAAATCATTACACTCTGCATCACAACCATGAAAACCACAAGCACAATAAAACAGTCATGGTATCTATAAAGATGTGTATTTTGAAACCCTTCAGTAATAATGAGGCTGGCCAGCGCTCACAAGAAAACATAAACAAGATGATAAACAGTCTCAGCTGATGCAAGTGCACTGTGAGCGGCAAGCCTTGGATTACCCTAGATACGAGGTCTTATCCTCCCTCATGTTTTCACACTTACACACACACAGTCAAAACATACAGATACAAAGTACAAGTAGGCACTTATCTAGGCACTGGGAAGGCCCGGGCAATGGCAACTAGCAGAGTCTGACATATGAGTAGGGCCGGTCGTGGTAAATCCATGAGGATGGCACACGAGCGAGAGGGAGGGCGCCCCACTGGGGGATGGAGTGGTCAGACCCTGGGAGGCTGAGACCAGGCCAGAAGACCAGGAACCTGGACTGGGCTGGGGCTATAGACGCCCACTAGTGTTCTACACAGTTGATGAAATCAGGGTGAGGGGGCTAGTGCTTGGTGACCAGCACGGTTGATGCTGTCTGTCTGTCTGTCTGGATAAGGCTCAAGTTGGGGAGGGATGTTTTTCACTTGTTTGGGATTGTTAGGGACAGTTCTATGCTGTCCAACAGGTGAGAAGCCCCACTGCCTCAGTGGTGTGATGCAAATGTACTGTATGTTACTTGTTGAAACGGCCAATAAACAAAAAGAAAAAAGAAAAAAATCAGTGCAGCAGATGGAGTCTTCCGAGCTGATTGTGCAATGGCATCCAAGCTTTTAATCCCACTTAGTGTTCTTTTTATTTTTTCACAAAGACATCCCAAAGTGGGATTTTTGTGTGAGAAAACAGCGACATGATCCTGTCGTTTTGGAGTTTTCTACCTGAGAACATGCATCCGGAGGAGCACCCTAATCAGGTGGTACCCATGATGGATGAAAACAAAGACGTTGTGATGTCAGCCGGCTGAGTTTGATCGACAACCGGGTGAGGCTCCGCCATCTGTCAATCACTGGCTTCCCTGCTGCAAATAGTCCCTGGAGAACCCCCTGTTCTCCCATCCTACTAAACTTTAAGTGCCCCCCGAGTATGTTTCCGTGGTGGGAAAGTGAAGGGCACATTAATACATTTGATAGGGGTTTTCCACTTGTGAAGCTTTCTGTACAGACCTGCACATTTTCTGTACTTCATCATAATGTGTTTCCACCTGTGGGACACTCCTTCTGAGGGGGAGTATGCACAGAAAGTATTTCAAAGCTATCTTTTTTTTAAATCTTTGTGAACCTCCATGGTTAGTGAGTCAGGCTACGCATGTTTTAGCAGCAGCCCCACTATGCTGAATCCGGAAGACAAGCTCGGCATGGGCATCCCCCGAAAGGGAAACCAGAATGTGTGAAAAAGGTACTGAATGAGTTCAGGGCCAAGAGTGCAGGCCTCAGGGCTGCTCCTGGTGGGAAGCATGATCAGGCCTCGGCTTGTGCAGGCAGGGCCGGCATTCCAGGAGGAGGAGCGCATGACTGAGTGCTCCCGAGATAACATTCTTTTGTAAACACGAGGCACGCTGCTCGAAAACTCCACAGCACATTTTTCACCCTGTTTGTAACTCGAGTACCCTCTACCAAGGCTCTGGAAAGAGTTCTAACTTTCAGCGAAGGATTGAACTGAAATCATTTTATAATCAACCCAGTTTTCCAAGTTTCGTGATTTATACTTCTCTGTATAGATAATCTGAGATTTGTTTTGTTGTTCACAAAATGATTGTTTCACTTTTGTTAGTAATCCAGTTATTTGTCGTCGATCCTATCGTAGTTGAACCTGAGCAGGGACTACTGACACCAAGTAGCCATAATGAAGGAAGTACAAATATACAACAGGCTGCCGCTCTGTAAAGGCTACTATTTCAGTGTGATGTCACCACTGTTTTTGATTATATAAATCATGAAAAAGGACATTTATGTAATTTTCACCAAGAAACGCATGATGCACATTCATTTGAGAGTTTGCAGTGTATGTCCCACAGTAAGAGTAAAATAACTAACATTTTTTAGGACTTTCAAAACAGAGAGTGAGAGACAGTGTTTGCGTTTTTGTCTGTGCGTAAATTCCTTGTGAAACCTACAGACACTTCACCATACCTGGCTGAAAGCCCCTGAACCCAACTATCAGATGACACATTTATGGTTGGTAACACCCCAAACCCCCCCCCCCTGAAGTTACTCCCCTGTGTATGGCCTCTATTTAGAACCAGGCCTCTATTTGAGGGTGATGAAGTGCCTTCTGTGTAGCAGAGTTGTTCATCAAAGAGTTTGCATTATTGTGCATGCATTCATTTCGACTGTCTAGGCTATAACAACTACATGAGACATGCAGTTATGGAAGGTCAATGAAAGGAAGAGATCTTAACCCCTTGCCTGCTAATGACGAGCCCAGCTCGTCATGAGGCACAGTGGAGCTGTGCTCATGACAAGCTGGGCCCGTCATAACGGCGGCACCACTCCCCCACGCATTGAATTCCACGTTTGTGCGGACGTTCCATGGGAGTGGGCGGAGTCATGATGAGCTCAGCTCGTCATGAGCACAGCTCCACTGTGCCTCATGACGAGCTGGGCTCGTCATGAGCACCGCGGCGCCGCGCGCGGCCCCCCCACACCACAGGGGAATTACCCCTGCGGCGAAGGGGTTAAAGCATCTCCTAAAGATACCAAGACCAGGTTACAGATAGGCTTGTGTATAGTTAGGTATGGCGTTAGTCAAGACCTTTTATTTTTACTAACATTATGTTTATGATATGCTATAGCCTTAGAGCTCAAAGTTGCGGGCTTTAGCAGCCATTAAGGGCCGCTCAGGCGTTTAAAGCCTGAGCCGAAGTGAAGTGCCTTTAACAACGGAGCGAGCCTTTAATGGCTGGTAGAGCCCAATATGGAGGGTTCTAAGGCTATTAGAACACTCCACCCCTAGAGGGCAGAATGTTCAGATTTGTAAAACAAAGGCCTCACGGAGTCAGAGGGGTATGAAATCCCCTCGGGCTCCGTGAGGCCGTTTTTCACAGTAAGAGCAGTGACCAAACATTAGAATGTGGATTCTCTGGGCTTCACCCAGCCATTAGCAACTCGGAACACTCCATTGTCTTCAATGGAGCACTCAACCATCCAATGTTCTAATTACCTATGGGGCTTTCAGACAGCCCTCTTCTTCCATTGTTCTGTTGTTGTGTCATTTACATTTTATTTCTCCATCTACAGTCTGGGGTAATGTATCAGCTCACTTCAGCCATTGGCTAACTTCACTGTGATTGGTGGCATTCTGCTTTTTCACAAGAAGCACATCAGCGCACAAAGTACGTCCTTTCCGTGCGAGGTAGTGCTATGGAAATGTGTGCTTTTTGAGACAAAAAATCTTTTTGCTTTTACCAAATTTGTTTGCATGATGTTGAGTTCCCAGCAACTCTTCCAAGAATACTGTTGTAGATAAAACATGAAAAAACGAAAAAAAAGCATTTACAAAGCTAACCGCCAATGCTAGACCTATTTGCTTTGCCAATGCTTGTTTCTATTATGTGAGCAAAGCCCCTTTGTCTCCTGAGTGTCCCACTTTTCCAACAACTCCGCCCTAGCTTAGTTGTAAAAAATGTATTTTCCTCTGAAATTCTTATTGATGCTGAAAATGGATGTGCATTTTCTCGTGGTTTACAATTGAAACCATTCTCTTCACAATGAAATTTTTTTGTGAATGCTGAGAATAATTTTTAGTTTTGTAGTCCTGATTTTTGTGTGAAAACTGGTACGCATACCACTATGGATAGTAATAGTAGTGTTTGGGAGAATTACAGAGGGTACCAGGAGGAAAACTAAGCACACCCCTAATTGCAGTGTGGGGTGAACAAAGGGAGCCTTTCAGAGACCTTCTAAACTTTAACTCTGTTAGTTAGCATCTGTTCACTGGTTTTAGGAAAATATCAACCAACACATTGAGAATTTCGTATACAACATGCAAATTCCATTACATTGCGGAATTAGTAAGGTTGACCGACCCCTCACAGTTCACCAGCAGGTGTGCAGCAGATTTTATGAGAAAACCAAGACAGAGTGTTGGCAGTTGGGATAAAATAATATCAGCGGGGCTCTGTCGATAAAACGATATGAAAAGATGAATCTGAATGGAAGGGGTTTGTGAAATAAATATTTTATTAACACATCATGAATGCCTAGATTAAACATTTCAAGTGAGGGAGGAAGAGGTGCTTGAGTTGAAGATTTCATACCAGATGGTGTGGTTAGAATGGTCCAATCTTAGTTGGACCAATCGAGTGAATCAAGAATTGTTGTAATGTTTATGTTAATTGGTTTGCACAATATCTTGACCTCTTCCGGGGTGCAGGTGATGTTTTCCTGTAACCTTAATGTCTCACCCAGAATTCTATTACTCAACATTTCAGATTTGTGGAGATGCTAATGATGATTGATCTAAATTGGGACAATATCAATAATAAAAACAACTGATAAAAGGTTTAGTGATTTTCCAGGGACTTTACATACCTTTGCACTCAAAGAGAACTTATCTTTTTGATGGGAGTATCAGGGGAGTTCTTGGGAAGAGAATAAGGCAAAGGGGGTCTCGTATGAGGTAGGGTAAGATACTGTGTATAATACTGACATTACTTAGCTAGGCATAGGCAAGATTTGTGTACGGAGACTGCCATTGGTGCTGCAAAAACAACAGCGCCGGGACACCTCCGTCGGAGGTAGCTGTGCGCTCTACAAAATACTAAATAAATAAATAAACAAGGTGATGGATGGAATGCTTGAATTAATCTCAGCCACTGGCAATTGTTTGGTGCCGCATCCCAGTCCATTGTTCTTTGCCTACTATGCCAGTTGTGACAAACTGGGTTTTTGATTGATGGGGGTGAAGACATTCTCAAGCAACAACTACAATCCCTGTCAGGATGTACCCCAAAAGTCACTAAATAAGCCTGTGCTTTATCCTCTGGTAGCTTGGCACAAAAGCAGTCAGGCTTATATCTTAGAAGCAATGTGTAAAGTATTTATGCATTACACCAACATAGTACAATGAAAGTCCCAAACCAATTTAGAAAAATAGTATACCATCTAATAAATACAATGAGATCATTATGAAAAGAAATTCAGCCAGCAGAACTGAAGATATGCAGCTTTAAAGGTTTAAGTAAAAATAGCACCAAGAAGCAGAAAGTGCTATCTGTGGGTATGTGGGCACACTAGACTAGGACAAAGTCACAAGTTCATGCTACCCGCGATGGAGTATAGGCAAATACAGGGACCAGTTGGGTTTGCTGAAAATGTTACCTTCTCAAAGTCCGGCACCCAGGAGTTCAAACTTCGGATTTCACAGGAGTAGCTCAACTGATGCCAGTCAAGGGTCCAGGGCCTGGAGAGGCACCTTTTGCGGAACAGGTACTCACTTCAGCAGAAGCCAGTAGGGCTTAGTCAGGTCCAGTTGCAGGTCCAGGCACGGCCAGTTGCAGTAGGTCAAGTAGGTCAGCTTGGCAGTTGGAGGGAGGATGCAGGATCATATTGCCTTTTTATTGGCGGTTGGGTGGGGCGGGGCAAAATAGGCAGTGGGAGGGCGGGTGGAAAAGAAGAGTTAACACAGACAACTGGAGGGTGGGGTGGGGGAAGAGAAATGACAATGGGGTGAAGAGGTGGGAGGGTAGAAGCAATGTGGACAAGGGGGTTGTCAGGGTGGGGGGGAAGGAGCAACACAGAGCAAACAACAAAAAAGAAGCAGCAATAGGGTAGCACACAATGAGAAGAAGAAAAATAGCACCTCAATCACAGCACCAGCAACTCAGGGACACTAATCATGGTTAGGCTATCTGTACTTGGTCCGGGTTCCAGACATGAGAAGAGGAAGTGAACCCAGCTCATGCTGCCCAATTAAGGGGCAGAAAATGAGAGTGAGAAGGAAACCCACAATTGATAAGTAATGGACAGGCTCCAATCCCCTTGTAGAACAGAATATCCCTCACATGCCACAGTGCATGCATGCACTGTTGCACGCAGGAACTAAAAAGGATGAGATGCTCTATCCCATTTGCTATCCAAATAAGTGCTTTGTTTTGATAGAAGGTTGGTTATTGCAGCAAATGGCCATGTCCATCACCTTACGATTTTGTACAACAACAGGGTGTATGATATACAAATCTCCAGAAATGATTGCAGCCCTCAATAAGGATTTGCTGATGAGGTGTTCAAGTAGGTCCCTCCCAAAAGAAAAGTGTCCTACTGCTTGGAGTCTTTAAAGAATAAGCATTTTCATAAATGAGTGCCCTGGCAGTACTCATCTGGCAAAACGTTGATGAGCTTCTTCACTTCCTCGTTTGCAGGCTGCCTCTCAAGACTAGAGATCTTGAAGTGATTGGGGAGGTAAGAGGCTAAATCCTGGAGGGGCCTGTCCTCCTAATAACGTATATTTACAGAAACAAGAGTCTGTGCTCTGTGCATGTTAACCCTCCAAAAGGCAAAATACTAGGTTTTCTTGTATAACCCTCACCCACCAGGGTTACTCCTTGGTAACATGCTTCATCATTGGGTTCTTCCCGTTCCGCTGTGAAATGGGGCATGCTGCGACCTGCGAAATACGCAGGAGCACTAGGTGATGTTCACTAAATAATGAGAGAATAAGAGTGGGAGGGACATTATTTCCTAGAAGGTTTTAAGAATACCTGCCTAGTAGGTACTCCAATACATTTACTCTGTCCCCAGGGGGTATGGTTAAAAAATGTGAACAAAATAGAAAATGTAGGTAGTTATGTGCTACCCTTCTAATGGTCTGGTCTACATGTTTCACACCAACCCACCATGGATTTTCTTCAGGACCAAGTAAACTAACTCCCTGATACAACTCCTTAAATTGTACTGATCATGTGTAACTGCACACTTTGCATGCTGATAGTGACTGATTTATATTGCCTACATGGTGTTACTGCATAATAACCTGTAACATATAATGGCAGAGTTATAATGCCAGAATGTGCCAGAACACAGTTAACAATCACACGCTTAAATTCAAAATTGTAATTTTGCACGCTTTCTGGACTTATTCCTTGCATGCCAAAACACCACCTCTATGTGACTGGTCATACGAACTATGAATCGGGAATAGTTTCAGTAAGCACATCACGACAGAGGTTGGGGCAGAGGAAAAGGGCGCAAGCGGGGCGGTGGAAGAGGGGTACAGTGGCAAGACCAGCCGTCGACATCTGCCCCAATGGAAACCAGGAGTGTAACCAGGGGAAGGAGAGCTTAATAGTTAACCTCTCCCAAAGAACACTCAATCCCATTGAAATGGGTATCCTTGAGAAGGGATTGGGCTTCGTGCCTACCCCTACTCCAGATAACTTCATGGAAATCTGTGAGATTAAACAGCTTTTCCGCAAAGTGCGTCTCAGGGCCTTTTTTCAAGATCAACCATCAACTGATAAAACCGACACAGGCCTACGAAACCCCTCCACCTTCACCCCTACGGATGGGATGATCCCACCCGAGGTGTTAACATTTGAAAGAGCAGTAATGAGGTCCCTGAAGAATAAACCACAGACCAGTAGTTACAACAACCTGAGCAAAGCCGAAAGAGATGCAGTACAAGCCTTGGGGAGTGACACTTCCATTGTCATTAAACAAGCCGACAAAGGGGGAGCTACGGTAATACAAGATGTCACTGACTACGACATAGAATGCAAACGTCAGCTGGCCAATACCACCCACTATAGACCCCTACCGGCAGATCCTACCAGCAGGCTGACTACAGACATCTCCAGCCTGATCATTGAAGGTGAGACCAATGGCTGGATCTCTAAAAACGAAGCGGATTTCCTCCTAACAACGGACCCAGTGGTCCCTTACTTTTACACCCTACCCAAGATTCACAAAGGCACCAGGCCAGTCCCAGGGAGACCTATAGTCTCCGGCATTGGCTCACTTCTGGAGCCATTGTCAAAGTTTTGTGATGTATTCCTCCAGCCTATTGTGAAGAAAATACCTTCCTACCTACAGGACACTAGAGATGTCCTTCGTCTGATTGACTCGATTGATGGCAGGGAAGACGTGGACCTCCTCCTCACACTCGATGTGGAGGCATTGTACACAAATATCCCCCAAGCTGCCACATTGGAAGCAGTGGAAACTGCTTTAATGCAGGAGGAATGGTCCTCTCCCACACCAATACCGTTCGTCATGGCATGCGCCAGCATTGCCCTGACAGAAAATTTCTTCCAATATGGTTCACAAATGTATCACCAAGTCAGGGGCACGTCAATGGGTTCTACTTTTGCTCCGAGCATTGCCTGTATTTATATGGCGGCCTTTGAGAACCTAGTTATTTACCCAGAATCCAACCCCTTCAGAGAACATCTGACACTATGGCGTCGTTACATCGACGACATCCTGATACTATGGAGAGGTGATCGAGATAGCTGCACTGAATTCTGCGCATGGATTAACCAACAGAACCCATACCTTAAATTCACAGGGACTATGTCCGCAACATCTCTCCCTTTCCTAGATCTCACGATACGGCTGGGCCCAGCCGGATTGAGCACTACTCTTTTCCGGAAGAACACCGATAGAAATAGCCTCCTCTTGTTTAATAGCCATCACCCGAGAGCACTACATGAGAATCTACCCTTTGGCCAATTTCTGCGGGTCCGTAGAAATTGCTCCTCTACGGATGACTATAGACACGAGGCTAACACTCTCCAACACAAATTGATGGAGAGAGGGTACCCCACGAGATTAATAAGGGACTCCAGCAAGAGAGCTCTCAACAATCATAGAGAAGCCCTTCTAGAAGTGCACCAAAAAGAACGTGATGACCTAATCACCTGTGTCACCAGCTTCACTAGGAACTCCAACTTCATTAAAAGAACTGTGAATAAACACTGGGGCATCCTTAACGCAGGGGGCACTGTACTACCCAAACCCAGGTTCGCTTTTAAACGTACAGCGAACCTCAAAGACTCTCTGATACACACACGCCCTAAGAAACACCATAACAGTGGGCAACAGACATTATGGCACCTCCCCCCCGTAGTTGGACACTACCCGTGTGGTGGCTGTGCGGTATGTCCCCAGTCCAGACAATGTAAAGAGATCAGACTTACGGACTCTTACATATGGAAACTCAATAGACACACCAATTGTCTTAGCACCAAATGCATCTATCTACTGATCTGCCCCTGTGATAAACTATATGTAGGGATGACCATGAGACAAGTAAAATTGAGAATAACGGAGCACAAAAGTAACATACGGTGCTCCAGGACCCACACGAGACTGTACGAACATTATCAACAAAACAACCACTCTGTAGATAGCCTTGAGTGGCTAGTGCTTGAGTCTCAACCAGGCATGTCCAGGCAGGCATTATTCAAACTGGAACAGCGATGGGTGCACCGCCTACAGCTGGATATAGTAGGACTCAATGATGCAGTCCCTTGGGCCTCTGTCTCGAGGTGAACCACTGTCCAGTTCTGGTTCACCCTCTCTCCTTGATTGACCAATTGCCAGTGGACATTGGGGATTAGTGGCCTTTAATCCCCAATCCCTAACAACCCTAACCTTGCCCCCTTCTTCTCCTGTTCCTTTCCTCCTCCCCCTCCTCACCAATCTTCAGTTCCCACCCTAATCGCGGTTATCCGGCTGCCATGCACCCTCTGGGCATGTAGCCTCTCTACATAAGTGGAGACCCCTCACAAACACTACTTCATCCTGCCTGTATATTATACACTGAGATTTATACTGTCCCCGGTGTGCCCTCAGGCAGTACAGACAGCCAAGTACCGTTAGTCTTAATAAAGGGCGCACGCTTCCTGATGCAGTCTACACAGCCGATTAATGGCAGCATCATTGCTTTTTCTATCATGGCCGCCACAAACACCATAGTTTGACACTGACCTTCGGAGTTCCGAGTTCTGAGGCGCGCATGCGCGCTGCGCACTAAGCGGACCACTTTACCACTCTGTCATGGCCGCCACGTTCACCTTGAGTTCCGGGTTACCGGTGCGCCCGTGGATGACGCGCGCCAATCACCAATGCATCGGTGACGCGTTCATTCACGGTTTCCCAGCCTCTTTATATACGGCAAACACCAAGACTATGCACCAGTCGCTCCGCACCCTGACCAGGTGCCGCGAGCGTGAGGGGTAGGTGTCTCTGGCGTGCCGGCGCCCGGACTAAGGTAAGCCCGCGTGCTCTCTCCCTCCCGTCCTTGGCTTTGTCCCCTGGCCTTCCACCCCCGCGCATCGCGCACCCCTCAACAACCCCCCCCCACTCGTTACCTCTCGGTCTATGCACCCTCCTCCCCGTGCAATCAGCCATCTACCTTAAAGATTACACCACACTCTGGCAGCCTCGCCCATAGCTATCTGCTGACTCAATCGACAGCTTTACTAGTTGACCCATCCAGCTTTCCACCATGGTAGGGACGAGGTCGCTGGCACCAGTGAGTGTTCGCTCGGTAGTAATCACACCGATACCTTGGAGTCTCCACCGTGGGGGCTCTGTCTTGACCTTAACTTTTACCAATGTCTTAGTATTTGCATAGCGGGAAGTGCGCTTCCAAGGGAGACTCAATAATTTCCCTTCATATTCACTAACGCACCTGCCCACTTCCTCATTCCCTTGCTAGTACTTGGTAGTCTCAGCATCAGGCACCCCTGACTTACTACTTACCACCTACCCCTTACCCCACACCACATATGCCTTATATTTCAACCACATCCCTGCCCCTTTACCTCCCACAGGCATCACCACCAGACAGCGCTGGCCTCACGGGAGCAGACTGCGAGGCCCTTTTTAATCCCTCTTAGGGTAAGAAATCGCTGTTTTGTTTCCCTGGGTGTCCCCTGGGCCATGGTGCTGCATGGATGGATTCGGCTACTTAATCATGTATTTATTATCTTCTGAGGTCTCCAGTGAGAGATTAGAAATGTGCTAACACTAAACTGATTATGAATAATCTGTATGAATGTATCTCTTGCACGTTTCAGTCCCCCCATACCCAACAATGTGGAGAGTAATATTTTTCAGAGTCACCTTATACCTTATCAAAGTATAATTACTTTCTTGAGACATGTTTGAACTTGTGTTTCTGTCTATTTGCTTTCTCATTTGTCACCCTATAGGTCGCCTAATTAGAGCAGGACCTTAGGCCCTCTTCTCAACCGACCCAGTGAGGTTGTATCTGTACCTTATTTCGTTTTTTTTGCACCTTTTTCCACGTGTAGTACTGTGTTTTGGTCCTGACGAATCGCCGGATGGCGAGAAACATGTTGACCACACCAGGGGGTAGAGCTAGGTTCTGAAACTCACCACAGCCCCTCGCTCCCCTCTCACCCCCTTTTAATCAGGGAAGCGGCCACACCAATAAATTCTATTGTGGACCGGTTACCCTTTTTATCACTCACACTCTCTGCACCGACTACACTACCCTCTTCCTGACTCACACACACCGTCGGCAAGGAATAAAAGAACTCCGCCAAAAGGGTGCCTGCTGGCACCCCGTCAGACATTGCAGCGCCGGTCTGACGAGGAGCAGTGAGCCAATGATGACACTGGACACCCTACGGTCAGGGTGTGTTCCACACCTAAACGCCCTGGGTGTGTGAGGCTCTCTAATTCCGATAGAGGAATCTCCTGGTTCCTTGACGGTCTACTCTGTATTTATCTCTCCTTTTAAGATAAACACCCCCCCCCCCCCGGGGAACTTTGTATCCTTCTGTGCGAATTAGTGATCCCTGTCACAAACAACATAAAGCACACTGCACATGCAAATGCACAAGACATTGCATACAAATATAAGGCAAAACTTTTGCCTCATGGGTCCTCCGGTGGCTGGCAGAGCCTGTAGTCACACTCTGTGGAGTAAAGATAAATCATGCCAAACATGTCCTAATTAAGTTTTGGCTTGCTCGAGGCAAAAGATATAATGGCTATTGCACCCAAAACCGGCAATGCCGTACTCACAACTCCAAGGCGTCCCCCATGCCCAGTCACCTATAGAAATTCACAGTGGCTAAATGTTACCTGTATTTGCTCGAACGTTGGTTTAAGCACTTGTTTCGACCGGCGGGAGTGAGTATGGAGTGTCCTCGCTACTTCGCTCCGTTAAGGGACAAAGATTTGATCGCTAAACCTAACCAAGATGGAGGCCACGATTGGAACCACTTCCTGGTTCCACTCCAAATACAGTATGGTTGGGTAAAAAATACCTTCAGTCCACAGATACTGGGAAATAGTCCTGAAGTGGATTAGAAACTCACCCCTGCCTGTAGGACCAACCAAACAACAAGAGTTCACCCTTGAGGGGACGCATGATAGCTTGAGAATGACCAAGGGAAATGTTGAGAGACACATTTAGGAATGTCAGTCTCCTACTTTTACTGACTGATGATCCCTACTCTTCACATAAACGAAGTAATGGGACAAAATACTAAAATGTATGGGTCTTTATGCCTAATGTATTCATGGGGAAGGCAACCCTATTTTGTGTTAGGGGGAAATAGCCATTCATAGTTATTGCAGTGAACAAGGTACATTTACAATCAGAGAGGTTACTTCATAAATTGGCCCCATGGAATATTGTAATTGAGGCCCTCACTGTGTCTTACGTTTGAACACCCAACGTTGTCCCTTCTCAAACAGACTGGATTTGCTATTAACTGTGTCGTCCAGGTGTTCCAAGATTACCCATCGGTAGACTTGCACAGTGTATTTTTTCTCAATATAGTATATTGATATCTTGATTGTCATGCGTCCACACCTAAGGTTACTGCGGTGTTCGCTTATTCTTGTTTTAACCTTTTGGGTGGTCATACCTACATAGTGTAGGTTACAAAGACAAGTGATCAGATACACACTCTCTGTGTGTTTCAATTTGCCAAACTCCTAAGTTCCCATGTGGTATTATTGTTGAAGGTTACTGATTTTGTAGCCTTAATCATGTAACATACGGGTATTGACCAACAACTCGTAATATAGTGCCCTGTGTCTGTTGTGCGTCCGTTGTCAGTCTTCGAGGCGTGATTGCACAAGTAAGTCTCTCAGTCGCTCAGACTTTGTCCCTATCTGTGGGAGATCATCGGTTTGTTAAGATTAAGGGTACCACTGTTTAGGATCAGCCAATGCTTATAAATGATTTTGGCCACTTTATCTGAGGCGATGTTAAATGTGGTGATGCATTTGGACCTCTCCTGTTTTTTTTTCAGTGGGGCCTTCTCCAGTAGGGCCTCTCTGTTATTATTACGTATGATCAAAATGTAGATTTTGTCTTAGGTGGCGTGGAGCGACACATCCGTAAAGGAGTAGGTAGTGCTTCACTGTGTTTTTTCCGTATGTAGTAGTTTTGAGGGTGCCCTGTTCAGCTATTATGTTAAGGTCCAGGAATACCAGTTCCTTGTTGCTTATGGTATATGTAAATTTCAGAAACTAATTTTGTGTATTTAATCAGCTAAGGGTTTTTTTGGCAAAATGTGCACACGCACAATTCAACAGGTGATAAGGATATACGTTAGTTTTCATTTTAAATGTCTTATAGGAGTTTGCCCTTGTCCTCTTTGATTAATAAAACATTCTTGATATATTGAATTCTATTAGTATGTATAAAAAGCAGTAGGGCTCAGATGCACAGTATAACCCTTTTAGTCCCAGCGCCATATTTTAGCATCTGGAGTGTAGACATTGTCATTCTCCTGAATATGTATACTGCTTATCAATCTAAAGCTACACAGTACCGGTACGTTTGCATTTATAATTACCTATAAACTTGTTGAAAACATACTAAAAGCACAGTTACAAAATGAATTGTGGAGCATTTGAGAAGTTGATGGAAGGGTAATTGTTCTTGCTAAGCTTAACGGAATAAGGGAGATTGTTTCAAGTTGAGTGATGTTGGACTCTGATTGCTTCAAGCATCAGAGGGATCAAGAAATAATCTATCTATCTATCTATCTATCTATCTATCTATCTATCACCTGAAGAGGACCTCTTGGCGCTATCATAGTCTGAGAGAGAAAGTGAATCTCTCAATATGGTGGTCCTCAATATGGTGGTCCAGCAACCAGGGGCCATATTATAAAATGCTGCGCATTGTTTTTTGTTAGCTCCAGGCACACCTTTCTAAAGGTGCGCCCAGCGCTAACAAAGAGAGTGCGCCGTATTAGACTGAATGTGCTACCCCCATGCCAGCTGTGAAGTCGTGCTGCCCTGGGGGCAGTGCATTCCAGTGAAATACGGAGCAGCCTTGAATCAGCCGCTCCGTGTTTTACTGTGCAGGCATTAGCCCGCCTGCACTTTTAAGATGGGAGAGAGATCCCCTTGCAGGGGAGTGCAGGGAATGAATGCACCTGCTGAAAGAGGTTATCTAGGGGGTCCATAGGACACCCTTGAACCCCTCCAGAGGGCTATCATCAGGGGGCGCACTGACAGGGTGCCATCTTTAGGTCGGCACACTGTCAGTGTACCTCCTGACAGCTTCTTTGCCTCTGCGCCTGCATCTATAATACAGCGCCAGCTCAGAGGCATAGAGATTCTCTGCTTTGCATGGGGTCACGCTCCCATGCAAATGAGGGAGCACCCTCTGAGCATAGTGCTGGCACTATATGTGCACAGACACATTCTGTAATACCAATGTGTCCAGGGAGCACGCAAAGTGGGTGCAAACGCCCATTGCGCCCCCGCGGCACTTTGTATAATACGGCCCCAGGTTTTTCATTTCTTCTTGAAATGCAGACCAGATGAGACAAGCAGGGGCACCACCAGATACATTTTAGGTAAGACAACATGCTTGAAGCAGTGACCTCTGATGAGATATGTTCCTACCCTCGATGTTCGATTCAGCAGGATACAATATTCTCTCAGTAATACAAAAGTAATTATTAAGCATCTATAAATCACTGAACTTGCCTTAACGTTTGCAATACAAACTGTTAGCTACCATTAAACAAACACTATTTCTCCATCAGCACAGATTGTTTGGGAGCTGCTGGGAAATAAGTGAGTCAGTCTTAAATCTTATTTGCAGTAAGCATTTTCATATTATTGCGAGACCAAAGTTCAATCACTTTATCATTATTGCTCTTTATTTTCGTATTTAACTTAATTAGTATTTTTGTGTGATCCGCGAGGTACCCCTAGCAGTTGTATCAAAAAGGCTCCAACCTCCTTTCTTCAAAGGCCAATTCACTTGGAAAATATTAGCAGGGCTCAATCAGCTCTTTTAAATTAAAGCTGCTCTAATGGTTTTCGTCGTTTGTATGATATTATTTTTCTCCATTCAGCACACTAGAGTTATGAATTAAACTCAAAAGGTTGTTTTGTGTTTAAAGGCATGCATTTTTTGTGTCCTAAGTCTTTTCTTTGCAAGTTAACAAAGTTACATCAGTGGGCATGAGATGGATGATTTTTGCTCCACCTTTCTGGCAGAAAAGAGTTGTGGGTGATTGTTTGTTGTGAAGGTTGTACGGTACAAACAATATTATCTATGGTTTGTTTTAGTTTGTAAGTGAACTACTTGGGGGAGTGCTTCAGTGATATATGGTGGCAACGTCAATGGTTTTAGAGAACCTTGTTAAATGAATAGACAGATCTCCATTGTAAGCACACGTTTTTGATTCCTATAACTTTGGCCCCAATGTTTGAGGACATGATGGGATAATTCTGAAATATTTGGTGAAGAACAACATTCTCACACACACACTCTCTCTGGGACGCTTTCTCTCTTTCTTCCTTTCTTGTACTCCTTTTCTCAATTCAGTTCAATTTCGACTATTCAGAATATAATTCTGATAGGCACAAAAATTCTGTGCAAAAGATACTGTTTCCACAGAAAACATCAAACATAGGTCATTATCACATGCATCAGAATAAGTATAATAATGGGCTGGTGCAAAACCTGACATGCGTGAATGGGTACGATAACAAGCGCCATCTGCTGACCACCTAGTTGTATTACTAACTGCGTGAATTAAAATGTTGTGATTTCCCCCTTCTAACAGAAAGAGCTAAGTTCCAACTGAGATCTAAACATAGGTAGTGTGGATCAGTCACAATGCGGTAAAGCTGGTTTGCAGTTTCTGATTTCAGGTTGAACGAGAATTGGAATAATTAACTTTTCAAATATTTGTTTTTGTCAAGGCAACTAAACTCTGCCACCTTGCCTGATTAGTCAGTAATGGGAGCTTGTTAAAACATGCATTTGTTTTACTAATATTGTACTTAGATACCATTCCGTATTTTAATGTTCTTACTCATGTAAGGAAGACAGCACAGCTAAAAAATGAGCCATATCTTCATGCTTTATACGTGCATTGTAGATCTCCCAAATTTTACCTTTGCATCCCTAGGAATAGTTGTGGGTGGATTAGCCCAGTGGAACTTGGCTTATGGTGTCCTCAACACAGTGTTTAGAGCAGAGGTCTTCAAACTTTTTGATGCTGAGACCCCACTGTCAATTTTTTTTAGACGTAAGGACCACCACCTGACAAAGATTTCTAGAACCAGGTACTCCTCATCCTAGACAACCATTAAAGACACCAATTCGCACGGCAAATCATTTTTATGGTGGGGAAACAATATTAAACAGTGTTTAGACAACCAAAAGTTTGTAGGTGACTTTGGTTTGCTATCAGAGGCTTACTACACAGTTCAAACAAAAAAGTCTCCAAAAAGTATTACCCAAAAATTCACAATGATGTTTTTCACAAATAAAACATTTTGGCAAAACTTATTTGAATGATAACACCTTTCTCAACTAATTTGATGAGTGTGCTTGTTTTTTTTCCAGAGAGACAGTCAATCTGTGGGTGCACCTCATAAATACCAGTTTAACACCCACATTTAGCAATAAGCAACAAAATGGTGACCATTCTAGCTTTGTAAAGGGCCCTCTACTGCACAGCAACATGTCGCTGCTTTTTAATAACTAGTGAACCGGTTGAGCTATAAACACATTTTTTGGTTAAAATAAGCATCATATGTGGCAGATGATTGACTATGTGGCAAATATATAATTATGTGAAAATCGCTGCAGTTGCACAATCCTAGTGGCCCTGGGTACAATGGCTGTAATGCATGGGCTGCAACTTGAGTGCATGGCATCCAAGGAGAGCCATACTGTATTTTATGGGATGCTGATGGCCTGGCTTTTACAGCTGCATTGTACTGGAGGTTTCTGAACATCATTCATCATAATCAAAACATACCATTTACCATAATTAATGATGAACTGTAAGGTCTAAGAAGGATGCTTTCCTTAATTCCAGGGGAGAAGAGGTCCCTTAATCTTCTTTCACACTGTTTTTCAAAAATAAATACTTTTTAACATTATGAAAACAGATGCTTATATTTTAGCAAAAACTGACTCTGGTTATATTAGTTTGCTGCTGTTGTTGACTTCAGTCATGTTAGGGGGCGGCTGGAGAGCTTTGAGAGTGTGCTCGCTTAGGTGGGTAAAAAGTGTGACTAAAATCAAAATATTCTGTACGTTTTTTTAGGTCCTTCACCGTCCGGTAGCTACATATAAATTAAGGGTTAGCTTAAATTAAAAAGAAATAAAAAAGTGCTACCCAGTGGGCAATGCAATATAGCACAATATTAAACCTCTAGTAGTTAATCCATTTTAAACAGTCTGTGTGTAACTAGTGAGTCACATAATTAAATCTTGGTTGCTGCAGTGGAGAATAGTGATTTGTGTATTTTTAGTGCTACTAGGTCACAGCCTGTGACAGAAAGCACAGTAAGTATGTAAGTCATTATTATACTTGCATTACACACAGTATAAGATAAACTGCTACAAAATGTTCAAACTGTTTTGCAAGAAAACGGTGCTTCCAAAATATAGATTTTAATAATACCCAGACCATAAGCAATGCAATTTTTGTATATAACTGCCCCTTTAACACCTCCTCAGGGATAGTAAGCGCTATGTAAATACAATTACAAGATACTTTGTGTGAAAATGTATTTGAATATGAAAATGAAGTATCCCAACATTTTAACTTATTGTCAGCTCCCATAAAATGCATCAGGGCTAGTGATCTGCTGTTAGAAAAGTCAGCTACAGGAAAGTCAGAACAGAAATTTGCAATGTGCTTGCCGGGTAAGTGACAGTTTACAGCCCCAATCTGTAATGCATGTTACCAGGTGTTTGGGCACTTCCCTCTGTATAAAACACTCCTATTCTTCCAACTTATTTCACCACAATTTATTTTCTGGTCTAGAGTATGTGTTGTTTAGCGGTCTAATCAGCCCTGGTTTCACAGCACAAGAGGACACTCCCTGAATGGCACTGCAGCTTGAAGCACTTTAACTTTCAGAATGAACTGCTCGTAGATGCTTTTCTTTTTGGAGAGTCCCGGCGGAAGTGAGGCCGGTGAATGCGCGACCCCCTTCCCAGGACTCCACGGCCCACGTGGGGGTCGCACCCCACAGATTGAAGACCTCTGATCTAGAGTATGACCGTTTTTTTGATCAACCATAAAGTCATTTTCTTCTAAATAACCACAATTTAAGTCAAAACATTACTTGTCTGACCCCAAGGATATCTTTTATGGAACACATCCCCAATTTCTGCTGTACAATTTCATTTTATGGACTGCTAGTAAACACTAAAAATATATTTTGGTCAATCTTAAGAGAAATGGCAATATTGTACGGCCTTGTAGGTCTTTAGCTACGGATTTTGCATTATAAACCTTCTATGCATCTGGGAATGAGAAAGCACTCATTGTTCATAAGGCAACAATATGGGGCCATTAGCTTGGGCTACACTTGTCTTTTGTTATCTTGGTATGCAAATACCAAGTAAGAGATTGTGAGGATTATATCCCAAGTTAGTAATAATGATGGATGGTTTCGATCTACCCTCTCTTTAGCTGTAAAGATGTATCGTAGGCTCACAGTTATCCATCTTCAGCATCTTTCTGAGTGGGTGATCATTTGCCTTAACTCTCCGACTAAAGTACGGTCTTTACACGAGTACAGCGTCAACCCCATGGCTGCTCCACTGGTGAGTTTTGATGGATTGAGTGAAATTGTCCTAGTAATGGTGGTCTGTTGGCATTGTAGTACGGGACTATTATTTAACGGCATCATGGGAGGACCTTTCCTCCTGAACAAGCCAGTATATTCATTTTAATGTGCATTTGTAGTTGGGTTAGCCGATGAGAGATTGTGTCAGTTCTACTCCGTAGTCTACGAGCAGCTGTAGGAGAACCGTCTGCAACATGATGAGTTGGAAGTGCACATCATAACTACTTCATTCATAGAATGTGCACGGCATCCGATAGTAGAAAATAATGAAAGGAATATCAAATATTATATGACCGACCAACTAGAAAGAAGATGGAGATACGGATGCAGTACTCTGGCCACCTGCAGCTGTGATTGGCTGATTCTCATTCACAGAAATCGGATGTGCAGACATCTATGGACATAGATGTTACTAATGGGAACAATATGCAAGGACTGAAGATTTTCCTCACTGTTAAATTTAAAAACAGGTTAGGAATTTTAGTGTTCCTAAGAGGTGCAGGATAGAAGGGAGGGTGGCCTTTGAGAATGTAGTGAACAACCACAGTAGCGTACCATTGTGGGCATTCACAAACCTTCTTAATAATGCTACACATCCTATTTGTGTCTACACCTAGCTCCATAAGGGTGTGAAACTTGGGTTATAAAACCTACCCCCATCCTTTTTTAGGTTTCTAGAATAAGGGATGAGAAGGAGAAAGAAGAAAAGTTGAATGTGGTACTGTGCACCACAATACTTGCTTCTAGCATTTTAACACCCTTCCGACAGACCGCATGCAGGAAGTAGGTGAAAGGCATGATCCCGGTGATCGACGCATAGTCTGGAATGTTTGTGAATTTCCAAACAGTTAAAGTGTAGGAGGAAATTTCCAAATTATAAATTATGCTTGGTAACCTGTTCCAAAAGTGCTGCGGTTGAAAGCCAGATGTCAAGAGTAAGCAATATTGTAAGAGCAGGGACAGGGATGGCCAGTATGAAGAAACAATTCTACATATAGAAGGAAGGTACTCATACTGGGTAGGTTAACTTGGCTATTTATGTTTCATACCTTTATTTAAATAGCCATGGCGAGCAAAGGCAGAGACCTGCGTTGAAGTCCTTCTAGCATTCTTTGTCAGACGCATAATATTGCAACCCAGTGATGTATTGTTCACATGCTTATTTTCAGCACACTGGTGTAAACAGAGCAAACTATTTGAAGCCAAAATGTAAACAGGCTTCTGTTTTTAGCCGCATTATTTGTTTGTTTTACCTTTTATTCTTGAGTGTTTTTTGCCATGACCAAGTGAAAGGACAGCTGCAGGGTTTCTCGGGCCAAATCTGCTAGGCTTAGCGCTTAATGAAGGACTGTCTGCATGTTGTCATTAACAAATCTTTAGTGTGAGCACCTTTCTCTTGTTGTCTGTCCCTTTCACCTGCCAGAGGGGAGCCATTGCTGGCAAAAGCTTAGGGTGCCACATAGGGAGAAGTGTCCTTGAGCAAGTCTGAAATTTGCTGCAATGGCATTAGTGCAACGTTTGGAGCAAAAATCTGACTTTATAGGAATATGCAAAGAATTTCTGGAGTGTGCCTGGGAATCTGTGCAACAGTGCTAGATTGTGTATCCGATATGCTTACAGAAATATATTAGGTGTACGTTTCTGCATGCTGTAATATTGACTGCTGTGATCTCTCCTTTTCCTCAGTACTTGACAGAAAAACATTTGCGAATATTTTAAGGGTGTAAATTAACCGCACGTGCTGGGTACCTAATCATGAAACTGAACTGAGATTAAGGGTCTTCAACTATTTTGGCTGCACGACTCACCCAAGAGTGCTCAAAACCCCCCACATACAGCTAAATCTGCAAGAATGGAAATTCCACCATTCTGGGGTACTTTCCCCATGAGCGAATCCCATTTGTGAGGGTACAATCCCATTGTTATTGATTCTTTGATTGGTGACTGCTAAATAGTGAAAAGGCGATATTCTTATCCTCTCAAGTGGATTAACGTTTTATATGTTAATCTTGTTCAGCGCTGTCGCTGTGCGCAAAAGGGTGAAATATGTAAACCTAACATACGCTTAGATAAAAAAATCAACAGAATAGCAATGACGCGCATAAATAAATCAGTGAAATAGTTTGCATTCCTAACCCACAACAAATATTTGGCATGTTAATGTACTCATTTCATCTAAATAGATTGTGTTTTAGTGTAAATAGATCCTCTTTACATATTTACAAGTCCATTAAGATGATATTAATTAATCCAAGGGTTTATAACGTCATTTTATGCCCATGGACTAAAGCACGAGTATTCAAAACTATGTATAGAGGATGCAGTTCATTACACCACTGTGCTCTACACATCACATAGTGATGTTTTTGCTTAACTATGCAGAAACGACCATGAGCCACCATTCACACAGTAGTGTTCCTCTGTTTAACTGTGCCTCGATAGCACCGTGGGAGGCAGGACGCCTGCTAAGGTATAGAAACGCTTAACTAAAACACTGGGACTTCACATTCAAAATGTATATGCACAACTTTGACACAGCCATTAGGTGTGCCCTATGCAAGTATACAATGATTTTAATTCCTTTTTTCAAGCATAAGAAATATGAAAAAAATATGGCAAACAAAATAAAAAATATAAAAAATAAAAGAATTGCCAAGCAGCTCAGACACACTCCCTGCCTGTGAAGTGCACTCCTTTTCAGACTGCTGTGCACATGTGATCATGCATATGCCTTCACTAACAGTGCAGGACAACAAGGGGTTGAACTAGTCTGAATCATTCCCCCATGCTGTTTGCTGAGGTGGACAGTAACAAAGTGTGATTGACACTGAGCAGGCCAGTGGGTGAAGTGGGCTAAACTAAGGACCTGTATGTATGTATATTTGCATCATGTACTTTTGTTATAAAGCTTTTAGAAAATATGAGGCTGGTGAGACAGCTAAAGCTGTTTCTAGGCCAGACCCAATCAGTAAGTTTACTTGCGCAAAATCTTGTACCAGAGACAAATGGTCATTTAGCTCTGCTATCGGCATTCAAAATGGCCTCCAGTGGACAAGCCATGCAAAACATTCATGTCATTCAATGTCACATGCACATCAGAATCGGTACCAGGTAGGGGTGTGCCTAGAGGGAGGCATGATTTAGGTGCGCATCATCCCTAGGATTATGACACCGCCTGCCACGCCCAGACAACATTAAGCCGAGTAAATGGCCATGGATGATTGCGGTTAGTGAAGGTGGAACCCCTGTCTTTGGATCCCTCTCTCTATCTTCAAGTCAGGTTTTGGGGGGGCGGGTTCAAGGTCATATTATACAGGGGGGTTCTACACTCTACCCAAAGCATGGGGAACATGTAGAGAATACCAGGGGGCAATACGTTATTCTGACAAAAATGTTTTGTACAAGCCTCTCAACTTTATTTAACAACAACATGCAAATTGTGAGTACCCAGTTTTGGGGGCACAAGTATTCGTTCACTGGAGTATTAATCATTCAAGTCATTCCTCCAACGTGTGGATTTCTCTAGACATACATTAGTACGATATTCCTTATATATCTTGCAAATGTAAACACTGATCCTCCATCAACAGCGACTGGCAGTGCAAGCGCATAATTTACTGTATGCACTGAGCTGTGTACATCCATCTTCATTCAGTAGAACCCTTCTTTTATTTATTTATTTATTTTTCACATTTGTAGAGTGCTCTGTTACCCGGAGGTGTCCTGGCGCTTTCATCCTAACCCTTCTAGGAAACCTAATTTACAGGGTTTGGTTCAATCACTGAGCGTCTTCTTTGTCATCTGCATTAACAGCTACATTTTTAAGAAACAAAGGTTTCAGTTTCCATTAGAAGCTTCGCCCCTTCTCGTGGTTTGATCAGGGTGCAATCAAAGCTTCTTGTTTTGTCAGCAGTTTTCAAACCCCACATCTCTCTATATATAACACTTAGAACCTGAAATAAACTGAGTTGTAAATTGAGAAGAATATGTGTTTGCTTTTCAGTGGATTCATCCAGCCTTTATCAAAGGCACTGTCAGCCACCCAGGAGGCATGTTTATTTATTTAGGTGGTTCAGACAAACAAAAGGAGTCTGTTGCCAAAACTGCTGTACATCCCGCTGTGGAGGACAACAAATTATGTGTGATTGTGCAGAAAGCCTGTGGTGGCTCTCTTTGTGCATGTACAAAATGGGATGCCTGATAATGCACACGAGTGGAATGCGTGTTGCTTACCTGTTTGAGTATCAACATTTGTACATTAAGCTGTGGTTCCCCATCTAGAAAGTGTTGTACATGTGTGAGATGGATTTTAAGCAAACTTGAATTATCTTGTACTCTAGCACAGGTGCTGCACAATTGATCTCTCTGTTTTTATCATTTGATTTTTTTTCCATTGGCAACTTACCTTCTATATACGCTTAATGCAAAATGGCATAAGAACTTTTTGCATGCGTAATTCCAAGGTCCTTCCTGCACGGCAACCCCTTAAACTTTATATTGGGTTGCTTATTCCCATTTCTAAAAACAAAAGTGTCCTTCTTGCCTGACGCCTACAGTAGGAGCCCTACATTGCTTTAAAGATTTCTCTAAATTAAGTCTTTTTTCGTTAACATACTCATATTCAGAGTAAATAAGCCCTACTGACTCCAAAACTTCCCTTATAACTCCCCTTAATGCACTTGCATAAGTACATGCCTTGCAGTGGATAGATCAGAATACCTAGATAGCACCCAAACACATAGTGTAGATCTCCATCCACACCCATTAAAATCTCAAAATCTTTAAGCTATCAATTGTTAATATCACCACCCACACCCATTAAATTCCATAAAACCTCAAGCTTTTCAATTGCAAGGTCTCTGTCCACACCCATTAAATTCCATAAAACTTCAAACTATCAACTCATAAAACATTCCCATAGCAAACTACAACAGAACCACAAATACACTGCTTATGCTACAGCTAATAAACCCATACAGACTGTGTTTTTTGTTTGACTCTCTGAGATCAAGGTGAGAAGGTAACTCTTATGGTGCCACTGTGTGTCACACGATATCAGCTCACTTCACATGGTCACCTGGTGAAGATCCGATTTAACGCCACAGGGAAGGTGAGCTGGCAACGTCTGCATTGAGTGGATTTCCAGCTCGACTTTGAAGACACTAAGCAGCCAAAATGCATTAACGTTTGTGAAAACACAGCAGGACATAGGCTGCAGCCTTAGTCAGCTTTTATTTTTTAGGTGAGTTTGGTCGGGGTAAAGGGGCAGAAGTGTGTCTTTGGCAATTCTAGGCTCGCCATGCAGCTCTTCTGATTCCTCACTCGGTAGAATTGTTAGGGGAAATTGGGAAGTCTGAATGTGCTACAGAAATATGTATAACATACATACAGACCAGCTGGTAAAATAGGTGGCAGCATTGAAGGAGCAATCAAGAAGCACCTTATATTCTCCAAACTAACCCCATTAAACAGTCCAGTTGTCGACAGCCTTATGATTAAACTTGATTCTCCGACTTGTATGCATTCTTATGTACAGACCCCCAGACTACATGCAGCAGTTTCCATAATTCTTTGCTGAGTTAATCTTGCCTTTTGTCATTGATCATGCAAAAATCTTGATAGTTGGTAACTTCAACTAGTGGGCAAACGAGATGAAAGGAGGGCAGTCATCTACAGACTAATCTGATCTCCTCAGTAGCCTAAATCTCGAACATGTGTTCTCACCTACCCACATCAAAGATCACACGTTAGATCAAGTTTTGTTCAAGAACCTATCCTTGTCCAACCTCATGGTTTCCCCCTGTATGAGGTCTGACCATTACTGATCAAATTCTCACTAACTGGACTGGTCCCCCTAAAACTTCCTGCCTGGCCTGGAATCCTCTCCTGAAGCTGGTCTCGGGTAGACCTGAACGCCTTTTGTGAATCTCTGGCAACCACCCTACCTGACCTAAACGATAGGATAGATCTTTATGAGAAAGCAATTACTGACTGGCTAGTGCTAGCTAGCAATATGCTCGCCCTCCTCCATAAAACCAAACAGGCCAGACCACACAACGCGTCCAAATCGTTCACAGAAGATCTAAAAGTAGCTAAACTTCAACTTTGCCGCTGTTAACGCAAATGGCTGAGCAGGTATTCACCTGATAAAAAGGAAGACTACGAAAAACACCTCAAAGAATATAAAATGCCGCCTTTTTTACAAACAAAATCTTGAATTACACAAATAAATCAAAGGAGATCTTCAGAATCCTCTCTGACCTCTCAAACCATAATGTAATCACTCTACCCATTTCCCCCGCTCTGAACTTATGCGACACACTTAACACATTCTTTATTGTTAAATGAAGGTAATTAAAGACAGCATTCCCCATAGCTCATTCTATAATGAAATCTTCCTGGAAGACAGAAATCCCTGTCCTCCTCTGTGCCTCTCCCAATATCAGCAGGGATTGTCTTGTGGACCTGTTGATCAAAGTCAAATCGGGTTCTCCAAATCACACTTGTCCCCCAAGAGTCCTGAAAACAGTATTCTCTCATTTCCCTGATCCAGCTATTTCCCTCCTTAACCTGTCCCACAGACAAGGCAAAGTACCTAGCTCATTCAAGAAGGCTATAGTGATACCTCTACAAATGAAAGCCGATGAAGACCCACTCAAACTGATACATTATTGCCCCATTTCCCTACTACCCTCTTTAGCAAACATTGCGGAGGCACACGTTGCTCGAAACCTCTGCTCCTTTTTGGAGGAGTCCAAATTCCTCGATCCCTGCCAGGCTGATTTCTGCCTGGCTCACTCCACTAAAGCTGTCATCCTCTCTGTAATAGATGACATGCATGAAGAAAGTGAAATGGGCAACACCCAGGAGTTGTTTCTCCTGAACCTATCAGAGGCCTTCGACACAGTTGACCATAACCTCCTGGTGGACAGTGTCGAGGCAGTGGAGTTGTAGGGCACAGCGCTCATTTGGATCATTTCCTTCTTAAAGGATGGATCACAATCTGTCCGCCTGAACCCATTTCAACTCACCCAAAGTTCATCTAGATTGTGGAGCAGCGCAGGTATCTTACCTCTCTCCAATTCTCTTTAATCTGTATATACAACTTCTAGTCCACACCCTAAAAATAAATTGACCGTCAAAATCTATAATTATGCAGATGACATGCAGCTACTCTTTAACATTGACAAGTCCTCTGAATCAAAGGAGGTTTTTCAACGTACGATGGTTATCATCATCCATGACTGGATGAACAGCAACAATCTAAAATTAAACCTGGATAAAACTGAGATTGTCATCACCAGAAGTAAGCTTGACTTTTGAAATGCATCATTCTGGCCTTCTGTCATGGGTGCCCCCCGCCGCCCAAGAAATCAGTAAAAAGTTTAGGGGTCCTCATTGACGAGGAACTCTCTAAAAAGACCCAACTCGGAGCGGTAATGTTTTCCTGCTTTCTACTACTTTGTAGAATCGGGAAAATTGGAACGTTCCTCGCACTTGGGACCCTCATTCAAGCTATAATTGCTCTAGTCATCTCCAGAATAGATAATGCCAACTCCCTCTATTTGGGCCTCCCAAAATATCTCAATCGCAGGCTTCAAATATGTCAGAACCAGGCAGCCGGGTTAATCTTCCAACATCACAGACATTGCACATCACCCCTTTGATGAAAAAGCTCCACTGGCTTCCGGTGGAATAAAGGACTACTTTTAAAACTGTCTGCATCACTGGAAAAAAACAAGCCTATATCACAGCACGAATTCAAAAGTACTCCCCCAAACGAACACTAAGATTTGCTCATATGAACCAACTGACAATACACAAGTTCAAAGAGAAGAGAATGAGTGATCCAGATTCTCAGTAATTGCCCCCTCATCTGGAACTCCTTCCCCCTCGAGTTTAGAAAATTTTCCAGCTATATGAAATTCAGACAACTACTAAAAACATAGCTTTTCAGACAAGTATATGAGTAAAGCTCCTCCAGCAGCTTGATCAGTTCCTATTACCCTTGCGCCAAGAAACCGACTGGTGAATATGCGTTCAGCAAATATCAGTAACATAACATAACACATATAGCAGCTCTCAGGCCTGGCTAATTTGTTACTGTGGTAAACCATGCCATTATCATGCTTTGTGAATCAACAGTTAAGCCATGAACTTAAGAAAAAAAAAAAGGTTATGGTTTATGTCTAACCATATATATCCATGACACTAGCACATAGCTCCATGGTCTTGTTCAGCGAGTGTCATGGCTGTCATTGCACACCTAGAGTGGTGTACTGCAACCGGAGTATGGAACTTCATTGCGTAGTTACTGATGATGTGGCGTGACCTTTAGGATGCCTTTTTGAACCATAACAGGAAAAGTGTTTTTAATGTTAGGAAGAACCTGTTTGGCTGCGTCTAACGCCAAGACATGAACCTCATATTTTCGCAAGACTAAACTTAATACCGTGGATGGGGTCATGGTTTGGGGCGAGGACTTGGGAAGCATGTATTCAATGGACATGGATTCGAGATTATTTGATTGAGCTGAAAAGTCAGTGGTGCTGATATTACCAATGCTTTCTGTGGAAGAGAGGCTATTCAGACTTCGTATGTTTGTATGGTTAACTAAGGCGAGCAATGTGTGGTACTATTGTCACAAGTGAATCCAAAACTAAGAGAAAGCGCAATTGTGGTGCAAAATGTCGGTAACTGCGGTCCATCTGTGCTGTGGAGAAAAATTAGTCACTAAACAACCAACAGTGAATTATCAATATTTTATTTAAAGCTAGATGATTGACTTTTCTCCAGATAAGACATTCAGAGCAGAAAGCAATGGCCTCAAACAAATTTAGTCAATAATAATTAATTAGGGCTAATGAACAATGACAGAGATCAATTGCGCGCATACTGGAAGTGGCACTGTGTGAAATGATAGAATTAGTTCCAGTGATTCCACATTACTGTAATCTTTGTCTGCCTTGGAATGAAGTGACAGGAACAGATGTGTTGTCATGTAGTATGAACATGTGAAACTGAGTGAGAACAGAAATAAGATACCTTCTAATGCCTTGTAGCCTGTAATAACTGCATTAAACCCCTTATTTGTGTACTGCAGTCTAGATGAGACCTCACTAGCTACTTGTAATAAGGACATGACACTGATACTCTACTGTAAAAAGTTATTACAGTTGAGTTGTGACATTACTAAGGCTTCTACAAGAGCCATCAAACAACGTGAAAGGTATGCCACTGAACAAAATTACAGCTGCTGTTTAAAGAATGAAATATTTTACTTGCTAGTTATCTGCTTATTTTGAAATTGTTTTTCTAACATGTCACAGTCATTAGCTGATAAATAGACCATGGAACTGAAAGAGTTGCCAAAAATTAAAGTTCCTTTACAAATTGGCATACTAAACCATTTAAAATATATTTTAATTGAATTAGAGGTTGCATAATTGTCATGCTTATTTTCAAAGAACAAGCTCCACATTTATTCTACATATCTGTGGTCACTGTTGCAGTGTTTTTCCTTTACTGGGCCCTAAATAGTCTATCATCAAATTTTTCAGGTCTTGCCTAGGCAGCGCTTGCGCTGTCTCTTCTAGACATGATGTAATCAGGATATAGGCATAAAGCTCCGCCTACTTTCCGACCATCGTTTTAATTGGCTCCTGTCCCTGTCTTTTGTAAATTGTGGCTTTTCATTGGTCAATAGGCTTAGAAGTCCTTCCTTAGTACCGCCTTGTCTCTTCTTGTAACCTCCCATGAAGGCACTCCCTGTTACATGTGTTGTAAACTCCCTAGGTTTTAATTACAGCCTCAAGGCACTATATTGTAAAAAAGGCTTCAGGCAGGACACTCACCTTGCCCTCAACTCGACTGGCAGTGATTACTTCACTTACTAGAACATCTCACATTTGTATGAGACCTTTATAAATTTCCCTTCAGCAGCTCCACACAGAGTACAACCTAATCCGAAATTAATGTAATAATTATTTTGTCACATTTCAAAGCTACTAATTGTATATATTGACATAGCTATTTGAATGTATTCGTAGTACTGTCTTGCATGCAATATATTATGGGTAGGGTGGATTTACCATATCTTCTGCAGGGTGCAATACCATATGTGACCAAAAGAGGTCTGCAGTGCTGGTGCCTTGCTCACTAGGGACCTCTAGGAGCAGTTTGCTGTACTGCACCTAGACATGCAGTGCTGGTGCCTTGCTCACTAGGGACCTCTAGGAGCAACTTGTGGTACTGCACCGAGACATGCAATGCTGGTGCCTTGATCACTAGGGATTTCTAAGAGCAGCTTGCAGTACTGCACCGAGGCATGCACTGCTGCTGTCTTGATCACTAGGGAGCTCTAGAAGCAGCTTGCGTTACTGCACTGAGACATACAATACCGGTTCCTGGCTCACTACGCAAGCATTTGCAATGTACTAGGTCTCGCATTACTGAAAGTATGAGCTACTGGCGTTCCATTAATATTTGCAACGCCAGTACCTCAAACTATCAGTAATGCGAGACCTATTGCATTACAAATACTTGTTATCTCTGTTTCTCCTACTTTGGCTTAGTGTCTCTATTTCTCCTTCATTTGTTTCTCCGATAGATCCTGCTCATCACATTGAGTGATAAAGGAAACAAGGATGTCTTTGTTGGCTACCCAATGATGACCAGGAATTGGTAACCAACTTATAAATTTGTAATCAAATTCAGATATATTACTCTGAGTATCATACTGTAAATGTACAGGACGGGAACAGGAAGTCCGAATCTTCTCAAGAAATAAAAAAAACGATTAGAATCACACAGACTAACAACTCTGCGACTGCTATACAAAATAGCAACAGCAAAGAAATTCAAAGAGTTTCGATTCATTTTATAATAATTAGCAATAATAATCAATGCATCAAACATCATTTAAAAAGCCCATTTAAAAGTCTTGAATAAGCCAATTACAGGTGTAGTGTAAAACCACAAATTACCACGAAGTCTTAGGTTCTCAAAGTCCATAGTAAAGGATGGATCAGGGAAGTAGTCTCAAATTAGCAAGTTCAAAGGGAAATCTAGACAGGACATTACGCAATATGGTTCGGCCTGGAGTCCAGGGAAAGTCCACTAAGCAAGATGTTCTTGCCGTTTGCAAGGGCAAGGAAGAGTCCGCAAAGTTCTCGGCATAGGTAAAGGGTATGGTCAGAAAGCCCACTGACCGCACAGAAAACAAGAAGTAGTTGCATCAAGACTCCATCAACAGACAGAAGAAAGAAGCAGCAAGCGACCCCCTTTCATCTTTGGTGCATGGTTATTATATACACCAACACTGTCAGTCATCCTTGAGGTAATCTTCCACTCACAAGGTGCAAAAGCGGCAACAATAGAGAATTATCCCACACCAAGCATGGGAAACAACTGTCTGTCTCAGGCATTTATTGCTGAACCTTTCTGGTGAACTAGTTGCAAATTTCTGGAGTATGTAGGAGTATCAATATTTTTAATGCAATATGTATCAATTCTTTTTGCATCTCATGAAAAAGCACACGAATGTTACATGAGTGAGAGCTAGAATAAAATACCTTCTCACAGACATCAGGCCTAAAAAACGAAGTCAAGGTAAAATCTCAGGCCCTTGCACTTACAACCTTCCTTTCTGGACAATTTATATTTGAACTTGCTTTTGTCAGTGACACCTCATTTAATATACATTGCAAAAGGGCATGAAATTTACTTCAGACTGTTCCAACTTGATGCCTAGTACTATCAACATTTTGGGGCAGCAGAGCTCTTTGCTTCACTGTCCAAGTAGGTAAGTAGAATATGACAATTTTCCAGTTAAAGTGGAATATTTCAATTTTCCAGTAGGCATTTTCTTTTCCCTGTATTGTATTAACTAACTTATTCATTCCTAGAACTTACCACAACCATGGCTACCTTCCTACCTCTGTTGTCAGTGTTTTCATAACAATTTTTTAAAGACATCATAGTTGCTGCTAATAGCATGCAAGATTATTTTCCCTTTCCGCCTATACAGTAGGTTTTCCGCTTCTAAGCGGCATCCGAAAAGGATCCCTTCAGGGCATGGGGCTTTTTTAATCGCCGTTAGTACTCTATCCCAAAAAGAGGTTATCTGAGGACACGAGAATAGAATTTGAGTGAGCGTTCCCTTTTTTCTACATTCCTTTTCCGTGAGGAAGCCTACCTGGGTGTTGCTGGCTGTTCTGCCACTCAGCCTCCCGCTCGGTAACAGCTTGCAGCACCCGCTTCGCGGGTGCGGCTGCGCGGCGTGAGGCGTGGGGTCGAGGCTGTGGAGGCGCTGCCCAGTCCGTATAAGGAGGAGGAATCACCACAAGTCTACCGAGGGCGCGCGCCGCAGGGACTCTCAAGACCAGGAGTCCCTGCGCTGCACAGGTGTGCACGGCCGCGCCCCCAGCAAGACACGCCCCCCGGCCGTCCAGGCACAAAAGTGGAAAGACTGCCTACTTTCAGCGGGACTCCCTTTTCCGTGAGGAAGCCTACCTGGGTGTTGCTGGCTGTTCTGCCACTCAGCCTCCCTGTATCCCTGGAGGGATTGGCCGCCCTGCCGCTCGGTAACAGCTTGCAGCACCCGCTTCGCGGTTGCCGCTGCGCGGCGTGGGGTCGAGGCTGTGGAGGCGCTGCCCAGTCCGTGTAAGGAGGAGGAATCACCACAAGTCTACCGAGGGTGCGCGCCGCAGGGACTCTCAAGACCAGGAGTCCCTGCGCTGCACAGGTGTGCACGGCCGCGCCCCCAGCAAGACACGCCCCCCGGCCGTCCAGGCACAAAAGCGGAAAGACTGCCTACTTTCAGCGGGACCCCCTTTTCCGTGAGGAAGCCTACCTGGGTGTTGCTGGCTGTTCTGCCACTCAGCCTCCCTGTATCCCTGGAGGGATTGACCGCCCTGCCGCTCGGTAACAGCTTGCAGCACCCGCTTCGCGGGTGCCGCTGCGCGGCGTGAGGCGTGGGGTCGAGGCTGTGGAGGCGCTGCCCAGTCCGTGTAAGGAGGAGGAATCACCACAAGTCTACCAAGGGCGCGCGCCGCAGGGACTCTCAAGACCAGGAGTCCCTGCGCTGCACAGGTGTGCACGGCCGCGCCCCCAGCAAGACACAGACCCCCCGGCCGTCCAGGCACAAAAGCGGAAAGACTGCCTACTTTCAGCGGGACCCCCTTTTCCGTGAGGAAGCCTACCTGGGTGTTGCTGGCTGTTCTGCCACTCAGCCTCCCTGTATCCCTGGAGGGATTGACCGCCCTGCCGCTCGGTAACAGCTTGCAGCACCCGCTTTGCGGGTGCAGCTGCGCGGCGTGAGGCGTGGGGTCGAGGCTGTGGAGGCGCTGCCCAGTCCGTGTAAGGAGGAGGAATCACCACAAGTCTACCGAGGGCGCGCGCCGCAGGGACTCTCAAGACCAGGAGTCCCTGCGCTGCACAGGTGTGCACGGCCGCGCCCCCAGCAAGACACGCCCCCCGGCTGCAACGCCCCCTTCATAAACAATAGCCGACCGCTCAGCGGGACGCGAGCGGGACTCCGAGCGAAGCCCGAGCAAAGGGCGGGCAGTCTGTGGCAGTCAGGGGCTGACAGAGGCTGGGCTGGGCTAGGTCCCCAACATTTAATACGACCATGTCCACTCGCTCAGGGAGACCTCTTAGGGCTGGAGGAGAAGGGGCTGGGGGGAATCCAATGATAGGAACTATGGATAGGTTTATAACAAGAGTAGCCGCAGTCATAGAGAGGGAGATTGCAATGACGGAACGTCGACTCTCCGGGGATCTTTTTCCAGCTAGACGATCCTCTCTTGGGTCTGCAGCCAAGGCCTTGTCCCCTCCCACAGTTACGACCCCTCCATCACTCATTGTAGTAGTGCCTGAACATTCCCGGGTGTCTGAAATAAGTGAAAGCATTGATAGGTTAGAGATTTTAGCAGCACAGTCAACACCAGGTGTTGTTAGTGATGAAGCTATGGGTGGGCTCGACCCACCTTCATCCTCTCTTGTCACTATCCAAAATTCCCCGTTGTCAGACCTTGCTCCCCCGGTGGTTACCACAAAGCCTTGCGTGTTTCAGGGTGCTTCAAAACGTGCCAAGAGGAAAAGAGTTGCGAGTACACGTAAAGGTAGATACCCCACACTCTATAAGCGTTCTAGGAAACAATGTTCTAGAGCCACAGGTGTAAAATTGGGTAATGGTCAGAGCACAGAGCATATGGACGGGCTAGGAGAACCCCTATCCCAGGAAACGGGACTCGATATTAATGACAAGTCACTACCAACCCAAGTCCCAGTTTCCTTGAATCAATTTGTCACTGCGCTTAACCGCTCATTGACACCGCTCATACACCAATTAAAGAGGGTGGAGGATCGAGTAAATAGTCTTGAGCAGTCGACTCTCGATAACTTCTTTTCACTTAAATCTCTGATTAAACATCAGACAAGGAATTGTCAGGACCACACAAGTGGCAAGTTGGGAAACGGAGCAGCTGTTGCAGCTGCCCTGACACAGGACCTAGTCCCCCAGAAGACGGTGTCTTTAATAGAACCAAGTATGGCAGCAACTCCTGCTAATATTGTCCCATCCACGGCCAAACCAGGTCCTGCCCCACACCCTAATCCACCGCAAGGGAACCTCGTTAACGTCCCTAAAGTGCAAAAGTCAGTAACGCAACCAAAACCTCCATTGGGTGGGTGTAATTCCTATTCCAGACCCAAGAAATTACCCACAAACAGCGCCAAAACAAAGGGGGATGGGGTAGTTCCATTAGTTATTCCTGCCAAAACCCAATTGGGAGTTTCTGCTCCAGCTGCACCTGCTCTGAAGAGACTGCCTCGCATTCCCAACACTGATCTCCCCCCGGATTGTCATCCTTATGTCGCTGTATTGGTGAAGGTTCCACCCTTGAAAGATAACCAACTGGAGACCCAACAGGCTTTAAAAAATAAATGCATCCACTGGTTAAAAACAAATAAACCCCTCCCTGCGGGCGTAGATGGACTAATCCTCGGTGTCCGTAGGGTGAGTTGGGTCGGGAAGAGCAAGAAGCAGCTGGAGGGGGACTGTGTTATTATCAACTTCCAGGATAATAGAGTGGCCAGATTAATTTGTAGTCACGATCAAGCGGGGGGAGGCACTGGGGTTAGTGCAGTGGATTTGACTTATTTCTACCCGAGGCCGGCAACTCACACCATCCTCAGGCCTGTGTCGGGGGAAATGAGAAATTGTGCCATTGGTGGACCAAATGGTATGCTCAAGCCCCTTTTGTACCCACAGACTGGGTGGCTTGGCCAAAATTGTGGCCTTATGACCCACTGACTTGAGGCAGCGGGAGGCCCTGATAGGGGGTATTTGGGCAAATCCTCACATGCTACTGTAATGCCATCTATCTCTTCCACTCTTAATGAACACCAAACTATACCACCGGTTACATTGGACCCTTTAGGGGACGAAGTCTCTAGTGATTACCGGGGAACACTGCCAGGTTCTGATGGGGCGGCTTTATGCCAAGAGATAGTTTCTTGCGACGCTCTTGCTGTGCCGGACCAATTCTTAAAGGTCCTCAGCTGGAACGTTGCTGGAATAACTAGAAAACTGGCACTACCCGACTGGAACATGTTAGTGGAAGAGCATTCCATATGCATTTTTCAGGAGACATGGAGCAGGCAGTCAGTACATAGGGAGGGATACTCTGCTTATGCCATTCCAGCTGTTTCCCCAGACTCAGGTAGAGGACGACCTTCGGGGGGTCTTCTCATCTGGGTAGCATCATCCCTCAATTGCAGGGTAGTGGAAACTAAGACCAATAGCCCAGACTTGCTTAACATCACATTGAAAGATGTCAGGGGCCGCGTTGTTTTGAATATATTTAATGTATATGCCCGCGGCACCAAGGGGGGGAGGCAGTCTCCTACAATTGCACTGCTGGAGGACTTGCTAGGGGCAATGCCATATAAAGGCTGCACCTTGGTTGCAGGCGATGTCAATTGTACATTCGAGCCTTTGGGCTCGGACGTCACCCAGGACCAGGATGAGGAGGATGGCAGAAGGGGGATACCAGTCCTAGAGCTGCCCCCGATCAAAAAATGGTCGGAGGTGGCAATGCAGCTAAATGCCCTGAGTATAGAGCATGGCCTTAGGGCCCTAAATGGTAGGACAAGCTCGGATAAGGGGGGGTGCCCATACTTATAATAGGCCCAATCACTCATCGAGAATCGATTACATCTTTCTCGATGTGTGTTTATGGAGTTCAGTGAGGGATATGGTAATAGTACCTTCAATTGAAAGCGATCATAATCTGCTGTCCCTCACCCTAGCACCTTGGTGGTCTGTTAGGAGTGGTGGTCCGCTACCCAGCTCCATAGTTGGGCTAGGTGAGTCGGAGGTATCCCTTTGCGGTAGACGCCTGAAGTGGTCAAAACTTCTTTTGTCTGCCGATAAACTGGAGGCTGTGTCCCAACTCTTGGCCCTAGCCCATCAGAAATTGGGCACAGTTGATGGGGGTCAGGGGGAGATATGTGAAGTATTTTGTAACCTAACTGGGGCCTTGACAAATTTGTTTACTGTGCCCCAGAGGCATAGTGGGGCAAAAGCAAGGGCCAACACAAGAGACGGTTGGTACACTCACAATTGTAGGGTGGCGAAGAAAAATTTAGTTGAGGCTGTTAAAGCAAAATCCCAAGTGGGGATAAGGGAAGCAAGGAAGGTTTATGCCAAGTCAATCCAGCTAGCAAAGAAGGAATGGGAGGAGAAATTCTGGTCGGACTTGCTCACTGCCAGTAGAGATAAAGATGCTAGGGGCTTTTGGAAATTGATAGGATCTCGTAATAGACCAGACGATACCCTGAGAACTTGCACTATTCCACCCCAGGCCTGGTCCCTTCACTTCAGGGCCTTATATTCAGCGATGGAAGGGCCCCTAAGCGAGCCAGCTGTACTCCCCTTTTCAATGGAATATAGTACTACCGACTTGTTTACACCACGGGAGGTTGAAAATGCTATTAGAACCATGGTCCCATTGAAGGCCGCTGGCCCAGACGGGCTCCCAGGGGATTTGTTGCGTGCGTACCCATCGGATTGGGGCCTAATGATCTCGGCCCTCCTAAATGCCATCTTGGAGGACGGCCCGACCCCTGAGTCATGGAGAGGGGCAGTGGTAGTCCCCATCTACAAAAAGGGTAGTAGAGACACCCCAGGGAACTACAGGCCTATAAGCCTGATTGATTCTACCCAAAAAGTAGCTGGAAAGGGTATCCTGGGGAGAATCCTTCAATGGGTGGATGAGAATCAGGTTTTATCAGACTTTCAAGCAGGCTTCCGCTCAGGTACAGGCACAATTGAGCAGGTTTTCAGGCTTTCACTTCTGTACTGGAAGGTGGTGGAGCTAGGCAAGGGCAGTCTCTATTTAGCCTTTATCGATCTAAAGACTGCCTTTGACCTAGTTCCCAGGGAAGAACTCTGGAGGGTTCTCCACCGAATGGGCCTCCCCTTGTACATTTTGTTTCTCCTCAGGAAACTTCATATGAACAATTTTGCACAGGTCCGTTGGGGAAGAAACGGCGAAACAACAGACAGGATCCCGGTCTGTAGGGGTGTCAGACAGGGTTGTGTGTTAGCTCCCACACTCTTTTCCTTGTATGTAAATGGTGTGGTGGAGCATCTGCTACAGGAACCTGCGGATGCACCATGTCTGGGGGGTGTATGCATCCTAACATTGTTGTTTGCGGTTGTTTGCGAACGACACTCTCCTTATTTCAAAGACCCCTCAGGGGCTCCAAAAGTTGTTGACCCGTTTTCAGGACTTTTGTGTATCCAGAGGGTTGGTAATAAACGTAGAAAAACCAAAATATTTGGTACTACGTCCACCAAGGAAATTAGGTCGCCCTCCCACTCTTAACTCGGTCCCTTTGGAGAAAGTGACAGAATTTGATTACTTGGGTATACGTTTAAATGATAAAATGAGCTGGTCTTCACATATCAATAAGATGGTCCTCTGTCACAAAAGGGTAGGGGGTGCCCTACTCAAGGAATATTATGCATCCCCCAGATCTACAGTGGCTCCTGCAATCGAGATCTACAGGGCAAGGGGGGTTACTTCTGCCCTGTATGGCGCGGAGCTATGGGGCCATTGCAATCTAGACTCCCTATCCAAGACTGAAAACAAGTTCCTGAAGGACCTCCTAGCTCTTCCCTCGAGCACCCCTACAGTCCCAGTGCTCTTGGATTTGGGCTGCAAAAGCATTAAAGATCAGGCCCGTCTTCGCCCATTGCTTTTATGGTCCCGCATATGGAGGGTCCCGGAATTAAAACCCTATGCCGACGGACTGACAGAAATAATAAATATGGGGAGCTGGAACAAGATTAAGTGGCTGAGGGACACTAAAACCCTTCTGGGGGAACTGGGCTTAGGAGATAGCTGGACTACTAGATCTGCTCCTCCTAAGACAGTCCTCAAAAAACGATATTGGGACTGGGTCTCTCGCCAACTAAATGGGAATCCTCACCATTGCAACTCGACTGTAGCATTCCTCAAAATAAAGGAGGCGGAATTTTATGAACCGTATATGGACTTAATTACCATTCCAATGGATAGGGCCCTCTACTTCAAGTTTAGAGTTGGTACTCTTCCGCTAAGAGGAACTATATCTAAGTGGAAAACCTATGCACATTTATCCCCCTATTGTGCTTGTTGCCCAACCAGGTCGGAGTCGGTGGCACATATACTTTTTGAGTGCCCAGACTATATTCATCCAAGGAGGTACTGGTTGAAACCCCTTTTTAAACGTCTGGGAACACGCTTGCATTCGGTGGCCCTCCGAATTCTACTGACTGATACCTCTCCTTTCATAGTCTGTGGTGTTTCCAAATTTTTAAAACGTTCTTGGATAATTCGATGCAATAGACTGTCTATCTCGGTTTAATTCTTTTTTTAGTTAATTTATAACAGGATGATTTTTAAAAATGTTATGACATAATTGTATCTTTGCAAATGTTGCTTTTTAAATTTATGTCATGCTTGTAAGATGTCTTTGCATATCGAATAAAGCTTTCAACAACAACAACATAGTGTCCAACACTCCTCAATCTAGTACCTATGTGAGCTAAAGTACCATCTATATAGTATTTTATGTTCTCATTTCCTTCCCCCTTTATTTGATACAAAGTTGATGGCCCTGTCTTGTACGTTTCATCATTGATCCTAATCCACTTGGATAGCCAGTTCTCGTTCCCAATCTTTCAGATATGGAAGTTTCCCATCTTCACACTGTGTAATGAGAATGTCATAAAGCTTAGATAGTGTATACTGTGTTGCATGCCCTACATTTTCTATTTTTGCTGAACTCATACTATTCTTTACATTGCTCAAATGTGTCAATCTGGCCCATCTGCAACATATCGCTTAATTCTTTACATCTTCTTTCAGCCCATTGTCTTGTCCACCTTCTATCCTGTCCTGGTTTGAAGACTTTATTTTCTCATAGTAGGTGATTGAAGATGGATAGCTAGTCAACCCACTCTGCCACTGATTCTGTTTCTCGCATTGCGGCTATGGTTACTGTAGAGATGTATCGGTTCTTATCCCTTTGATGCTTTGGTGACCATGGTACTTCCCACATAGGTTGACCACTTAATTTATGGTCTAACATGCACCAGCTTTTATCAGTGTCTTTGCGAGTCCATTAAAATAGCTATTGCAGGAGGGATGCTTGCTCCAATTTCCCCAAGCCTGGCATTCCCAGTTCTCCCATGCGTGGTGTTAATGTACACTGTTTGTGACATACAAAGTGGAGATTATGAAGACCCATTTACTTTTGTGCTTGTTGTAACCTCTGAGACCATGGATAGTAAGGACAGTGCCAGGGGTACCATGGGGCAAGTCAAGAGTAGTAGCTTCTATCCATAATTGACCTCCGTGGGTCTGGGAAGTATCGCTTAAAAACAGTTTGCTCTGTGCCAAACGTATGTGTCCAACGCAAGATTCATGGAAACATTGGGAATTGATCCTGGTGGAATGGGACGACTACTTACATCATGGCACCTACATCACCAAGGGGCCTGATCTTTAGCAGTTACTGGCAGCTGGTCTAATGCAGAGTGTGAGCTTGCCACTTCTATCAGTCATTGAATATTCCTCACTTCACATCTGCCCATCAGCTGAAATCTCACAGTCCCATAAACCATTTTCTAATTGGTAACACTTGTCTGATCTCTGCCTGACAGCTTATTTCTCTGGCGGCCTTCTCTGCCATGTGGTGTGATCTAGTATTAACTGGCCACACTGTGAAGAGCTCCTACCCAGAAAACTGCTTAGGTTCCTTATTCCCATCAATAAAAGCCATATCTGGTCACTGGTGCCCAGGACAGGACATTCCTTTGACATCTCGCACATGTGAGACATTGGCAGCCTAGCAGGAGTGATCATGGCTGCATAAGCCCTACTACTAGGGCCTTTTTCTGTTTTAGGAGAGTGCCTGCACATAGGAGGACTTTATGTCAGCGCAGCAGGGGACCCAATGTCATCTTCCCCTATAACAGTTGCTAAGACAACCAGGCTGTACTGTGAGGTCGCAGTGGTGGACTACATTGTGATTAGCACAAAAGTCAGCAATCTTTAAAAGTAGCCTCCCATTTATTCGAGCACTGCATGTCCACATTAGGTGCACAAAAGGAGGCCATCCTTAGAGAGAGGGATTCTTACAAGGAACCTCTTTTCCTTCTATACACAAAGGCATAGTGTCAACTTATTGTGTATCTTCACATTCTTCACAAAATAACTGAATAAAAAGTTAAGACTTCCTGCCTCAAGACCCTGTCATTGAGAAGATGCCCTGGATATTGTTGCTGACTGGCTCTTGGCTTCTCGTGATTCACGTGATCTGGCTCCTTCTGCTTCTTCACTCTCTGCTCCCAGAAAGGAAAAATAAAACAATAAATACAAGTAATCAATATTGCACCTATTTAAAAAGAAGCATCTCTCTCCTCAGGGCTATCATATAGGCCTTCCACTAAACTCAGGTGTTTCAATCCTTCTATTGCACATCTGCATTTCCAAATACCCAATGACCTTTTCTTTCATGTTATTCTACCACTGCAGTTGAAAATGCTGGGGTACCTTTGTTTCACATTGCTTGTATTAGTGACTTTCTTAGTTTAAAATAGTGTATTTGCACTGTAGTGGGTTATTTGCCCTTCCTGGGCACCTCACTATAAAAAAACGAAATGTAAATCCATATTTGTAAAGCGCGAACTACTCACTCTTACGGGTCTCAAGGCGCTGGGGGCCATCTTGGAAATTAAGTGAGCTATTGCCCAGAGTCAATGGTGCTGAGCTGAGCTGCCACCAGAGCCAGGGATTGAACCGTGAACCTTGTGATCCGAAGTCAGCTGCCCTGGCCACTGCACCACACCTCTCCACTCAGACCAATCAGTTTCTATATCTCTGGGGCAGCCTCGGTGGGTGATATTTTTGGTGCCCTTCGCCAGATTCTGGGGCAACCTATTATTTTGCCATCTTGGCTCCCATGTGACCCAGTCAGTCATTTACATTTTCTGCTCTAGAATGAGGCTAGAGTTACGGATTCTGGCTGTGTCTACTTGGTAGTAGCTGCAGTGTAGTTAATTTATGGGCACGTCAGAATTGTTATTTCTTGTGTTGCTATAGTGCTTGCACTTGTATGGTGCATTTTTGTTGCTGTAGCACTTTTGGGACCAGGATGCCATTTACAGTTCTTGAATGCTTGTTAAGTGGTGTAAAAGTGCTCATTGGGCATTGAATTTGGTTGTGTTCTTAATCTTTTGACGTGAATCATGCTGGGAAATGGTTTGTAAGCTTATGTATGGGATAAATCACTCCGTGCCATACATTATAAGGAATTGCAAGTCACTTAGGCGTTCTTTGACAATGTTGAGGAATGGGGCAGAGGGCTGAGTTCCTCTATAAGGTTATGGAACTCCGAGAGGACCTGCAATATCCATAACATTTATGGCAGAGTGTATTTTGTTCCTTAAAGTGAATACATGCTCACATCTTCACCCTTCCCACAAACCACTGAAATCCTTTGTCTCTAGGTCTTTCATAGAAAGGTGGTAGTATGGTTTCCGGAATAAAAATTAAAGGTAGAATCTAGTGCAAACTCAAACACATCAAAAGGATTTTGTAATTTGTTGCAAAAAGGTATTAGACTCAGTTTAATATAAATCCACTTCAGAAAGTGCTGAGGCTGTGATTGTGGGGAAACAGGATGAGACATTTTTTTTCCATTGTAATTACCTTTAGTGTGCAAAAATAAACATTTTTGCATAAATATTTAATTTCTACTCCTCACTAATAGCGGGCGGGCTTGTGTAGGAGTGGCTGGGCGGGCGGGTGACCGGGGGAATGGGGTCACAGGACAAAATAGAAAATTAATTAAGTTTAAAAAACGTACCTGCAACCGGCCACGTCGCGTTCTTCCACTCCTCTCCTCTCCTTGCAGACACAGGCTCCCAGCCTCCCCTGCGGCCAAGTCCTGACTCTGCTCTCATTTGATGGGAGCAGAGTCCGGATTGGCCTTATCACTCTGATTTTGCACTTCCAGGGAGACTAGGAGCCTGTGCCTGCTCTCTCCAATCCAGCAATGCAGCTGGGGTTGGAGAGAGCTTCAGTGCGCATGTTGGTTTGGCCGGCCTGAGACGTCCGGCCAAGCTGTCATGTGCACTGATAATGGTGCACTGCCACTCCCCCTTTGCCTGTCATCCCCCTGGCCCTGCCCCCAAGACTCAGCATGAAAGGAAATATAAATAGATAATAAAAAGTGTTTATTATCGTTTTATTTTTCCTTTTCTGCCGTTTTGAGGGAGGTGAGGCGACGCTCCTCTGCCAAAGTGGAGGAGCTGCCACTGGAGATCATACCAATGAAAAGTCAGTTTTTGTTTTGCTGTTTAAATTGCAGATGTAAATATGCTCTGTGGCCTGCCTTTCATCTTGGCTGCTGGCTCTGGCAGGAGGCATTAGGATGCTACAACTCAACTGTAGTGACTTATTACAGTTGAGCAGTTATGTCATTTCATCATTACAGGCAACGAATGATGTCATGTCGCCTGCAAAAAATAAACAAGTTGCCATAAATATCTCTTTTCTGCTCATCACTTAAAAGACAGATCATTCCAATGAAAAGCCAGTTTTTGTTGTGTTGTTTAAATTCCAGACATAATTATGCTCTGTGTCCTGTCTTTCATCTGGGCTGATGGCTCTGGCAGGAGGCATTATGATGTCACAACTCAACTGTAATGACTTTTTACAGTTGAGCAGCTATTTTCTTGTCTACAATAAGGAAACTAGACCCAGGCTTTTTGATTAGGTGTTGGAGGCTCCCATGTATTTTTACTGGCTGATGTATTGTTCTGTGATGGATTATCTTGGATAGTGGCTGGCCAAATTCTGTTACCAATCTTTGAAAGGTGACTACTGAATATATATAGTGTGGTCGTTTTAACTCCAGGGCAACTTGTCCAGGTGTTTTTATGAAAAAGAAGATGCACTTCATACAATAACTGAAGTTTACTGACAGGCGCTTGGATAGGGTCCCCCTTTTATGGGCTAATAAATGCATGCTGACTTAGATGCATGATTGGCGTACTAATTACATTCAGATTATGATCATCTGTAGTCTGAAGTTGTCTATCCCGAGAGGTTCTATGGACATATCCAACTGCACTTTGGCACATATTTTTGGAGTAATGACAACAGTTCCGCTAGCATTGTTTTCTCATAATCCATATACGCAATAAAACAATAAACAGATCCTAATAAAAACACAAACATGGTCAAGGGTGTCACAAGCAGCAGATATGCTCAGAGGAAATAGCAAAACAACAGTTGATGGACAGAATGCAGAACAATGTCATACATTCACCCCAGTACAGAGATCTGGGCCTAAATCCATCGTTTTTTTGCACTCCACACCATCCCAGAGGAAATAGCAGGCATGATCCTGTTGCATTCAATGGCCACCCAAGCATTTCAAACTTCATACAGGCTCTTTTTGTGATCATGATGTGCATACATTTCTATTGTCTCCCCCTAAAAGATAATGTTGGTTCAGAGAGTATTTGAGAAGGACAGGATTTGTGGATATTGGGAGAGGAGATGCAGGTTGCTCGCGGGCCTGTAAAAGTCTTTAGGTCCACTCCAGATTTCCAGAGTAGAGAAGTCGTCCACACTCCCACAAGTGTAAGGAGAGTAGTGAAATTGCTATTTGCAGTTTGTACAATGAGAGAAGCCAGTGCTGCACACCTATCTTTCGTTAGAATAAAGTCCACGTGTGTGACCGCACCTGAGAGAAGTGTACAGTACAGGATGTGTGATCAGTTCAATGACCTCTTAGATATTTGATCTAATGTACAAAAATCCCTTTTGAAATCGCAGATTGATCTTTCGAGATGGTGGGACTGTAATACTTGCTCGCGTTTTTATGCTGTGATTGTTATGGTAAATTGTTGCTATTTGATATTGTCGTGTGCATTGGGTGTTACTCGTTTCAATTAACTCAAAAGTGTGAAAGACCGAGCAAGCCCCATCAGTACTCTGATCTGTGTGCTTCAAGATACAAAAGGATATCTGCAGAGGGATCATTAGTTGTCTTCCCTTAAATACCGAAACCTAAATCAACACAGTGGTGTCAAACAGGTTAGGGCTGTTAATACAGCTACTTGTAAACATTCAGGGGTGTGTTATCTGGTTCCAGGAGCAGCCTACAAGTCTAGATATGATTGCGAACAATGATCACAGCTCATCCTGTTTCACAGTGCATATTAGTGTATTGTCTTGTGGTAGTTATTGAATTACCTAACATGGAGCACAATTTGTCCCAGCAGGTTTAGGTTTGATGGAAAATGGTATCGGTGTGGGACACATATCATTGTTAGCATGTACGTGTTTATATTCCAGTTTATGGACACCATGGGTCATGTTACACAAAGGGCCCCAGGGGCGCAACAGGTGTTTGCGCCCACTGTGTGCGTCCGTCTGGGCACTTTCGTATTACAGAAGGGGCCGCAGACACTCGTCCCCTTCTGTAATACCAATAGCGCTGACGCACATAAAGCACCAGCACTATCTTCAGAGGGCGTTCCCTCATTTGCATGGGGACATGCCACATGCAAATGATGGAATCCCTTTGCCTCTGCACCCGTGCCGTATTATAGGAGCGGGCGCAGAGCCAAAGAAGCTCTAAGAAGGTGCACAGACAGTGTGCCACCTACAGGGTGGCACACTATCAATGCAGCCCTCTGGAGGGAGTGAAGGGGGTCCCACGGACCCCCCAGACTCCCATTCCAGGTGGGTGTAGGCACTGACTGCACCCGCCTGCAAGGGAATCTCTGTTCCCCCTTCAAAAGTGCATGCAGGTGCCACCTGCACTGTGAAAACACAGAGCGGCTTCAAAGCCGCTGCTCCGTTTCTCACATGAATGCGCTGCCCCCAGGGTGGCCGCATAAGGGGGCAGCGCATTCATCATAATACGGTTCATTTTCCTTCATTGCGCTGAACGCACCTTCTAAAAGTTGCACCCAGGGCAATGAAGGAAAATGTGCTACATGTATAATGCAGACCAATGTATTTTATCTTTTATGGATTTCATTATTTGGCATTGAAATTCAGTAAGGATTAAAGCTCAGGATAAGAATGCCATTCACAGGCAGTGGGTGGGTTAAAGGGTTTTATCACATCTTAATTTAGAGTCTATTAGCAGGACCATTTGGTACCTGCTGACATTGAAAAAACATGCATGAAGCTCATGGGTCTTATCTTTTAAGAAGCTGGGACAGAGAAGACTAATCTCAGGCTGCACACATATTATGAAAATGTTGAAGAAGAAAAAAAAATGATTTGACCTAAAAAAAAAGAAATATGTTTACCTATTAAGACAGCATACATGCAATATTGAGGCTTGTGTATGTGGGATAAATTAAGATGAGTTTTTAACCCAATTCCAAAACGTGAAGGGACAGAAATTTACGCCTGCAGGGTTTGCTGCTATGCTTGGATTACATTTCTGACTTTTAAGGAACGCACAAAAAATCATCAGCGTGTGCATGGAAATCTGCAGTAGGTGCAGGCTTCTAGGTATAATCATATATGCATGCAGTATATAATTCTGCATGTGGAATTGATACTGCGAAGGGCAGTACTACAGCCATGGAGCCCGCCATAGTGGGCTCTACCGGCTATTAAAGGCCCAAGTTGAAGGCGAGGGCCTTTAACAAGGGAGCGGGCCTTTAACCCCTTCGATGCTGATGACGGCCCCCAGCCGTCATGATGCATCACGGGGCTCGTGTGCTGATGAAGGCTGGGGGCCGTCATAAACCCGCCCACTTCGAAAAACGCAGCACAGGCGCAGAATCGCAGCCGCGCCCAAGGGGTTAATGGCCAGTAGAGCCCACTACGGAGTTCTTTAAGGGTATTAGAACATTCAGCCCCTAGAGGGTAGAATGCTCTAATTTTTAAAACAAAGGCATCATGGAGCCCAAAGGGGTTAAATTCCCCTCGGTCTCCATGAGGCCTCTGTTCACAGATGTTGCTGTGAACAAACATTGGAATGTTAATGCTCCAGGTTTCTACCTGCCATTCGAAGCCTGGAGTACTCCATTGTCTTCAATGGAGCGCTAAACACTCCAATCTTCTAATTACCTATAATTATTTTTTCTCTTTTTTTACAAGAGGAAAACATTTTCTCGATGGAGAACCCCATTTGCACCTCCTTTAAATATGTGTGTCTTCCCTGTTCTTTCACACTGTGCACACATACAATCATTGTGCCTGCCGACCCGGGTGTGGTCCTACCCCTGAAATTAGTAAGGAATATCCACAGACAAGAGTTTACGGGATCACGCAGTGCCTCCTATAGCACTCCTACATCCCATCCACTGGACTAAGTTACATTTATAAAAGGGGCAGATAAGCCATGCTGTTAGAATGTGCTGCATTTCTGGGTCCAATTTACAACATGCTAATTACTAATAGAACATTCCACCCAAGTGACAATGTCAATAGGTTTGTGAGATTCGGATTACAACGTGGCATCCAAACTGCTTTGAATGCTGTGTAGTCTGAGATCATTTGAGGCCTTAAAAGACCCGATGAAACACTAATTTGTTCGCAAAATAAGAACTATTTGACCCAAATTTGCAAGCACAGCCTGTGCGTGTGGGAGTGAGAGACACACGTCTCTTGCCATGTCACTGGTCTGAGTTCCATAAGGATATTCGCATCAAAGTGTTCCTGGGCAAGGAAACCGATTCTGAGCCGGAGGTGCCAGCCTGTCCCCGAGACACCGTGCACTCCGGGCCAAGGAAGACATTTTGGAAAACAGCGCGGAGACGCACAAATGCTTCTCCCTGGGGGATTCCTCTCGGGCGCAGAAATGCTTTTAGCCGAGTATTATCTCCGACTGGTGGCACTTTCAGCAAGGGCGCGGAACCTAATACTGCTCTAATCCCTCTAGAGGGGATTAAATAGGCCACGGCCTCTGCGGCAGCGAGTGCATGCGGTGCCAGCCCAGCCCGGAAGTGGCCATTTTAAAAATTCATGCCGGTGCATTTCTGGAGCCCTCGGGTCCTTGCAACGGCAGGTCAGCCAATGGGAGCTGTCTGTGCGGCACGTGGCGTCCCACCTGCAGTCAGCTGCAGTGACTCTGAAACAACCCGCAGCGTGACAAACCCACAGCGCTGAGCTGGCTCTGTTAACATGGAGAGCAGCGTGGATCCCTGTGCATCACCCATGACGCGTGTTGCATGATTTAGGAAATCAGCGACGATCGTATGTTTAATGAAACCAGACAAAATCAAACCTCGGTATATACATGATCTGTGAATGGGTCTCTCTTCATCGAAATAACATTTATTGACTGTCACTGGCCACGTTTAAGTGCTAATGCGTATTTGCACATAGGTGTATCCAACTTAAATCCATAGAAACATACTCAAGGTCACAGACAAGTTTACATAAATGTATCTGAGTGCGTTATACGAATTATTATAATGCAAAACATAAAGAAGTGTTTTGATGTGATAAATAACTGTATGCATGTCAGTAACAGATACTAAACGAAAGTGATGATGGGTGCACTGCGGGTAGCAGGTAACGGGAAATCCAGCCCACAATACCGCCATCCAACGTCAAGCTTCATGCTACCTCAGCTTGTAATACATTCACCTTGTTTAAGTTACTGTGCTTCTGATGTAAATATTCTCATCACTCGTCTGCCCATTATAGCTTTGCATTGACCTCAGTAGATGGTGCATTCAGGGCTTTATCCAATCGCTGAGGCCTGATTTACGCCGGTGTGGTAGCTCACTTTGTAACAAGAAGCTGGCTGGCCTAACGCCTACCTATGGGGTAGTCCTACAGTTAAAAGGATCTGTGTCTTGTCACATGGCTGTAATGCAGCATTATCCACCACCACTTGAAGACTGCCAGCTCCCTGTAAGCTGCGCCTCTCCGTTCCTCCGTGTTAGGGATTCACAGAGCTCCACCACCGCCACGGTTGGGCTTTCCTGTCGATCACTGAAGGAGTGCTAGGTACCGCCACAGTCTCAGAGCAAATTACGTCTCTGTTACCTCACACCAGATCCTAGTTGCCTGCGTGTTGTCTACTGCATCAATAGATAGACATGTATGCACACTTTGTCATGACATTAATCCACATTACACCAGCTCTATGAAAATGTATATTACATCTCTTGTGCCAACAACTGGTGGGGACAGACATTCAGAACAGAATGACAGTTCAGCCTAGTAGCCAGGTGTACCAATCCAGGTGGTAGTGTCTCATTAGTGCCCAAGTAACATTTTGTCCACATATGTGTGTTCCAAAAGTGTCCTTGCACTCTCATCTACTGGATAAATTACTTCACCCATGTATCTTGCCATATAATGAGAAACATAGGCCCGATACAAGGAAAGATACAAATCAAAATTCATATGATACCCAAGGTGCTGGTTGGAATATGGTGCAAAAGGTTGAAAACAATTTGTAAATCAAAAGAAATTTTTTTAAAAAACTGAACTTGATCATAATTAACAATCATAGGTGAAAATTAGAAGACAGAAGGGGTTTCAAATACACTCTATGTAGGAACAGGGGTGAGAGCACACAGCTTCACCCCCTAGCAAGGTTGGCCCCTGGCATTATGGTAAATGCAGTCTCATGTTGCTTGCTTTGCTAGAATATTTACGAGTGTTTCGCCAGAGTTGGCACAGATGGTGCTAATCTCTAGATACGTGTTTCTGGTTCTTTAACCGTCATCAGTAGAGATTACAGGCTTCAAATTTGGGGTTTGCTGAGTAGGCTGCCAAACATCACATCAGGCCAGGTACCTCTCACTGGAGTGCGGGTGCTTCTTCCACGAGCTCATCAGCTCAATGACTCACGGGAGTACTTTTAAAAAGGAACAGGGGTGGGAGCACACCGCTTCACCCCCCAGCAAGGTTGGCCACTGACATTATGGTAAATGCGGTCTCATGTTGCTTGCTTTGCTAGAATATTTACGAGTGTTTCGCCAGAGTTGGCGCAGATGGTGCTGATCTTTAGACACGTGTTGCTGGTTCATTAACCATCATCAGTAGAGATTACAGGCTTCAAATTTGGGGTTTGCTGAGTAGGCTGCCAAACATCACATCAAGTCAGGTACCTCTCACTGGCACGCAAGTGCTTCTTCCACGAGCTTGTCAGCTCAATGACTCACGGGAGTACAGGGGTGGGAGCACACCGCTTCACCCCCCCAGCAAGGTTCGCCCCTGGCATTATGGTAAAAACAAGGTTCTTAAAAGAAGTTAATTAAAAAGCAATTTTAAATTGTTTGCAGAATACACACAGTGTTGTTGCTAAACTTGCGTTAGTATGAAAGAAACTACACAGTCTTACAACATTAACAACATACTTTGATCCTTGTGTTTTTTTTAATCTCTTCACAAGGCAGATCACAAGACGAATAACAGATCTAACTACTTGACGATGCTAGCTCGCCAGCGATTACTATTTTATTAGCTTTATAACCTAACTGATGTAAGAGAAAGTCCTTAAATGTAGTACAGGCCTTTCTATAAAGAATACTCTCTGGACAAGTACGTCTCTAGAGCAGCTGCTTTTAATGTTTTGTCATTTTTGAACCCCCACTTAATCAGTACAAGCACAAGGGAACGCCACTGAATCATTACTGCAATTCAGGGACCACGGTCAAGCATTTTCAAGGATTGAAACCGCAAACAAATACATAAGAAATACAGAAACAAGCATTCATCAAACAAATGCTGAAATATTTTCTTTAGTTCACAAATGTAAAACAAAATCAAATTTTTATTGTATAGGGAAGGTTCGAGCATTTCCGAATTCAATTGAGGTTACTCCGCTTCCATACTATATTCTGTTTGATTTATTTGCACTGCTCCCACAAATCAATCTGAGCACATTTACTCAATTTTTAGACTCCAATTTCAAATTCCTTCACATTTACAGAATGTTTTAAAATGTTTAATTTCACACGTTGCTTCTTTATTTAACTACAGATTATTAGTCTGTTAATATAATTTCTAAGCAGCCGTAGGAGTCCTTAGACCACAGGTTAAGAACCACTGCTCCAGAAATTATTTGGAAACATCTTTGCATGTTGTTAATGGTATTAGAAACCATGATGTGCCAGGGTACCCTGTGATACTATATTTAAGACAAATAAGGAAATAGAGGGACTTGGATTTTGTTGAAGATATTTACTGAATTACGCCTATTCAGAATGTGGGTAAGGGTACATACCTATGTAAATGTCCTGAAAAAGAAATTTCTCTATTTATAGACCACTGTTGTATACTTGGGATATCTTTTTTCATTGTATGTTTTTATTTGTTGAGTTGGAGGGAATTGTTTCTTTGGTCAAGGTCAAATTATAATTAACCAATAAGAGTTACAAATCTCACACATCATAAGGACCTTACAGTAACAGTAAAATGTAAATGTTATATTTCAGCTTCAACATATGAAACAATATAAATCATTTGAATGTATCATAATTCAGGGAATTTAGTATTTAGGTAATAATACAACTGTTTAGACTACTCCTTATTGTATGGAATGTGTTTCTGTTTCTGTTTCTGTTTCTGTTATTCTTTCCTATTCATTAATGTTTTGAAGAAGTCCGGAGTTCAAGTACATAATCAACCAAAATATTGTTGGCATGTTTATATATATATGAATTGTTTAGAAATGGTATTAATAATTATGTAAACTAAATATAAAATTGTAAAACTAGGACCCTGAATAAACACATTTGCATATAATATCATCAATATACATTGACAATATTTTTTACATATCTGTAGAATCAGTCTTACAGATCACTTGGTTTAATGACATATAGTTTAGTTTATTAAAATATTAAGTTTTATGGCACTACATGTTTAACTAAGTATTAAAGTATGTTGTAATTAAATAATTGCAATCATATTGCATTATAAGGGTTGCAATATTTATGGGATAAAATACCTCCTGCTGTACATTACAATGATATTGCAAGTCACCGTAAAGTTCCATGACCATATACAGAAATGAAGTTTGAGGGCACATTTCTTTATAAAGTCCTCCTATTCCGAGGTGACTAGAAATATCCTTAAAATGTGCAGCAGAAGGTATTTTATTCCTTATAAAACATTATCACCCATACCACTTAATTCCGAGGTGTCTTGCTCTGTTATATAAAAGTGGAAGTATGGTTGCAGACCTGAAGAATGAAAGCGGAATCTAGTGAAAAATTAAAGACATCAAAAAGGGTTGTATGTTGGTACAACAATAGGCTAAGCAACAATAGCCTTTACAACAAAGGCTCTATGATGATAAAGACTTAACAACACCTGCCTTTGCAACAAAAGTTTTTTTTACCACAGATGCCTTTACCATGAAAATGTAAGTATTTGGCAGGTAGGTATAAACCCTTTTTTATTATACAAATGTATATAAGCATAATGGGTTTATACTTACTTATAAAATACTTACATTTTAATGGTAAAGGCATGCATGGTAAACGCATGTGTGAGGTAAAAATATTATAGGTAAATATTAAATATATTTGCCCAGGACTCCGCAGGCATACGCCGGGAGCAGCTACAGACCTAAAACTTTTTAAAATTTGATGTGATACTTGTGTATTTTAAAAAAACGAAGCCTACCTAAACAGCTGAGAGCGTTTATTGCACACGCCGGCTGCAACGATTCCTTGACGCCATTCCGGCGAGAATTCTGGCCACGCCCACCTTCCAGGCCACGCCCCCATAGGCAGCCTATTTAAGCGCCAAACCGAGCGCCGAAAGCAGATTTGCCCAGGACTCCGCAGGCATACGCCGGGAGCAGCTACAGACCTAAAACTTTTTAAAATTTGATGTGATACTCTGTGTATCTTAAAAAACGAAGCCTACCTAAACAGCTGAGAGCGTTCATTGCACACGAGAATTCTGGCCACGCCCACCTTCCAGGCCACGCCCCCATAGGCAGCCTATTTAAGCGCCAAACCGAGCGCTGAAAGCAGATTTGCCCAGGACTCCGCAGGCATACGCCGGGAGCAGCTACAGACCTAAAACTTTTAAAAATTTTATGTGATACTCTGTGTATTTTAAAAAACGAAGCCTACCTAAACAGCTGAGAGCGTTCATTGCACACGCCGGCTGCAACGATTCCTTGACGCCATTCCGGCGAGAATTCTGGCCACGCCCACCTTCCAGGCCACGCCCCCATAGGCAGCCTATTTAAGCGCCAAACCGAGCGCCGAAAGCAGATTTGCCCAGGACTCCGCAGGCATACGCCGGGAGCAGCTACAGACCTAAAACTTTTTAAAATTTGATGTGATACTTGTGTATTTTAAAAAAACGAAGCCTACCTAAACAGCTGAGAGCGTTTATTGCACACGCCGGCTGCAACGATTCCTTGACGCCATTCCGGCGAGAATTCTGGCCACGCCCACCTTCCAGGCCACGCCCCCATAGGCAGCCTATTTAAGCGCCAAACCGAGCGCCGAAAGCAGATTTGCCCAGGACTCCGCAGGCATACGCCGGGAGCAGCTACAGACCTAAAACTTTTTAAAATTTGATGTGATACTCTGTGTATCTTAAAAAACGAAGCCTACCTAAACAGCTGAGAGCGTTCATTGCACACGAGAATTCTGGCCACGCCCACCTTCCAGGCCACGCCCCCATAGGCAGCCTATTTAAGCGCCAAACCGAGCGCCGAAAGCAGATTTGCCCAGGACTCCGCAGGCATACGCCGGGAGCAGCTACAGACCTAAAACTTTTTAAAATTTGATGTGATACTCTGTGTATTTTAAAAAACGAAGCCTACCTAAACAGCTGAGAGCGTTCATTGCACACGCCGGCTGCAATGATTCCTTGACGCCATTCCGGCGAGAATTCTGGCCACGCCCACCTTCCAGGCCACGCCCCCATAGGCAGCCTATTTAAGCGCCAAACCGAGCGCCGAAAGCAGATTTGCCCAGGACTCCGCAGGCATACGCCGGGAGCAGCTACAGACCTAAAACTTTTTAAAATTTGATGTGATACTTGTGTATTTTAAAAAAACGAAGCCTACCTAAACAGCTGAGAGCGTTTATTGCACACGCCGGCTGCAACGATTCCTTGACGCCATTCCAGCGAGAATTCTGGCCACGCCCACCTTCCAGGCCACGCCCCCTAATCGCCTATATTATGTGTTTCCAGAGAAAGCGCAGCGGACGAGCACAGCGGGAGCGCCGTTTGCGCGCCGAAGGCGCGCCTAAGGCAAGCCCGTCTGCGCTCGTCCGCGACCGACCGGGGCTAGGGGCCCAAACCCCTGCATCTCCTGCGCGTCACAGACAGTGCTATACAAGTAAGAGACTGATAGACCTTTGCCCCACTTTACCTACCCTCTGTCATCACACAATGGAACCACTGGACCTTGGTCCATGTCCACATTGTTCATATAGAGGAAGCTGCTTAGCGCACATTGTCCATAACCCTGAAGCGACTCTTGTAAAAGGGGGTCTCCTAAATTGCAGATCCATCAGCAAACACACTCTTCAGCTGTGGGATCTCTTATTGGATGAGGACCTGCAAATACTGTTCTTAACTGAGACCTGGCTGGGAGAACACTCTGATCCAGACATAGTGGACACTATCCCACCAGGCTACACCCTCCACAGACTTGACAGGGTAAAAGGTAGGGGAGGCGGTATCGCCATTATAGTCAAACACCCTTTCGAATGTGTTCTAAAGCTAATAAAAATTGAGGACAGCGAGGCAGGCGAATTTAGCATTAAATTGACACAACAGGAGACTATCTCGGGCATCCTAATCTACAGACCTCCTGGGTCCCTGGGCAACTTCCGCAGTAGCCTACTAGAAGGGGTTGCTCAGACCGCAATTAAACACAATAAAGTTCTAGTGCTAGGTGACTTAAACCTACACCTAGAGGATCCCGCACAGAAGGAGGCAGAGGATGTTCGTCTGGTCTTACAAGAATTACAGCTCAAACTGCTAAGTGTCGCAGCTACACATCAGAGGGGTCACTGTTTGGACCCTATCTTTGCGAGCTGGGATATGATAAAAGTACTCACCCCTTGTCAGCTCCCTTGGACTGACCATTTCCTGGTCCCTTTTCAATGCTGTCACCAGACTGCTAAGATTATGGATAATGGGAAAGGAAATACTATGAAACGCAAATGGAGACAATACTCCAAAGAAAATTTTATAAACGCTATCCAGAAAGCACAACCTTTTCGTTCCACGGATTGTGATCAGGCGAACAAGGATTTTAATCTACTTGTTACTGCCACCTTGGATGAGCTAGCTCCCATGTGCAAGGGTAAAGCTAGAGAGGGCAGACAGCGTACTGCACCCTGGTTCACTACCGAACTCCAGCAAATAAAATCTAACTGCAAAAAGCTTGAAAGGAGCTGGAGAAGGAACCCGAGTGAACAAGAAAAAAACAGTTATAGCTCAGCACACCGGAGCTATCAGTATGCGGTGCGTAGAGCAAAAGCCAAATACTTTCAGACTCGTATTGAGGATGCCGAGTGCTCCGCGCGAGAATTGTTTAAAATTTACAAAGAAATATCAATAGTCTCTAGCTCTAATACCCCTACTAAGACTTCCTTGGAAGGATGCAATAAAGTCGCTGACTTTTTCTCCACTAAAGTCAAAAAGATTTACGCCTCCTTCTCTCAACAACCAGATAAGGGTATAGATTTTATAGCAGATAGCTCACTGACAACTCCTGATGCCTCATTAATAACTTTCGATGTCCCCGCAGCTGATAAGCTAATAAAGATCTGTCGAAGTGTGAAATCTGGATCTCCTAATGATCCGGCTCCTGCCTGGGTTATCTCAGAGGGCCTGACAGCCCTGGAACCTCACATCAGACATGTCCTACAAACATCCTTTTCCTCTCAACAGGTCCCGATGGAGTGGAAGAAGGCCATAGTACTGCCAATAAGGAAAAAACCGAATGTAAGCTTGGAGGTGCTAGAAAATCTAAGACCTATTTCCTTATTGCCGTACGTGGCGAAGGTGGCTGAGAAGGTGGTTAATGCTCAGCTCACAGAGCACCTGGAAAAATGGAATTTACTCCATCCCTCACAATCAGGATTTAGGGCGGGCTACTCCACGGAGACGGCCCTCCTACGAGCCACTGAGACATTAAGAGCAGGGGCAGATGCAGGGCATACTATGGCCTTGATTATGCTCGACCTAAGTGCGGCTTTTGACACCGTAGCACATTCCATCTTGCTACGGTGTCTGAACGAAGCCGGGGTCGTTGGTCCGGCGCTATGCTGGTTGCAATCGTTTCTGACGGAAAGATGTTTCCAGGTACAGCAAGGGACATGCCGCTCAGTGGAGATGTCATTAGACCAGGGAGTGCCTCAGGGCTCAGCTCTGAGCCCCACTCTTTTTAACCTATACATGGCCTCCCTGGCGAAAGTTGTACATTCCTTTGGGGTGGAATTGGTGTCGTACGCGGACGACACCCAGCTGCTAATCTCTCTATCGCAGAACACCTCCAACACCCCTAACAACTTTAAATCCTGTATGCAAGCACTAGCAGAATGGATGGATGCCCATTGTCTAAAACTCAATGGCTCTAAAACAGAGGTACTGGTGGTAGGGGGTAAAAGCGAAAACTGGTCGGCTGAGTGGTGGCCTTCATGTCTGGGCCCCACCCCCATACCCTGTCAGGAGGCTAAGAACTTAGGAATCTGGATGAATCCCGCTCTCTCATATGATGACCACATAAGGCGTCTTGTGGGCAAATGTTTTGGAGTACTAAAGACCCTAAACAAAACTTTAGACCTCCTCCCTTTATCGGCCAGAAGGACACTAACGCAGGCACTGGTGACCTCGCGGTTAGATTATGGCAACATACTGTTCCTTGGGGCAACCGAGGGCAGCATAGGTCGCCTACAAGTCATACAGAACTCCGCCGCCAGACTGGTGTTAAGAAGACCCAGGAGAGCCAGCTCGAAAATGGCGCTGGATGCGCTTCATTGGCTACCTGTGAAGAAACGTGTGCTGTTTAAGTGCCTCCTTTTCTGCCACCGTATCGTCTGGGACAGGTCTCCGACTTACCTAAAGGATCTAGTCAGCCGATATGAACCTACTAGGACCCTCCGTTCGGAGGGTACCGGACTGCTGACAGTCCCCAGGATTAGGAAGGCTAGAATGGGCGGACGCTCCTTTGCGCTCCATGCAGCTCAACAATGGAATAAACTCCCCCCTGCTCTGAGACTGGAGAGCAGCGAAACGCGGTTTAGGACCTTACTTAAAACACATCTATACACTGCTTAGATCCTGGTTTTTTTTTCTGTCTGCTGCTTTTCCTGGGACAGCTTCAGCGCGGGGACACGCCGTGATGGCGTTACTGAGCGCTCTATAAGCTCAATATTATTATTATTATTTTATATATATCTAGATCTACAGTGTCACTGGTGTTGAGAGTGCTCTAACAGGAGCTGCTTTCCACCTAAAACTTGAGAACTACCCAGAGTTCTCTCCTTCTTTTTTGCATATATATATATATATCTCAAAAGAATACCCTTGCAGGCATAGAGTGATGCACAAATTATGCAAAAAAGAAGCAGAGAACTCTGGGTAGCTCCCAAGTTTAGGTGGAAGGCAGCTCCTGTATAGAGCTCCCTCAACACCAGTGGCACTCTAAATTTGCTCACCTCAAATGACTGATTTTCTATCAAAGTTTTTAAGCATATGATTAGCACAGTGCTATCCATGGCAAGATAGAAAGGGACAAAGTCTTTTGCCACTTCTACAGCAAAGTCTTGAAGCATAGGAATAGTAAAGTGCCATCCATGTGAGATGTAAAATGACAAAAGCCATTTACCACTCCAGGCACAATACCACAGCTTTGGATTGGTAAAATACCAACCAAGCCAACCTAAAATGAACAAAAGCTTGTAGATATATATATATATATATCTATATATATCTATATATATATATATATATATATATATATATATATATATATATGGTAAAGACATGTATGGTAAAAATATTACAGGTAAGATATATATATATATGGTAAAAATATTACAGGTAAGATATATATATATATATATATATATATATATATATATATATATCTTACCTGTAATATTTTTACCATACATGTCTTTACCATATATATATATAACCCTAAACACTAAAGAATAACCTTACAACCTATACCCACCCTAAACCCTTAAAAAACCTGTTACCCAAAAACCCACACCCACCTTAAACCCTCAAAATACCACTGCCACCCAAATACCCACACCAATCCTTAAAATTCCCTTGCCACCTAAAAACCCATACCTGCCCTAAACCCTAAAAATACACATCTTACCCAAAAACCCACACCCAGCCTAAACCCTAAAATTGCTCCAGCCAGCCAAAAACCCATCCTCACCCTAAACCGTATAAATACCCTTGTCACCTAAAAAACAATACCCACCATAAACCCTAAAATATCCTTGCCTCCCAAAAAACCATACCAACCTTAAATCCTAAGATTACCCTTACCACCCAAAAACCCATACCCACCCTAAATCCTAAAATTACCCTTGGCCACCCAAAAACCCATACCCACCCTAAACTCTTAAAAATACCCATGACACTCTATATATACATATATAATATATAATAAATATATAGTATATATACATATATATATATATATATATAAAATACACGTAATACTTATATATACATGTAATTATTTTTACTACAAGTAAACCCTTACCATTCATGCTTTCACAATGAAATTCGTTGTAAAGGCATCCGTGGTAAAGGCATACTCGTAAAATAAATTGTTGTAAAAACTTGCATTCTAAAGACATTGTAGTTGTAATGCCTTCATTGTAAAGGCATCTCTTTGTTTAGCCTTCGTTGTAAAGACTGTTTCCCATCAAAAAGAAGTTAGAATTTTGTAGAAAAAACAATATGAAATGATTCTAATATAAGTCAAATCCTAAAGCGCTGTCGTTCAGTGTTAAAAAAAAAAGCCAGAGAGATTCTGTTTTCCTGTAACGGCATATAGTGTGTAAAATATAAACATGTTTCCATAAATATCTTATTTCTGCTTATCACTTTTTGTTGTAGAAAAACAGAGCAGGGAAGGGAAAACCCAGTTTAGGGTGGAGTTTAAACTGCAGCTGTAATTAGGCTCTGGCAAGAGGCTTTATGACATCACAACTCAAGTGTAATAATTCTGTATAGTTTAGCATCTACCTCATTTCATTATTACAAGCAACTAGGTGGCTCACAATATGCCTGTAAAAAGAAACTTAGAGACAAGCTTTTATATAGGGTTTGCAGGCTACCTTGTATTATATAGTCCTCTGATAATATGAACGTTCCCACTAGTAATGGCATTGCATGGCAATATTGTTGGAGTTGTATATGTGCCCCGATCCTGTTCCCTGTTGACTATAATGTTCATGCATACAAGGGAAGTCTTTGATTGATCTGTTACAGATTACAATTACAATTCTTACAATTGATTACAGTTGTTACAATTGATTGTACGCCAGTCCACTGTACGCCACTCTAATCTACTCTGCACCACTGCACTCTGCACCACTTTACTCTATGCCATTACACTTTGTCACTCTACGCATCTGCAATCTGCCCTGCACCACTCCACTCCACTGTACTCTAAAACAACCTACTCTACACCACTGCACTCTACGCCACTCTTCTCTGCGCCACTCCACTCTACCCCAATGCACTCTACACAGGGCTTTAAGTGGGCAGGGTCTGAGCACTGGCAGTTTTTAAAGAAGGCCTTGGTATTTTAAAGAAGGCCTCGGGACGGGTCTCTATCAAGCTCTGTGTTGTGCCCTGGCACAGGCGGTCTGTATTTTTCCGGACTGCAGTGACTGCAGCCTCATCATGCGCACATTCTCACACTGCTCACTTCTCACTAGTGGAGAAGTTATGGCATGACGTCATGCCAGGTGAGGGTAAGAGAAATTCTCTAAAGAGTCATTTTATCTCTGGATTTCCCTTCTCTCTTTGAAACTAAGGAGCAGCAACATTGTTGTGGTGTCACCTGGGCTTTAAGTGGAAGCTTTTTAAATATTATATACAAGCCATAGTTGCTGCTTATTTATCCTATGCAACTAACAACAATTGACAAAGCCAATAGTCCTGACTTGTAGGTATGATGATACTTGTATCATATATCTGGATGCAATGTCAGAAACAAAAAAATACAAGTCGCACACTATGCTAAGCCCAGATTTTTAGCTTACGTGTTTTTAAGCCACGCCTTTAATTACATTGCCCACGCCCCTTTGAGAGAGCCCCCAGTTTTTTCATCCTACTCATAGCCTTGACTCTACACAACTGCACTCTGTCACTGCACTCTGTTCTACATTACTGTACTCTACGCCACTGCTCTCTATGCTACTTTACACCACTGCACTCTGACGCTACTCTGCAATACTGCACTCTCTGCCACTGAACTTGACGCCACTCTACTCTTCACCACTCCACTCTATGCTACTCCACTCTGCGCCACCGCAATCCATGCCACTGCACTCTGCAGCACTATACTCTACTCTGCACCACTCCATGCTACTCTTCACTCTATGCTTCTCTTCTTTTATTCAGTTTTTATGAGACAAACAACACAGCAAAACAATCCGGCCAATGTTGTATCTCAAAAGCAGTATCCTTTCACCAAAAGCTTGACTTTTAGGAGCCCTAGTCAGACCATGTCCTGCGGCATTTACTTACCAAGTTATCTGCTGTGTCTGGTCTCTGCTCTTTTCTTAGTCTAACTAGGGTTGAATTTATGACCCAATAAAACGTGCTCTGATTTCCGGCTTCTAACGTATATGTGCGGGGTGAGTACTGTGGGTCCGTGGATGCGCTGACAACGCGACAGACTTATCAGGCGCTTCAGATCTGGCGTTTATTTGCTTGAGAGGCAGACGGTCGATAACTCGTTGAAATGAGGCAACGTCTGATGAAAAAGGCGGGAACGAATCCCTTCGCTCTGCCTTCCGTGGGCCAGTGGAGCTGCAGCGCATGTCATCACGTCTTCTGCGCCTTCTGACCAGAAGGGATGTGACCGCATGTCGCTGTCTCGCTCTCTGTCTGCTCAAGCCCCCCCCGCCCCCCCCCCCCTCCTCACGGCCTAGTGCTCCTCACAGACGTGTTACATTAGTGGACCAGGCACATCTGGTTGGAGAGCGAGATGGAGAGAGTCAAGGGTGGGAGGTGTGTGTGTGTGGAGGGGGGGGGGGGGGGGAGGCCTGAATGAACCTCACACAGAAGCTGCTGATTTGATTCTCCTCAGAAATTAATAGGAATGCTGAGCATGTAGACGATTCACATGAAATGAAAATATATACAGAGACCAATCAATTTTATCTTCCTAATAAGTCTCTTTTCACAGTCGATCTAAAAGAAACAAAATGGCCACCTTCTCAAATGCTCAGTACCCACACTACTTAACACATTAAATATTTGGCCCAACTAAACACATACTTAAAGATAAACTTGTCTACAATTGATTTCTAGACCATTGATTGATGATACTTTTAAATGCTTCTGCACAATATGGAAACGCTTTTATCTTTTGTTCACTTGTAACAGTATGTCCCACACAGTCTGGGATGGAACATTCTTACTATGATTGGAACATGTTACATACATGCTGCACACAGATCTTTCTAGTAGGTGCACCAACCCTTGTATCTGTCTCACTATCATTGGAACCTGTTACTAAGATGTTTTACATAAAAAACGGCAGTAGGTTTGTTAACCCACTGAGCGTTGTCACTGGGTTGTAAACCTCTGGCTTGCAGCATATAGAGGGATGTCTGCATTAGGTGCGTTTACCCATTGGGTTTTCTGACTGTAAGTAGAATCTGTGATGTAGATGCTACACACATGGCTCTCTGCAGTCGTTCAGTTAACCCACTAAGCTATCTCACTTTGAACAGCTGATTATACATAAAACTAAAGCATATAGCGTCTCTATATTTTCTTACAGTTTTCCTTTTTTCCCCAACCCCCTTTCATTTTATCTCTTTTCCATGGGACTTTATTCCCGGATTTTTCTTTGTAGTCTTTCCTTCTACACTGCTGCCTTCTCCTCCACTTGACAAGCTCACTTCTCTACGTTCTATAGTTTGTATCTCTTCATGTGTTGTCTATGTTTCCTTCTCTTTCTGTTTCCCACCACTTTCCAGCTTTTCTGTTCTCTTAGGGTGCTTATATTGTATAGAGAAGCGAACAAGAGAAGCATCATAAAATATGGTTGTCAAATTTTTAAAAACAGTATATATTGCAAATGACCGAGCTTCCTTCATCCTGCCCCCATGAATAGTGCTGCATGTGAGTTGTACATCTAGTTTCCATACATACTGTCTTCATCAAACACGTGCTATATTTAAGGCCCTCTGCGTGGTCCACAATCCGGCGAACGACTCAGACCTTTTACTTGAGGTGGGATCTAACTACTTACCTCCCTTCTCGTTCTTTTCGCTCCCACTCTGCCAAGTCAATAGTCGTTCCTTGCATTTTGCAGTCACATGGGGGGAGCAATTTTACTTGGCCGCCAACTCTGGGATCACCTTCCCCTCCTGCCCCATCCATACTTTGCCCCTCCAAGTTCAGGAGGAAAATCCTTAAAATAAATATCTTTAGTTAACCTCTGCTCCCTTCCTTTCCATTCCATTCCCTCCCTCTAATATACCCAAGATGCATTTGGGTATTTGCTGCGCTGTACAAAATCCCTACATATCATAACACATGACATATATAGCCATTCAGTAAAGCTTGCAACAATACTACAGTAGAGGATCTCCTGGGCTTTGTTAATCGTTTCGCCAAATATATTTACTCCTCATTTAGGAATGAGTAGCAGTAGTCAGTGGGAAGAATTGGGGTGTGAGGTAAGAATTTAATTTCTGTAAATGTGCGTCCTGTCTGTTCACACTACAGGACACTCCTTCTCCTCCCCCAGCCTCAGTAGGATCATGGGGCCAGGATGAACCATTGAGGAACAGTCATTTCTGCACTGAAAGGATTGGACCTCCCTTTGCAAAATAAAAATGCTACAGAACGCTGGTGCTGGTAGTTCCCGCCCACTTCGACCTCTAGCTACAGGCAGTAAGACAGTTTGCATCCATGGCTGAGACTTTGATTTGCCAACCCTAGGTCTTTACGTTCATCATATCGGCGACTGGGAATCCACGAGTAAGTCTGTTATCTTTCTTAGTGATGGAAAATGGGTTGTTTCACGTATAACGCTGGCAGGCTGTATTCTTATACCAAGCTTAATGCTTCAGAGCAGAAATTAACAAGAAGTAAACAGTGTGTGTTCATTTGGCTAAAGACCTTTAGTATACAGCCTATGGCGCACTCTACAGGACCGTGCTTCCCTTATGATATATGTAGCAGGATGGCTAGGTGAGTTACATGCTCGCTGCTGATGTCTGCAGTGTTCTACAGGTCACAGGAATCTTAGCACAGCCTTCCATCTTTCTAATATCCTTAAACTGAATAACACTAATCGGTTACACTTGTTAAGCTACCCAGAAAGCAGCAGAAGTACCATTTAAGACCATCTTATTATCCTGTTGATCAGAACATGTGTTTTCCAAGGATGCTGGTGAGTCAGCCGGAACTAACTGTAGAAATGAGAAGTCACTGAGTTTTTCAACAAAATAAGAAAGGCAAAGTGTATATTGGGCTTTCTGGGTATTGGTGAACATGATATGAGGTGCATATCTGTTCCCTGCTAAGGTGGTCTTGTGCCTAGGAATTAGCATGTGCCCAGGGTATTTCTGTTTAACAACAGAAAAAGATGAGTTCCTGTGGCTAGGATGCAAGTCTTTCACCTGGAGACCTGGGTTCTGCACCTGGCTTTGGGAGGTGACTAGCAACACTGTGATTGTGTGCAGAACACGATTTGTGCCTCCTACTGTTAACGTGTGTGAGTTAAACATGTTTAATTTGAACGTCCACCATTGCTCCAATCACACTCCACCCCTTCCCAGTCACATCCTTGGTCCTGTGACCAGGCCTCAGCTCGCGCCTTCTCACATCGCCGTCATATTTACACCCACTTAGGTTCAAGGTGTCCTCTCTAAAGTGTTTTACTAATCCTTGGACCTAGGGCGGTGCCAGGCCCAGGTGATTTTATATGGTAATTAGCCTGTGAATATTCATTCGAGACCACCCCAAATTTTGGATGGCCTCTAAATATTCATTGCTCAATTTGGTCCCTGGATTTTCGAGATGGTCCTTTTCCAGAGTGGTATTACCTAACTCTTTTTGTTATCATTATTAATATTATCATCATTATAAGGCCCTTTAAGGGGGGGAGCTTGCAGGGTTGTTAGTACTTTACCTATTTGGTTCAAAGAGTCCTTCTGTGATGCCTGTAGCACTGTAGAAATAACAGACGTATGTTCTGTAATTATAGACGACCTTTCACATTTTGTGGAAGTTCAGTGGGCCTCAGAACTCTGAAATCACCTCATAATTGTATGCACTATATTGATTAGCTCTATATAATAAATAAATCAGTACTATTAACTGCCTCGGAGAACTTATGCTTTGGAGATACTTGTGCGACTATAACCCAAAAATGTGCCACAAGACATACACATCACACTTGTTTGCTTGTGTCATGGAGGTGACAAATTTTATTTTTGTGACATTTCTTTTGTTTTTCTGTTTCCTCTCCTTTGGCTCTGCTGTCATTATCAGAGTTAGAGGGTTTGGAATGCATACCTCTCTAAATAAGGCTTTTTGAAGAGTTTTGTCCGTTTCTGGTGACTTTCTTCTAGTTTCCAAGATTGCTACTAATAAAGTCGGCTAGAGAAATATTTATTTCCTTCCAGGTGTATTCTGAGTTTGATTATTTTACGACACTGCAAAACTATTGAAATATTCCATATAACTTAAATTTATGAATCGCTACTTTATTCACCAACTAATTTGTTTTTTCATAAATATATTATTTTTTTCAATATGAATAGTATTATAACAAACGTGTTTCTCGTTTTTATGTGCTAGATTAACCTTTTTTGAAAGTATGAGCTACTACTTCATATTGGCACAAACTTCTTTCAGCAACTTTTTTTGGGGCAATTGCATATTATAATAAAAATGCTAATTTTGGATAGAATTATCCAAATTATTATTGTAGAATTATCCTGATTCTGATTTGGTGAAAAAAACGATTGTTCTCTGTTTCTCATTATTTTGTATGCAATCACATGCTCTGAAATGACATCACTCTCTTCCCATGCTGCACAGGGCCAGTGCTTGGTTGTGTTTTTTACGCCATGCAATGCTGTACTGCAAACTCACACTGCCTATGCTCGACTACGTTATAAAGAATAACAGGATATAGTTTGCCGTTTCATGATGTGCTCTGTACACCAATTGTTAAATAAATAATTCAGAGAACTGTATCCTCGAAAACTACTGCCTGGTGGATTTCTTATTAGACATGTCTTGTCCTGGACAGGAGGACTGCAGACGAGGTTCTACAGATACATCTGTCTCCTCCTATAGGTTTTCCAGGTATAGAAACTGCAGAGGGAAGCAGCGTATTTCTGGCCAGTGAAGGACCCATGGGTAGGAGAAGCTACTTCACTGCTGTGGATTACCACAGAAGAAGTGTCGTCACCCATTGATTGCTTTTAGACACAGGGGGAGAGATATTGAGCCCGGCATGAACCGTACAAAATATCTCTTTCATGCCTTTTAAATGTAGAAGGAAATCTCTTAGTGAAAATATCCTGATGCCGTCTCCAGCCATGGCCTACCTTGGGAGTCACTATCCCCTACACATTTTCGCCTATGTTTCGAATGAAATATGCAAGCCTCCTAAATATCCTAAAACTAGATGACTACATGCCCCCCCCCCCACAGCTGCCCTAGATCCGAATGTGACCGTAGAATATGACAAAATGCTCCATCTAGTCTGGCATTTTTATGCCTTTTGTACCGCTTAGGGACCCTACTAAGGTTTTAATTCCAAGTAGGTTGGAAAAGAGCAGTATTTACCACACGTGATAAACAGCTAAGGTGACCACAGCAGAAGGAGGAGGAAGTCCTCTCTGGAACTCACAAAGAGAGAAAAACACCAGCTGTTCCCCCTGGTCCTCAAACCAGTCAGGGAAAAACAGAAGGACGGTGTATGTGGTAGTTCTCACCTCCTGCTACAGTCATTCAGTGACAACAGCGGAATGAATGTTCGGATACTCAGTCAGCAGACCTTGACTGTTGGCTAAGGCCTGCTGCGGCACCATTGCTTCCAATGGGTTTCTGAAAAGTAGCTTGTTCTGATATTGAAGGAAAGATGTTGGCGCGTGAGAACACAAGTCTGTCTGTGCTTATTGTCACATATGTGTGCCTCCTGATCTGTTGCCTTGCTTGTTAAAGTAATTTAATGGTACAGGCTCAGTTTTGATCATTTGAAGAACAGAGACTTGTGTCTCGAGCTCAGAGGGCAGGTTGGCCATGGAGAGGATACTGTGAACCAGCCTCACCGCACCAAAGGCCGTGAGAGTTGGTGAATCTCTATTAGGGGGAACGGCTAAGCAGGAAGCTCGGCAAGAGAGTCCGTAATGGGCAGCCCTCCAAAGTAAGTCCTCCTTTTCTGAAGAAGTGAGAGAGGAATTGTTGCTCAATTAATATGCTGCAAATCTTAGTCCTAAAGGCCTTATCGCGGCTGTTTAAAATATAGTTTGATTCGGGCAAATCACTTCATCTGCATGTGGCCTAAAATTGTTAATTTGAGTAAGTACAAAAATGTAAAAATTGAAATAATGTCCAAATTGTATTCCCATCACATCCTGGTTTCTGCAATGTGGTCTCAACTGGACTCCACGTGCAATACTGTTGTATTTATAGCACCTAAAATTGGAGCTGTTCCTGCTGCAATTAAAATGTTTCTGTAAAGCACTCCTTCGTGCATTGGGGCAGAATAATCACACTGGTACATTCATTAAATAATACTAAACACATGAAATGTAAAAAAATTAGCATCCAGTGAATGTATCCCTGAGTTTTCACACAAACTGTGACAGGTGATCTCTTGCCAGTTGCGTTTGTGCATCAGGCCATGCAGTAGGTGTGGGCCTCTCCCGCAGAGGCATGATTTATAACAAGGCTGCATCCATCTCTAAGAGGGAAGCACATGTTCCTGACTGGCTTGTGTCTTGTGTTTAGTTGCACTGTCAATCTGCTTTGAACGTCTTGTTGTGGACCTAGGCATGTGATCCACAGCTCAGCCTTCTTGGACAGGGTTGTAAGGACTGCCAGGCTTGACTTCAAACGTTTTAGGCTGGCTGTCATTTAGTCTCTTTTATTATTGAATTTTTATTGCAAGTTGAAGTATTTACTCTTTACTTTAAAATCTTCAACAAAGAAGGACACTTCTGTGGGTTTGCTGGCTGCAGTGTAGCTCTCATCAGGCTGCGCCAGATGGACAGAAAGAAAGCAAGATGGCTGCCTGAATGGATTCATGCTTTCATTGGCTGATGTATTCTCCACCAGAGGTCAAAGTTTCTCTGTCATCATGAGAAGCCACAGCAGTATTCTCGTTTTTAAATGAACCAAGTACAATAATAAAACATGCAATGGTAATGTGATATATTTACCGTATGCTTCGGTATGATGATTGATTTTTTTGCCTGTTGTCCTTTATTGTTTAAAGGGATTAGCTTTGGAGTCGGAGACGTCATGTGTCTGATTATATGACTATCCACGTGTGTAGCTTCATCTTGCGCTTTTAGTGCCAAGAAGTGAATAGCTGCCAACTACCATTCCAAGGAATATTGATAGCAACTTGCTCTGGACTGCATTTCTGTGCATAGTAGCTGCATGATGTCATTCTTGTTGGTTTCTGTGGTTTGTCAACTTATTTTTTACAATGTTAGTTTTTTCAGCAGCAAATGTGTGTGGTTAGGTTCGGGCTGATGCTCTCACTGATACTTCAATGTATGCGGGTAGCTGCATCATTCACGCCTTGCATACACCGCAGGCAGAGAATCCCTGGGGTGTGCCTCACACGCCCATCATTCTTGCAAACAGCAGCCACACAGATTGGAACATTCGGGCCAGATGCTGACCAGCCTCCCAGAAGTGAATGCTTAAAGTATCTGTAGAACTAGCGTCTCAAAAACAATTATACAACAGAAGTAACCAATATAAAAAGAAAAATGCATCATAAATGCTAAATCTCTGCAGTGCCGGAGAATAGCAGGGAGGGAGGGTGCTGGCAAGTGTTGACTTTCAGCTCTCAACATTGAAAGGGACAGAAGTTTAATTGGAAAAAGGGAAACCGACAGTGTGATACTGGGGTTTTGTGATGTTGGCCATTCAATGTCCAATAAAGTGTCAGGTGCCTTCCATCCATTCTGTCCCCATCCCCAAAGTCCACTCGGTCCCCTCAGTTGTCAATCGACAGCATCTAGCTTTAGATGCGTTTCGGCTTTGCTTTTTTAATTTTCTGCCTTCTGTTCTGTATCTTTGCCTAGTTTAGCCATTGTGAGCTGTCTTCATAATTTGCGAAGTAAAGCAGGCCTTCTCCAGCTCGGATTTTCCACAGCACTGGCTCAAGGGGAGGTTACATTTGGTTTTACTTCGGCTTTCTACCAAGTCCGACCACTTCCCGGCTTGATGTGCCTGTGCCCTGTGATTTACATCTTCAGTACAACAAAGGCGCATGCACACATCTGTTCTCAATTCCATCTCCCATAAATCTACAGGGGTAAAATGAACTGTACTTTTCATGGTCGTACATACTGGATTGAAAAGGAATGCATTTTAGTACTTTCTCCATCACATGGCTGTGGTCTCATTTCATTAACACAACAATGAAGAGTACAGGCGCGAGGGATGGGAATTTGTGACGAAGCAATCTCATCTGGTTATAATATTCCCTCTTTCCTCCTTACCACATCCATTGGTTTGCACTCTAAATTAGACAAATTTGTGTTCTATTTATTGAGTTGTTTCACGCAGAGCTGCACATTATCCGAGTCATTTTCAAATTTCTGCAGGTGGATACAGTTTTTGATAGCTTTTGACCATTGAGTTTGCAGAACACTAAGGAAGATATATGCGTCTGTGTTAGCAATGGCTGAAATCCCGACTGTTGGAGCCCAATGAGGACGAATGTTCATTTTTACCAGCATTCTCCACTAGCAAATCCTGGGGTCGTCTATTGTAAGAGTCCAGTTTTGATTTGAAAGTTGCTGGGTTTGGCTTGAAGTTGTGGATCCAGGGCATTCGAAGGTTTAGGAATTGGCACCACCAGGGAATGACCTCTCTGTTTCTGGCGGTTGAAGTTGTGAAACGGAATCTGGTATGATGCCACGGATCAAAGATTTCATTTAGGGATTTAACAGGCTCTAGCTTTTGTGAGTATACCAGTTGTTATGTCGCTTATCGAAGATTCCTTGAAGGGATTCAATTGAATCTGACTTTTGTAAGTATTCCAGACCTTTGTTGGAAGAGTCGTGGTGGATTCTGCCGGGCCACTTCAACATACTGATCTGACAGGTAAGAAGTCTCAGAACTCTGAAGGTCATTGCTATTGTGAGTGTGTATATCAGGCTATGAAGCAGCGACGCCTCCTCCAATAAGGCGGAGGAGCATCACACTACTGCTCTATGAGCAGTTCGAAAAGGAAAAATAAAATGATAATAACGTATTGTTATTATCATTTTATTTTTCCGTAGTGGCTTAGGTGTGGGGCAGGGTGAAGCTGGGCTGGCCAGACCAGGGTCCAGGTGGTGCAGCGGTGGACACTCTCTAAGTGCGCATGATGATTTGGCTGGTCGTCTTGGGCCGGCCAAACAGTCATAAGCACTTTGCATGTTCTCCACCGGCTGAATTTCCCAGCCTGGGTGGAGAACATACACAGGCTCACATTCCCTGTCTGAGTGCCAAACCACGGTGCTCAGGCCAATCACGACGCTGCTGTCATGCTGGTGACAGCAGTATCGGGATTGGCTAGGGGAGCCTGTGTGCTTCCTCCTTCCTGCATGGAGGACCGAGAGACGGCGGCTGGCATGCAGATAAGTGTTTTTTCTTTTTCATCCTCCCCCTGCCCTGCCACCCTTGTTAAGCAGCAGCCGTCACTGCCATGCAGACATATTAAAGGTTTTGTTTCGTTAGGCAAACCTTATTCATATAGTTTGTTTAGACAAAACATTAATGTAGTAATACAGCACATTATGTCCAATAACACTTTCTGGAATTATGCCACTGACCCATCAACATGAGCACCCTATTAAAAGGTTCTTGCTTAATACAAAAACCAGTGGTGGGGAAATGGTTCCCTTTGTTGCTTTAATAAAAATTAAAAATCCAGTATTTGTAAAGCGCACAACTACCCGGAGGCATCCTGGCGCTGGGGCCATCGAGAAGATTAAGCGAGCTATTGCCCAGAGTCACATGGTGCTGGGCTGACCTGCCACCAGTGCAGGGAATCCAACCGTGAGCCCCAGCGTCTGGTGTCAGTCGCCCTGGCCGCAATGCCACATCTCTAATGTGAATACTTATTCAAGTTGGGGTGATCAACCTTTGCAGCGTATTTATTTATTTTAGTGTTTATATAGCAACAACATACTGCCTTTTACCCCCTTAAAAGCAGCCGACAGATAATAATGAGAAAGAAAGAGGTGGTAAATCACATTTAAGATACACTGTGTCAGGTACCTCTAGCACCCTGAATTCACACTCAATCACCCAACAAGCTATGAAGCAGCTGGAACACATATTTGGAGCCCTGGGAGTCCAGGACTTAGGTTGTGCACTGAGCCCAACACAGAGTGCTCAGAGGAGCTACATGTTGCTCAAAAGACATGGCAAAGCAGATCTTTTCAAACTTGCTTTTAATCGACACTGAACAGGTGGTTGTGACTAAAGACCATCAGAGAAGGTGCCTATTTCACCTAAGGTTCCTCTGTCCCTGCATTGAATAGATTTTTTCTTTAAACATTCAGAGCGCTGAAGAAAGTTAAAGGCAGTATAAATCTGCAAGATATGTAAATGAATTAACTAATTATTAGTATGCTCAGTTGCATATGATTCTCAGATGCATAAAAACGTCATCCATAGTGGTGCTTAGAGCATGACTTATTACAACAATGGGAACTGTGTTTGCGTCACCAATCCCCACCATCCGACGGGTCCTTTGCAGCCTGATTCTTCAGACCTTTAACATTTTTACTAGAGGTCCATTGTGGTCAGTACAATAAGGAATTGATCAGAGTCCTTAATTTGGCCTGGATTTACCACCTGTTGTTTCAGTGTTTGCCGACGCATAGCTGCATATGGTGTTACTGCTTGAATGTTTAGCAGCTGTTGTATGTAGCTCCACTCAGGGCTACCAAATGATTAAAAAGGCTTATAAACAAAAAGTATATTTACTTGTAAATCAACCAGTGTTATGAGACAAGACTAGGTGCTAAGGTTGTACAACTCGATTGATTAGTACATAACAGCATACAATAAAGGCACGGTCACTAACAGAAAACAAAGGTGGATCAACAAAGTGTGTTAAGATTATTAAACACAAAATGATTACTTAGTGCCCTTTGAAAAGGAGGCAAAGCTTTTTCCTCCCAAAGATCTTTTGGCAGTCTCTTTATTAAATTGAGACCAGCTATTCTGTTCCTCTGCCAATCCTTTCCCTCTTCTGTCTTTGATACAGTTCCCCAGCCACTCGGACAGCTGATTTCTTGAAATGAATGTCTGTCTGAGTCTGAGCATAAATACGCTTGATTGTGTCTGCCTAGGTGATGTCACATTTGTAATGTGGCCAATTTCTGTTTGCCATTGGATAGAGGGCGTCCTAACTTGGTCCACGATCATGAATCATGTGATAATGAATGGATACAATTCAGATATTGAGCAGGTTGTATTTGCAGTTATGGAGGTTCTTGCCATATCCCGACCTCTATTAGTTATTTCCATGCCTTTGATAATCCCATGGATTCTCACAGGTCTTCAGTTTATCTGTTTCTTTCACAATAGGGATACTCGCTCCCTACCTTACCATCTACTAATTAGCTGTAGTACATGCTTTCTAAAATTGTAAAACTATGTTGTCACGACATTGTTTTGAGCAATACAGAACCCCCAGTTCTCTGCAATCCACCGAACAGTAAATATTCATTATGTATGACTAAGCATTGGTCAACATCTAATGATGTAAATCCCAGTATCGGCTGGTGTTGTGGAAGAGTGGAGGGCCGGGTGGGGGGGGAGTTTATGGGACGAAAAAACAAAAACAATGACCTGCAGCCATCCACCTCACGCTCTTCTGCTGCTCTCCTCGCAGGCTCCCCACTCCACTGTGGCCAATCCCGACGCTGCTCTCATATTATGAGTGCAGCGTCAAGATTGGTCTGAGCGCTCTAAATTTGCACTCCCAGTGAGACTGGGAGCCTTTGCCTGCTGTCTCCAACTCAGCAACACAGTTCAGGTTGGAGACCGCTTCAGTGCGCATGGCAGTTTTGCCGTCCTGAGACAGTCGGCCAAACCATAATGTGCACTGACAACAGTGCCACCCGCTCCTCCAGCAGCCTTTCATCCCCCATGGCCCCACCCTCAAGGACTTGACAGGAATAAAAAAATAAACAATATTAAAACGTGTGGAGGAACCACTGCGTGAAACCCTTGCTTGAAACTCCAGAGTCAAGACTAGTGGAGAAGCTCTACAATTAGACTAGTTTAATTGCATTTAAAATTCTGTTAATTTCTTGTGGGTGCTTGATCTATTTTGTACTGTTCTTCTAATCCTGATTTAGTAATCTCGTGGTTTAGATTTATCTGTGCACACGTTTCACATATTCTGTGGCACCTAGGAGGTGCAGGTGCTTCGAAATATGAATGTTTACCTTTTCTGAGCTGCAGGACAGTGTCCCAAGTAACCCAGGGCTCATTTGACAAAAAAATAGCAAACGGGATAAATCCATTTTAATGTGACATTTTTCAGTTTAAAATTGGCAAACACACAAACAGGTTGTCACGGGTAGAAAAGGTGCCACAGTCTCCCCACAGCCCTGTTCTTCTTTTTTGAGTTCCTTCCAGTGAACAAATATAAAGTGTGAAAAAAAAAGTGGTCAGGCTCCAGTAAACATAAATAAGGGAAATTAAGTTATAAGATCAGATACGTGTAGTAGCAGGAAGTGAAAACTGAGAGAGCGCAAACTGATATAAATGTATGAGTACATCACACTTACCTATAGTAAGCACAAGTCATGATGAGAAATGCCATGAGTGCTAATAGTATCTGAAATTATATTCTAAATGTATAGCTAATATAGAGATTTAAGTAGAAGTGGAACTAATACAGAAATGTGTGACATTATATGATTTTATTAGACGTGATTATTTTGAATCTATGTCGTGTAGCTGTTAACATATAAGATGGTCTGTGGTAAAACGCAGAACGTGGTAGGCCTCAGGGCCAGAGTTGGAGCTAAAAGGGAAGGTGTTTCTTTTCACGACACAGATTGTTTAACGTTTTTGGTCATTGCATTAATGGGCCATGATTTAGAGTAATGTTTTCTAAATAATAGAATAAGAGTTTTAACATGCTTTAATTAAATGAAGAAATTGAATGCTATAATCATAATGTGAAATATTGTAGGCCTGAAATGTTTTAGCATTGATTTACACGTACATGTCTGGGCTGAGAAATGTTGCAAGCCTTTTTAGAAGTCTATGAGAGTTGGGTTCTTGGCGGCAGATATCTGTCTGCAACAGGAAAGGGGGGATCCAATTATAAGTGAATGAATAGAGGTCTGTTCAGTAGACGGCCCAGACATGGAGGAGGGTTCTGGAATGTTTAAGGGGTATCAGCGGGCCGGAGAAGAGACTGAGAAGCAAGGTCAACTCTAACGTCTGAGGCCCAATACAAAGCATCATGGAAAAAGCCTGAAGTTGCACCACGTGAGAGGCGTTTCGCAAGGGGCGTCTCAAATGTTGTTGACTGTTTTGTATTAGGGACAGCACCCCTGGGTGGAGTTAGAGCAGAGACCTGAGGACCCTTTAGAGAGCGGATGGGTAGGCAGTGAGGGGTCATGACTGGAGAATTTTAGGTTTTCACCAAGAGACTTAGAGTGGGTGACTTCCCTTGGGGGTCATTCATTGCTGACACCTTTGTTAGGTTGGGATTTGGTTAAGTAGGGATACCATCTAGAACAGGGTAGGGACGCCTAACCTGTGTTTGTTTTCCTCCAACCTAAATGAAGGAGAGATATGCGTCTATGCTGATAGCTTTGCTATTTTTAGAACTTGTGTTAGTGATTTCTGTTGCTCGTCTGAGGGCTTTTCGAGAGCACATGTATGTAATTGGACCTGTGTACCTCGTGAATCTCATTCTGAGATGCTTGTATTTGCAGCTCATTATATCTTTACAATAAACTTTTGAAACCTAGAAGTTGTCCGTGATCTTTGAGAGTAGAGTCCTTTCTTGGGTGAACTAATTTGCAGATAGGTGTACTGTTTCCTTCCAAGACAGGCAATAAAGGTTCAGTCGACCAGATCGAGGTTTGGATCAATAGAGATAAGGTATCGATCAAAATCTCGCCCTTTCAGTTGGTAGCTATAGAGGATGGTTGCCTTCTTGAGGACGGTGACCTAGGCCAGGTTAGCTTACCCCAAGGCCCCTAGAAATCGATGATCGGAAGAACAGCCCGCAGATGAAGATCCGGATGACGTGAGACAGAAAAAGCAGCAGTATCAGAGAGAGTGAGTATAAAGGGTTATGCGTGTTAGATTGCGGTGTTTTGTATTGTATCTATGTTGTAATGTCTGGCGGAGTTGAATGTCTGTAGAGTGACTGTGGAACAGGTTGTGAGCGCGCGCAACCGGTGGAAATCTTAAGTTCAAGGAGAGCTTAAGTGGTTCGGGTGTATCGGACACCCAGAGTAATTGTCAACTAGTGTGAAGGGGGTCATGAGGTACCATTGATCACCCGAGAGACCGAGATAGGGGGAACGTAAGAGTGAGTGCGTGAGTAACGGACGCTGGTCGGAAGTTACTGTGTGTGTAAGTAACCTATCAGAAAGACGATAGACATCTCGTCAGTTGTGTTGACAATTACAGATAGACTGTGGACGTACAGTCGAGAGAAGTGACCGCTTGGTCGGAAGTAGTCATTTTTCAGTGTATGAATGGGACGCATGCATAACCGGGAGACGAGTTGAGAAAGGAGGGGTGCTGCTGCGAAGCGGAGAAAAGAGACGTCAGGTGGTGTCGCGCAGTGATTGGCTGACCGGAGAAAGACCGCGCTGTGATAGGCCAGCTAGCGAACACGTCATACAGGGTCGCGACGTGATTGGCCGACAGGAGAAAAACCGCGCTGTGATAGGCCAAGCTAGCAAAGCCGCGACAGGATTGGTGGATTGTCATCAGGAAGTAAACAGAGTAGCGAGGCTGGATTTTGTGCGCATAATTATGAAGTGTTTTAAATGGTTGAAAGCGCTGTTTAAGAAAGAGAGGAGAGGATCGTATGAAGGGGAAGAAGCCCCGCCGGAGGGTACGCCAGCTCGTTATATGGCAGTAAATGTTGGGTTGCATACGATCCTTTGGATATCAGAGTGGAGTAAGATTACTGAAGGAAACGAGGAACTGACGTTCCCGAAGTACGGGACGTTCAGATTAGAGGTGTTACATCGATTGAAATCAGTCATGACCTCAAAGAGACCCTTGCCTAGACCAACCCAGTTTGAAGCCCTTGAGGCATGGCTTAGGGCAGCGCATGAAAGGAATATGAACAGACGACAAGAAAGGGTGAAACGCTCGGTAAGGGCAGTACAGGATGCCAGGTGGGATGCGGATGCTAAAAGATGGAGAGTGCATAATTTGGAAATAAATAAACTGTACCCAGTGTTAGAGGCGCCAGTAAATAAAAGCCCCCTAGAAGAAGATGATGAGAGCGAAACAGAGGACAGCCTGATAAACAGATTACTGACAGACAGGCCACCCCCGTATAATAGAGCAGGGGGAGAGGTCGAGAATACTGAAGGAGAAAAGGGGGGCATTGCAGGAGAGCATAGACCGCTTCCCAGTTCAGAGTGGGATCCTGAGCCAAAGAAAGAGTTGCTCCAGCCTAGTCAGGTGCAACAGGTAGTCGGTAGGTTTGTGGTACAAAGAGCGCCGGAAACGGAAAGCGCCACATCCTACCCATTACCAGATGCACTACAGGTACCTGTTACCATAGGTCCTATAATATCGATATATGACCAAGAGAGAGCAAAAGGGGAAGAACGGAAGCGGAAAGACAGAGAAAGAGCAGAGCAGGCAAGGAGGAACGATACCACTAATTCCCCAAGTCAGATGCCGATACCCAGAGAGTGGAGCACCCCGATGCACACAGCAGGGGACCCAGGAGGAGATCCTGGGGGCCCCAGATGGCCAATGGATTTGAGGGGATCTGGACGAAAGTCCTTTCAAGAACTAAATGAGTACATGAAGCAGTGGGATGAGGCAGTGAAGGCTCAAAAGTGCATCAATGCTGCAGAAGCAGAAAGGGAAAGTCAGGACAGCAGAGCACGAACTCACTGCGGGGCTGGGGAGAGTAGCCCGGAGTGGGACTGTAGAGGGAGTAGGGGAGTCACCCATTGGGCCCGAAATGGAGGTAGAACAGACCTGGAAAACGGGGGCCCCGGGAATGGAGGGGTGGCGTGCCCAATACTCAGTGAAGGGGAGAGGAGAGCGCAAGAGTACAGGAACAGCTTTAAGTGTCCACACTGTGTGCCTGGCACCAGAGAACAGAATGGGAGTTGTGAGAGGTCGCACCATAGTCCCTGTGATGACAGAAATGAGCGCAGCCCAGGGAATATGGGGAACCAGGAAGGATCGTATCGGATACTGAGCGATACGAGGCAAAGGGAGTGTAGCGACCAGAGGGAAAATAACAGAGAGATGTGCGGTGAGAGGAGAGAAGAAGACGAGAGTGGGCAGAGAGAGAGTAGGGATAAAAGGCCCGTGTTCCATCACCTTCCAAGATTGGATGGCCGAGCATGGGACCTGGAGAGATGGGAGCAAGGGAGGCCACCCATTAATTCTCCTGAGCCCAAACGCAGAGCTCGAAGTTGGGATGGTAGGGAGACCAGGGAGCCCCCTTCAAAAGACATATTGCGAGCTGAGATAAAAGCCAAGAGACTTGATGTCTCCAGCTTAAGGTCAGATCTGGATGACATGGTAGATGGTACCCTGCCTTTAGAAAGAATGGAAATGTATGAACAGGATGAAATACTGTATATGGCAAAGGACATCACACGAAAGGCGAGAGCAGTCCATGAGAAGTTAGTCGAACTAGCAGGCAAATATATGGTGGACTTGTCAAGAACCAAAGCATTACAGGGTAACCACAGGCTACATTACTCAGATCGAGATCTAGATGAGAGGAGAACGATTGGGCTGAAAACACACATAAGGGAACTGATTACTGGAATAAGGACATGGAGGGCACTAGATAAATGGGAAGAGAGGTGGTCCAAGAAAGGGACCGGCAGAAGAAGCATGATTGGTATAACACCAGGACAGCAGGGAATAGAAGCTTACCCTTTGCGTGAAGTTGCCAATGGGAGCTATGTACATGTCCCTTGGAGTAGGGGAGATTTAGCTGCTTTTACCACATCTTTCCCCAAGTTACGAGAGAGCCCCGTGGAGTGGTACAAGCAGGTCGAGAGGTTTGTAAAGATCTCAAAAGTCCTATGGATAGATCTGAACACGCTGTTTGACATTGTAGTACCAGGAGATCTGTGGACAGCATGCAAGGTTAGCGCTGAGTGGCCCACAACGGAGCCAGAGAGAGATGCTAGGACTAATGGGCCGTCCGAGATCGTGATGGCAAAATTCGAGAGAGTGATGACTTGGCTGAAAGAAAAAGTGCCAATGCAAGACATAGATTGGGTCAGAATAGACAGAACGAGACAGGAACCCAAAGAGACAGTCCATGAATATTACGAGAGATTGCTGAAGGCGTTTAAACAGTATAGCGGCTTGGATGTAATGGATCCAAAGGACATAGGGCAATTCGTGTCCAAGTTCGTCCTGGGACTGAGACCGGATATTAGTTTAATGATTCAGCAACACTCGATTTGTTGGCAAAGTAGACCCCTAGATGAAATACTGAGATATGCCAGGTACTGCTGTGATGAGGTAGACTCCAAGGCTAAGAAACTAAAAGAGAAGCTGATGGTGGTACAATTGCAGGCAGCAGGAAAGGGGGGACCGCAACAACAGCAGCAAGGGACAGGTACAGGAGGTAAGAAGCAGTACAGTCAGAACAAGGGTAATGAGGAGAGTACTACCTTCAGACCCAGAGTAGACATAGCTACCTTGAAGAAAACGACTAGGTGTCACCAGTGCAACGAGTTGGGGCATTGGAAACGCGAGTGCCCTTACAATGTAGAGATAGGAGAGCAAGAGATAGAGGAGGAAGAGGTCCAGAGCGCACCTATGAGAGGGGCGACGCCATACCAAGGAAAGGTGCTCAAAGGGGGGGGGGCTCCTCCCCGAGCCCAGTTCCCGCAACCTCCTCGAGTAGGGAGTATGGGTAAGACCTATAGACAAATGCCCCTGTTTGTGGAAGGTGAAGAATGCTATTATGTGGACCCATTAACCGGACAGAGAGTGGAAAGAGAAGACTGCACCCTTGGGGCAGCCTTAGAGGTAGATCAGAGGGGACCCTATGTGGAAGCAGAAGTAGCAGGGTGCCCTACGACATTTCTGGTGGACACAGGAGCCACTAGATCCACGATCAGATCAGCTGCAGTTCCAGACCTGCCCATGTCTGGAGAGACCATACAGGTGGTAGGGGTCGCAAACAGGAGAATAACCAGCCAATTGACAGAACCGGTACAGGTGAAAATAGGGAAGTACAGCGATGAGCACCAATTTGTGGTTTGCGATTCAAGCCCTGTGTGTCTGCTAGGAAGAGACCTGTTGTGCAAATTGAATTGTACTATATATTGTACACCCCAGGGAGTGGAGGTATTGACTAATGATGATGATGCAGATTTCAAAGTTGCAAACTCAAGAATATGTGTGGAGCTGTACCCTACTTTGACAGTAGACGAGCTTCCCTGGGATTTGAGAGAGACAGTGGCATCAGAGGTATGGGATTTCACTGGGGAAGAGATTGGATTAGTCAAAGGGGTGGACCCAGTGAAAATTGTAGTGAAACCGCATGCTGAGTTCCCAAGAACACCCCAGTATAAATTGACTCCAGAAACGATTGCAGGCATAAAACCCGTGATCGAGTCCATGATTAAACAGGGAATACTGAAAGAAATCGTGGGTAGTCCATGTAACTCCCCGATTATGGGTCTGCAGAAACCAAATGGGAAATTTCGGATAGTGCAGGACCTTCGAAAGATTAATAACATAGTCGTTTCATGTTGTCCAGTGGTACCGAATCCATCAGTGATACTGTTTCAGATTCCATTCCAAGCTGAGTGGTTCACTGTGATAGATCTTTGTCAGGCTTTCTTTTCGATCCCTTTGGACGAAGATAGCCATTTTCTTTTCGCATTTAAGCTGGAAAATCGCGTCCTAACATGGTGTCGTATCCCTCAGGGGTATACAGAGAGTCCATCGATCTTTAACCAGCTTCTGAAGAAAAATCTTGAAAGTCTAGTGCTGCCCCAGAAGTCAGTTCTGGTCCAGTACATAGACGACCTCCTTGTGGCGTCAGAAACAGAAGAAGCTTGCAGGGAAGATTCCATTGCTTTGTTAAATCACCTAGCTGCCAATGGGCACAAGGTGTCCCCGGGAAAATTGCAGTACTGCCTGACAGAAGTACAGTACTTAGGACACAGAATTGAGAAAGGCAAACGAAAAGTGTCACCAGACAGGATAGAGGCGATCATGAAAATGAACGCGCCTCAGACACAGAGAGAGGTCAGGATGTTCCTAGGGATGGTGGGTTATTGCCGACAGTGGATCGTGAACTTTTCACTGAAAGCAAAGCCCTTGCAAAAACTGACGCACAAAGAGGTGAGTGATCCGGTACCATGGGACAAAGACTGTTTGATGGCATTCTTACAGCTGAGAGAGGACCTGTGTCGTGCTCCGGCATTGGGAATGCCTGATTACAATAAACAATTCTTTCTTTACTGTTGTGAGAGAGAAGGTTGTGCGTTGTCTGTGTTGGTCCAAATCCATGGGAATGCCCGTAGACCAGTTGCTTATTTTTCAGCTACTTTAGACCCAGTAGCCGCAGCGTTGCCCGGATGTCTCAAATCCGTTGCTGCAACGGGTGTCAGCATTGAGAGATGTGAAAATATCGTTATGGGGCACCCGTTAGAGGTGTGCGTGCCACATTCTGTTGAACTATTGATGACCAGGACCAAAACACAGCATCTGACCAATAGCAGGCTCACGCGCTATGAGCAAGTTATTCTTGCTGCAGAGAACGTGACCCTCAAGAGATGCTCTGTTTTGAACCCTGCTACCTTAATGCCACTTCCAAATGATATTGATGATGATGATGAATATACAGACCATGACTGTCTCGATGTGACTGAACTATGCACCAAACCCAGACCCGACATCGTGGATGAGCCACTGACGGACCCAGATGAAGTTTTCTTTGTCGATGGCTCATGTGTAAGAGACGAAGTTGGGCAGTTGAGAGCAGCTTATGCTGTTTGTACAATTGAAGGAGTTGTGGAAGCTGGGTGCCTGGAAGGAGTACACTCCGCTCAGGTAGCCGAGATTATTGCCCTAACACGTGCTTGCTTAGCAGGCAATCAAATTCGAGTCACCATCTACACCGACAGCCAATACGGGTTTGGGGTAGTTCATGATTACGGGCAGTTATGGTCTCAAAGAGGGTTCATGACTTCTTCAGGCTCTCCCATTCGCAATGGAGAGTTTGTGCGCTTGTTGTTAGAAGCATTGCAATGTCCAGCAAGTATCGCAGTTGTAAAGTGCATCGCACATACCAAAAATGAGGACTTTGTTTCGAAAGGCAATAGATATGCTGATGAAGTTGCGCGGTATTGCGCAGAACAAGGTTACTCTTTCACAGAGGTGGATGTGGGTGGAATAAATGTGAGAACTGAATTAGCCATGATACTGGAAACTGTTGATACTTGGGATGAATTGTCAACCATGCAAGAAAATGCTCCTGATTCAGAAAAGGAAACATGGGTAAAGGCAGGATGTGTAGTGGGTGAGACTCATTTTTGGGTCTCAGCAGACGGCAGAGCAGTGTTGCCCAACGAGATGGTGAGTCCAATGGCTAGACTCATACATGGTCCCGTACACTTAGGGAGAGATGCTATGCTGAGAGTGTTTAGACAGACTTGGTACAATCCTAAGTTTAGAATAGCAGCAGAAGCAGTGTGCCAGCGTTGTGTGACCTGCCAGCAGCTGAATGTAGGGAAAAGAACACCAGTTGCACTAAGTCACATAGGAAGGTCTGGAGGTCCATTCAACAGAATGCAGATAGATTTCATTGAAATGCCAAGATGCAACCGCCTCCGCTATGTCTTGGTGGTTGTTTGTGTGTTCTCCAGATGGGTTGAGGCATACCCTACACGTAGGTGCGACACCCTCACAGTGGCTAAGTTACTGCTTAGAGAACTTATCCCTCGGTTCGGGGTGCCGGCCTTTTTGGAATCAGATAGGGGAACACATTTTAACAGCGAGCTTGTGAAGATGATTTGTGTTGCACTGAATATCGACCAAAAGCTCCATTGCAGTTACCGACCAGAAGCCTCAGGAATTGTGGAACAAATTAATGGCACGATCAAGTCCAGAATAGCGAAAGTTTGCTCCTCAACGACCCTGAGTTGGCCTGACGCCCTGCCATTGGTACTCATGAGCCTTCGTAGTACCCCAGACAGAAGAACAGGGTTGTCACCACATGAGGTGTTAATGGGGAGAGCAATGAGACTGCCATCTATTCCAGCTACTGCACTGTTAAATATCACAGATGATATGATCCTGGACTATTGTAAGGGGCTGTCTGACGCCATGCGTTCTGTGTCCCTTCAGGTGCAGGCTGCAGAGGTTCCAGCGTGCCAGGGCCCTTGCCATGACCTGTATCCGGGGGACTGGGTCCTGGTGAAGAAACATGTGAGAAGAAGCTGCTTGGATATTCGTTGGCGTGGGCCCTACCAGGTCATCCTGATCACAAGTACAGCTGTAAAGGTGGGAGGCCTGCCCAACTGGATACACGCGTCGCATACGAAAAGGGTTCCAGCACCTCTGGAAACAGCTCCTCTCTCGGATGGACGTCCAGCTGAGGACCAAGAAGCCATAGAGGGGGCTAGCCAAGCTGTAGAGGTGCCAGTGGAAGCAGGGAACGAGTCTGACCAAGCTGAGGACGGTCAGTACAACAGCGAAACAGAAGACGCTACGGAAGGAGAAGACAGCTGGGAGTACGAGTCTGACCCTGACAGGTCTGAAAGAGAGCGAGAACAGACCAGAAGGAGAAGGAGTAGAAGGGCACGTGGAGAAGCAAATTGGCCGCAAAGAAGAAGTTCTAGCCTGAGGTCAACTCCAGAAGCAACCCTTCCTCCGATATCAGAAGACTCAGACCCAGAAGAAGGTGCTCAGGGCGCTGAAGCACCAGACCGAAGAAGGTCAAGAAGAGTGCGTGTGCCTAACAGAAGATACTCCACACCTGAGTGGACATATCTGGCGACAAATGTCTGTGAAACCGGAGACAGGGAGGATCCGAGCGGTGGTGGTGTCCAGTTCTGAGCCCATTATCACCGTGGAAATACAACTGTTGGTACCCGGTGTCGAACAAGAAGGGTCACTAACATTCGTGCTCCCCAGACCTCCCCGCCTCAGCAAGTTAAAACACATGTTTCTTACAGAATTGAAATTCCCCGACTTTGGTACCATGATAACAGCACATGAAGAGCATACTCTTCGCATGGAAATATTGAACTATGCTATTGAAGCTGCAACCACAAATCTAATAGTCGATTGTTAAAGGACTTTGTAAATAAAGCAAGCAGAAGAAAAGAAGATTACCTAGCGCCCAGGAAGCAGAGAATTTTAGGGAACCCCTTGAGTGGATGGAGAAGGGCTAGGGTTGTCTTTTTGAACTGTGAAAGGACTTTTTTGCGAAAAAGGCTGTCAGCCTCCAGCTGTGTGGATTCTAAAGACAAAAAAGGATTGAAAGAGACTGTAAAGGAACGAGAGGAAAAGAACTTTTTTGCAAAGAGAAAGGGAAAAGCTAGATTGTCTGACGAAATGGAGGCCGGCACCCCGAACCGCAGAGCTAAATGTATAATAGGTACACTAATAGTAGGAGTGATAATATTAATAGCTTTAGTGGTAACAATTTCTTATGTAAAGGGACATGAGGAAGAGGTAAAGGTAACTGATGCGAATTCTGTAGTAACACTTACACCCACTGTTGCAGGTGAGAAAAGGGAAAACACTCAAGAGAAAGCGTTATTGGCTGCAGAAGCCCGCAGGTTACATGTAGACGAGTCCCAAGGAGACTTTAGGTCAAATGCTTATGCTAAACTTTTGTATGAATACGTGGATGCCATGGAGGTTAAGGATTGCTACGTCTGCATGCAGTTGCCTGCGTCTGTAGATGAAGGAATTCGATATCATCACCTCCCTCTGACATATGGCATTACATGTAGCTTATTGCTTAGTATATTTTATGAGAGAGATAGTTTTGAATACTATTTCTCCAATTATGATTCTGTGTTGCCAGAAGTCCCGAATTATAAGCAGATGAATAAATGGGATTACTGGAAGAGTGAAGACAGATTGGCCAAGTTCTTCATTCCTTGGATTACCTTAGATACTTCACATGCCCGTAGAAATAATCTGACATGCAAGGTGTCAGAAGTCGAGAAAAAGTTCATAGGGCAGGTGGATGATCGTTACAGGAGACAAAAGATTTTGAAAAAATCAGGACAAGGGAAATTAGATTGGACCGAGGAAGAGAAGTCACATAAGAGAAAGGGTAGTAGTGGTCCAATAGCTTTAGATAAAGCGCAGAAAGGAAAGTTATGTCTTCACCGAGCCAAAACGTATTATGAAAATGTATACGTGGGTGAAGTTGACTGTGAACATGCTTTTAATTTAGAGTACTACACTAAGGATTTCCTGAAGGGAATGCAAGTAATTCCAAATGTGTATTTTGTATGTGGAAGAAATGCTTACGTGAGACTACCTGACAACTGGTATGGATCATGTTACTTGGCAATTGTCTTCCCCAAAATATATCATGCACAAGACTTATTGATCATTGAGGGCCAGACATCATCGAGGGGAAGGAGAGATTTAGGCGATGCAGAAATGGTTGGAGATGTCTTTGGAGCTATGTTCCCTCTTTTGGGAATAATCCTTAATGATGTTAAAATTAGACGACTGGCAACAGTTGTCGACAGGTTGTCTGCCAGCACTGCTCAGTCCTTAATGCTGGTAGAAGGAGAGATGCAATCGATAAGGGCTATGGTTCTTCAAAATCGGCTTGCATTAGATGTCTTATTAGCAAAAGAGGGCGGAGTCTGTAAGGCTTTGAAGGTTCAGGAATGTTGCACTTACATTCCAGACCTTTCAAAACCCCTTGAGAAAGTTATTAAGAACATAACTAATATACACAAAGAGATCGAAGACTTGAGTAGAGAAAATGTCTGGGAAAAGGTGGGCCACGGAATGAGTACAGTTGGAGGGTGGTTTTCCACCTTAGGCAAAAGCTTTATTTGGTATATCCTAAAGCCTATCATCATAATATTGATCTGTGGGATAATATTGTGGGGATTGGTGAGGGTATTCAAATGGTACAGAGCAAGAAGGTCAGAAAGGGCCCAAAGAGAACAGTTGCAGAGATTGGCTGCCATACAAGATAATCAGTACAGGAGCCTGAGAGCTCTGGAAGCGCAGAGAATGCCAGCAATAACTGCAGTTTAAATGTTAGTGATGACCCCGAGAGGTCATCAAAGGGGGGAACTGAGAGAGCGCAAACTGATATAAATGTATGAGTACATCACACTTACCTATAGTAAGCACAAGTCATGATGAGAAATGCCATGAGTGCTAATAGTATCTGAAATTATATTCTAAATGTATAGCTAATATAGAGATTTAAGTAGAAGTGGAACTAATACAGAAATGTGTGACATTATATGATTTTATTAGACGTGATTATTTTGAATCTATGTCGTGTAGCTGTTAACATATAAGATGGTCTGTGGTAAAACGCAGAACGTGGTAGGCCTCAGGGCCAGAGTTGGAGCTAAAAGGGAAGGTGTTTCTTTTCACGACACAGATTGTTTAACGTTTTTGGTCATTGCATTAATGGGCCATGATTTAGAGTAATGTTTTCTAAATAATAGAATAAGAGTTTTAACATGCTTTAATTAAATGAAGAAATTGAATGCTATAATCATAATGTGAAATATTGTAGGCCTGAAATGTTTTAGCATTGATTTACACGTACATGTCTGGGCTGAGAAATGTTGCAAGCCTTTTTAGAAGTCTATGAGAGTTGGGTTCTTGGCGGCAGATATCTGTCTGCAACAGGAAAGGGGGGATCCAATTATAAGTGAATGAATAGAGGTCTGTTCAGTAGACGGCCCAGACATGGAGGAGGGTTCTGGAATGTTTAAGGGGTATCAGCGGGCCGGAGAAGAGACTGAGAAGCAAGGTCAACTCTAACGTCTGAGGCCCAATACAAAGCATCATGGAAAAAGCCTGAAGTTGCACCACGTGAGAGGCGTTTCGCAAGGGGCGTCTCAAATGTTGTTGACTGTTTTGTATTAGGGACAGCACCCCTGGGTGGAGTTAGAGCAGAGACCTGAGGACCCTTTAGAGAGCGGATGGGTAGGCAGTGAGGGGTCATGACTGGAGAATTTTAGGTTTTCACCAAGAGACTTAGAGTGGGTGACTTCCCTTGGGGGTCATTCATTGCTGACACCTTTGTTAGGTTGGGATTTGGTTAAGTAGGGATACCATCTAGAACAGGGTAGGGACGCCTAACCTGTGTTTGTTTTCCTCCAACCTAAATGAAGGAGAGATATGCGTCTATGCTGATAGCTTTGCTATTTTTAGAACTTGTGTTAGTGATTTCTGTTGCTCGTCTGAGGGCTTTTCGAGAGCACATGTATGTAATTGGACCTGTGTACCTCGTGAATCTCATTCTGAGATGCTTGTATTTGCAGCTCATTATATCTTTACAATAAACTTTTGAAACCTAGAAGTTGTCCGTGATCTTTGAGAGTAGAGTCCTTTCTTGGGTGAACTAATTTGCAGATAGGTGTACTGTTTCCTTCCAAGACAGGCAATAAAGGTTCAGTCGACCAGATCGAGGTTTGGATCAATAGAGATAAGGTATCGATCAAAATCTCGCCCTTTCAAAACCACATAACATTAACAAGAGCAGGACACTACAATACGTTGTTTAGCCTTCCTCTTCAAGGGGTTCTGCGGAATGTGGAAACCGTGCCTAGTGGGGAATTGACAATTTACAAATACAGGCCATTTGAGATTTACATGAATCAACATATGGGTGATTTGTGATTTGTGAATTGTGCTTTGTGGCAATAGAAGAGGTGATGAGAATTGAGACAGTGGTGTAGTGGGACAATGAAGAGTCACACATCAGTTGTTAGCATGATAATGGGTGAAACTGGACTGAGAGGCAAAAGTAGAGAAGGAGGGAAAGGAGTTTATCACATCGATGTAACATTCAATTGCACTGAATGGGCCTTGTCATTTACGTCAGGTTCAGAAATCTACCTTCATAGCAGCATGCCTCTTGGCATGTCCCACTATTATGTGTATCATTCTGCAATAATAATCCATTCATCAGCTATGACTGGTCTGAAAATGTCATAATTCGCCAGCTAACTAAAATCAGTTTTACTTAAATGTTCACTTCCATCTTGATTGTGTCTCTCTGGTGTGTTCTCTCAAAGAAGGTCACTGAAGGATTTCAGGCAGTCAAGTGCCCCTCTGATAAACCAGCGAGGGGGCTTCTTTCAGAGCCTGTCTTATGATCAGCATCCGAATCTGAGTTTGCTGATAGAAAGCACCATTCAGATCTTGAATGTATTGATGTGGCGAGATGGAGTATTGATCTGTTGAGTGGGTTCAGGAGCTGCTGAGGGTGAGTTCTAACTTCACAGTGTAAGATCAGACCAGGCTGACAGGTTGATTCTTCAACATGGCGGACAGGTACTCAGGGAGACAGATGAGAGACCTGTCGAACAAACTGGTGTGCATGGTTGTTGCAAAGCCTCATGTACACAGCGACGGATGACGTGGGATTTGATCATGAAAGCTACCCCAAGCAGTTCTTTTGTTTGCAGATTGAAGGTATTGATTCATTACTATTTATTGATAGTTCTTCAGAGGCGGACAGATATTTCCAACTGATGGCCTACTTAGCTGTAGCTCCCATAATGCATCATGTGCTGGAGAAGGAGACATGTCGGCCTATGTGTAGTTGTCGTTACGCACCCAGAGCTTAGTATAGATTCAGATTATAGGGCTAATCATAGCTTGACTAATTTCCCTTTTTCCTGATGGTCGACGGCCTCGCTTTCTTTCAGGGAAGAGTTGGTCTGAACTGAAATGTCTTGTGTGAACTGAGATCGCTTCTGTGCCATGCACAAGCAATGTTCACCTCTTGGCTTAGAGAACCTGGATGGTGAGCCATCGTGAGGGAAAAGGAAAGCGTCATCATTTATCCTTGTGAAAATGTGAGTCTTGCAATGAGAAGACTACACAACCTTGCTGACGCTTTGTGACATTTAACGACCACTGCCACACAGTTAAAACCCATACCTTGGGAGCCTGCCCTCCTCCCTAGCAGATCCTGCAGTTTCTCCTCACCATCATAGTGATGACTCGTGGGGTAGAGCATGAAACACTGCATACACAAAGTTGTGCACTGTCAGACTGTCTGTGCGTTCTAGTGCAAATGTCGAAATTTGCTCTCTGCTAGCAAAGAGAAAGGTGTCATAGTGTGGCATTGGGGTCACGTAGTCACTCATTCACATGCCTATCATTCCGTGGGCGTTTTCTCTCACTGAAGACCAGGAGTGTGTCCTGCTACATTCACCTGCAGTGCAACATCTGACTAATGCCATGGCTATCAAATCGCTTTCGACGAGGCCACCTACCAAGTCGCCTTCCACCAAAACACTTTCCCTTTTTCCAGGCAGCGAAAGGATGATGTTTCTACCAGAATTGTTGCCAATATTGCAAATATGATTAAAAGTTGCCTCCAGGATGTCACACACCATTCAGGCATCGCAACGCCACACAGCCTCATACACAGCATTACGCCACAACTTTTGCTACATGTGCTCCTGACAAACATTTGCCAGAATGTGAAATAGCCTCAGAAGACTACATCTTCCATTCGTTTCTCATAGTGTCAGAAATGGCAACATGCAACAAAGCAATAAAAGCCTTCCTGTGTCACAGAAGCAGAGATAGGCCAATGTCATCTTAACATTACAATAGAACAGATGTGACGCTGAGATGTATAGGCCTGGCTACATCTCAGAGTTGATGTGTTCCCACCAGTACTGTTAGCGCACTTTCCACTCACCTAAAGTAGCAATGACTTGTCCTACATATGAACTCCATCCTCTCAGCCTCATAAGACACTATATCTTCCACTCCACCCCAAAAGACTCCCATCATTCCATCTTCCTTACAAAGTGTCCCTCACCATTGCTCTCCCCAGCTGTGTATATTGGTGGGGTTTCTTGGCCTAATAGTGTAACATTAAGCTTTTACAGTTCAACTGGAACATGTGAACCTTTCCAAACCACAGGCGGGGGACTGCTAAGACACCATTTTATTCCATATTGTATTCACATGTCAACACATTTACCCCTTTTTAGGTCGAAGCCTACCAGATGGCGCAGCTGCGTGGTTTGCTAATGGTATCTTGGGGACATTCAGAAAACTTCCCTGGGATGCATTGCGCCTGTTGCTTACCAATGGGTTTGCCGTTTGTAACTCACATTTTCTGGCTTTCTATTTGCTGGCTTTATTTGTTTTAGACTTTCGAGGGTGAGTTCATCCCTCCCAAGGAGCAAAGCCTTTTCACAATAACTCCCCTTGTATTCTTCCATGAGTGCTCCTTTCTGTAAATTGGCCTGTACATCTTGTTCTCATCTTGTCACATTTATTTTGCATTAAAAGAAAGAGGTCAAAATGTCAGGCTCTGTCTTAGAGGGAGCTTGGTGTTTACTTTTCTTTGCCTGACTTCAACGTAAGAGGACAATCTTGCTGGATGCTGGGAGTAGCAAAGGTTTTTTTCTAGCACACAACATGAAAATGAACTGTGCAAATAATTCAGAATATATCAGAATTAGGAACGCACAAAAGAAGCACATTTTTTGATAATTCTGATGTGTGTTGGAAACAAATACTCTAATGTAGTCAAACAAATCAATACACTAGGTGATGCCATTTCCACGCTTTATTGTTTGTGTGTTGTATAGTTTTATTAGTAAAACTGTATGTCTGTGCAAATGTAATGGTAATTTTAATTGAAAATGTGTTGTCTGTAATGGCAGTGTGCTACCACGACAAACGTACTCTGCTCTACATCACTCCACTCTACCCTGCACCACTCCATGCCACTGAACTCTACTCTGCACCACTCCACTGTACACCATTCCACACCACTGCATTCTGCGCCACTGCACTCTACTCCACTCTGCACCACTTTACTCTATGCTTCTTTACTCTGCACTAGTCCAATCTATGCCAATGCACTCTACTCTAAACCACTGCACTCTACACCACTGCACTCTATACCAATGCACCCTACTCTGCACCACTGTGCTCTACACCACTGCTCCCTACAAAGCTACTCTCTTCGCAAATGCACTCTACCCAACTGTACACCACTACACCCTAGGACACTCTACTCTGCAACACTGCACTCTCCGCTACTGAACTCTAAGCCACTCTGCTATGCACTACTGCGCTCTATGCCAATGCACTCTATGCCACTCTACTCTGCATAACGCACTATACACTACTGCACTGTATCACTCCATGCCACGGCACTCGCTCTGTCACTCTACTGTGCAGCACTCCACTCTGCATCACTGCATTCTACTAAACACCACTTCAATCATATGCCATGGAATTCTACAACACTGCATTGTATGCCTCTGAATTCTGTGACTCTGCACTCTACATCTACTCTGCAACACTCTATGCCAATGCACTCTATGGCACCCCACCGCACTCCACTCTACAGCACTCTGCTCTATGCCACTGCACTCTACACCACTGCATTCTACTCTGTACGCTACACTCAACACTACTCTACTCAACACTACTCTACTCAACACCACTTTACTCTACGTCACTGCACTCTACAACAATGTACTCTACACCACTGCATCTACAACAGTGCACCTTGCAGCACTGCACTCTACGCCGCTCTACTCTGCACTACTGCATTCTATGTCACTGCACTCTATGCCACTCTCCTCTGCATCAATCCACTCTATGCAACTACCCTCTATGCCATTGTATTCTACTCTGCACAACTCTACACCACTCTATTCTTCACCACTCTATTCCACTGAATTCTTTGCCACTCTACTCTGCACCACTGCATTCTATGGCACCTACGCAACTCTACTCTGCAACACTCTACGCCAGTGCACTCTACATCAGGCCATTTCACTGTACTCCACTCTAAGTGACTCCACTATGTACCAATCCAATACATGACACTCTCTGCCACTCTACAACACCCTACTTCACTCTTCACCATTCCACTCAACGCCACTCTCCTCTACGCCATCAACTAGCAGCCATGCTGGTGAAGAACATAACATGGCTAAAACACATTGGCAAAGCCAATAGCTCTTGCATAAGAGATGCCTTTTGGCTCTACTGATGCTTGCACCAGTCTTCTGACCTGATGGGGGCTCCGTGCTGGCAGTTCGGTTTCTGGGCCATGGGTGACAATGACCCAAGGGGCCCGCAACATTTTGCCTTCTCACACCGCTACCTTCTTTGTCTTCTCACACCGCTACCTTCTTTGTCTTCTCACACCGCTACCTTCTTTGTCTTTGCAATATGAGGGTCTACTACTTTGATTAACCGAAATGTGGCGACACGTCATCGTTTTCTACATGGTCAGCAAGGCGAGCCCTCAAGCAACGTAGAGGATGCACTGTGTGCGGCAAACAAACAACATGAGTGAGGACACTGAGGTCCAACGTGGCCAGGCTGTGACATCCAGCCTTTTTTGTGGGAGACTGACCTTGCTTTTTATAGCTCTGGAAACGTGTCTGTGTTTGACTTTGGGGTCTCTGAAGACGTTCTGTTTATACCGTTCTGATTGTTCTCGGGCAGCTGTGTGAAGGAAACCTCCACTATTTCAAACATTGCAAACTTATGTAAACAGCTTTAATTGTGTAGGATAAATGTTATTTCCTCTGTGTCTTCCACCGTCCACGCCTGTGACTTCTTTTCTGCGTTGTCTTCTGTTGTTCTTGCCCTGCAGGCCTTCGAGTCCAGAACTCGTTCACATGCAGGCTGCGGCTCCCTTCCCAGTCATTCACTCACCAACCAATTACAGGTCGAAAAGTAGAATAAAGCAAAACCTACTTTTTCCCTGAAGTTTGCTTTTCATTACCAGAAGTGTGTTATTTATTTACACCAGAGTATATAATATGAAATCAGTAATTGTTATTCACATTGAAATATCACTCGTTTGGCTGGTGTTGGTTAAAACGGTAGTGCATATAAAACCTGTAATTAAAGTCAGTGCAAATTTGCTGAAAATACTGGAGAAATCTGCCGAGAGGAACTAAAATCTGCAGAAACTGTAGTGAAAAATCACTTTAATGTTGCTTAGAGAAATGACGAAAATTATCAAAAATTTACAGGAAACTCCACTCCTTTGTTTTCAAAACGCCTAGAAAACAAGCTACTGACATATATGCATCGCCTCTACCTTTCTTCAGCTTTACTGTGTGAGTCCTGGTGACAAGGACCTCTCCCTCCCACCACACACATCTCAGCAGCATTTCTTTGTTCTGATGTTTAGCAGCTGCACCCACATGCACATTTCCTCAGACCCTGCTTTGCATGTTCCTGCTAGATTCAGTTGTGGGGAATAGGAGTCAGTTGGTGACCGACTGACTTGTACAGAGTACCTTTCCTGCAATCGCTGACAGCGCAAGCGGTCACTGCTCAGATGAACTGCTGATAAAGTTGAGTAACACAGTCATTGAGTGCAGTGTTGCAGAAGAAGCTCTGTCTCTTGGGCCCTGGTACTCCTTCCTTTCTGCAGGTCTCATTCATTTGGTCCTTGCCTGCACATTCAGCCAGAGATTAAAAATCTGTGGGGGATTTTGAAAGTTAAAAATCTATTGGAAATGTCCTGAATTTACCAGTAGCTAATACATTTGTATTTTGCAAAGAAAACAATGATCCACAGAATTGGGTTGTCCCTGCCTATAATTCAAGGAACTATTTCCTCTTGTATTTTGACTGAATTGTACATTTGAACCACCAATGAAGCCTAATGATATTTTTAATGTAAAATGGAAAGCATAACAGGTAATGTGTATTATATCGTCTTCAAGTCATAGTGCCCATTACGAACCACGTGGCCTACTGATTGTGATATCATGTCACTCTACCCCGTGATGGCTTTACCGGACCATAAGTCACTGTCCTGTACCCGCTGTGACTAGAATGGGCAATCTATACCAATTTAGACATAATCTTTCTTTTCTCAGTGTTTCTCAGTGTTTGGAAAAATCAATTTGTGAAAGTGGGGGAACCACAACTCTGATTCATGTCAACAATAATTAAGCAGGGTTGAATCCTTCAACCACAGCAGAGATGCATGTTACGCAAGAGTGTAAAATCTGGGAGATGCTGGAAATGCAGAGATTGCTTGGAGAAATGTGTATGCATGATATTCTGTCAGTCTGAGCATAAACTGATGGATGGGATGCTTGCATTAATCTCAGCCTCTACTGCTTTACACACCATCATTTTAACTGATCTGTGCCAATACGGACAGGCCAACTATATGCAAAGAGATCTTGGCAGCGCCTTAGAAGGACAATTTAGTCAAGTGCTAGGCCATGTTCCCTTTGAATGGGAACACAGGCACCCCCATCTTGGTTTGTTCTTGGGGCAGGTTAAATCCTGTTGCACAACAATCTTGGGAACCATCTCAGGCCATTCGCCTCTTGTTTACAACAAAGGTCTACTTAGCACAAAAAAACGTTGGGTGGAAAACTGGTTTACTTTGGAATGCTTTCCATACCGTACATTCCAGCTCCTCCGTGCCCTCACAGACAGGGAACCAACAATATGCAAATCATTCTTGTCTCCTAATTGAAAAGGGTGGTAAGGCCGAACATGTTGGGCCGTGTCTCATACTCAATGAGTTCTCCGCAAAGATGAAAGATTCGAAGTGGAAGTGGTCCAGTACCCTCATCTTAGGAGTCTGTTCATTCCCTCTTGAATATTTTTATGGGGCTTGCCTTATTTGGTTTACCTGGATCTTTCCCTAGAAGAAATATCCTCTATGGAGGTCAACCTTTCTTTATTGCGACAGTGCAACATCAGTTTTTAAAATAATAAGGTGATGTGTCCTATTGGCTAAGTTAGGAACCAGGAGATTGAATCCAATTTTCTTCTTCATTTGATCAAATTGTCTGATCCTCTGCAAATCAATTTACCTCCCTGTGACTCTGATCTCTTATTTATTGCCCAAAACTTGAGAGCTTCCAGAGGTGATCCAGTTTACAGCATTTGTTACATATTAAAATTAATTTTTATTCTATATTTGCTCTAGAAATGTTTAAGGTAAATCTAAACCATACAAGGGATCCTGAACACTGATATGCCGGCTTATTGCTAACAAAAAATCTCTATTATTTTTACAAAGGTATTAATTATTGCAACCTATGCAAGGTTTCGGACTGGCCTTTCCTTACCCCGTGCTGCTCCTGCATTGTCTTTTCTTTCTCTCTTTTTCACTGTATCTCCTCTAGTCCCACTAAACACACACAACGACTTTGCAGAAGTATCTTGAACATGACTCTGATAAGAGATGTAGGGTAAACCTCTGCCTGCGCTAATATGAAGGGCACATATGGCGCAAGGAAGAGAGAGGCGGGCAGGTTATTCATGCAGGGACGGACATATTGTTCCACTTATTGTTGCATTGGACCCCTTTTCTTCTTCCTGGTTACATTTGTGTTGCAGATGAAAGGGAGCACTTGTTTTTCACATATCAAAATATGACTATGCATATGTCCATGTATGAATGATTGCCCGTGGTGGTCAAACACGCGATCATAGTTGAGTGATCACAAACAATGGCTCCTGCCTTCAGCGAGGTGTAAACCACGCTCACATTGGAAGCCAATATTGGTACTTCTTTTGTGTTGATGAGGAGCTTGCTTGCACAGTGACGCTTGGGACTGCCCGCGTCATTGAACACTATGTATACACCCTGATCCGAATACGTGTGTTCAGTAAACTAATTAACCCAGGAATAGTGTATATGTGGTAATGGTCGTGATATTCTCTTTCTAAAGTATAACACAGGCATAAGCTAAACAACACAACATAATACTTTGCAAATATTAATTTTAGTGCATATATATATATGTATATGAAAAAAAAATATATATATATATATATATATATATATATTTTTTTTTTTAATGAATGAAGGGGTCCAGATATTTCTTTAGGAGCCCACCACCATCAAATGCCATTGTTGCAGAGCGCCAAATCGGTCTAGTTTTGATTTCATAGTTGCACAAATGAAGCATTTGCAGTTATCCATTATTAATGATGAATTCTAAGGTTTACAGGAAGCATGATGAAAGGGGGGGCAGAGTAGGTTGAAAGCTGAGACAGAACGACGCATGCTCATCTTTGAGGCTGTTTGCTGGTGCATGTTCATATGGACGGAAATCCCTTGTTGCTTCAATACTGTGCTTATCATGGCTAGGGTGAAAATCATTCTGGCTCACCCAGAGATAAATGCTGTGTCCACTAAGCGCCTACCTATAATCTGAGCCATTGTAATGACTCTTGACAAAGTCCTTGATTCCAGCAGAATAGTGAAGGTAAAACCTTAAATAATTAATGTTCCAGTCACATGTATTCAGACGTGAGCTATAAGATTTGTGGAGGTTTGTGTCCTTAAGCGGAAACCTGCTTGTACTGACCAATCATTGACAAAGCAATTCCTAAAAAGATGCCCCACCACATAATCAAATTCCCTCACTCCCAATTAGGCACCTTCTCGAGCTACCACAAGGGATACAATGGGTTGTATTGACTCCAGACCTCCCCTCTCCTTCCTAACCAGTAGTGGAGATCACCTAAGAGATCACTTCATACTCATTCAAGCAGCTCGAGGTCAAGGCACCACTGAACACTAAATTTGATTGCTTTTCTGTTGGAACTACATGAGTTGAGGGTTTAAAAATTGGTGTATCCTTAGCAGAGACACATGTGATATTCCTCGGTAACCCGCCTCCCTCTCTTCTGTTCTCATTTTATTTTTTCACAGACAATAGCCAAAATGGTCATTGTTGCAATAAGCCGTTGACACATGGCTAAACATCAAAAACAAATGATAGACAGAAACAGTGGAGTCACAGTGAGCTGGAGATGCCACATCCCTTTCACAGGTTGCAGTTAATTGTCATAGAGAAGGTGCCACCTGCACCGGCAAGGACACAAGCAATGGGAGAGTGGCAGGAGTCCTGGTGGGGTAGGGCGGATCCCAACCTGGAGGGACACCCACCAGCCGCACCAAGTACACGTCCTGTGACAATAGCAATGAGTCTTGCATGCCAGTGTCCAGGTGTGACCCAGGCAGGGGCACAAATCCCAAGGCGAGTAAGGGTACGTTCGAAACTAAATGTTGAGCCGCTGAAGGGGCGCAGTGCTTGCCTCCCTCACTCAATGACAACCCATTATGTGCACTGCAGGGGGGGATCCAGGGATCTAGGGTAGCGCTGAAGGTGGACATGTGTCATTTTTCATCTCTAGGTTGCTAATACAGGTGTCCCAGCTCTAACCCCTAGCAGTCCCTCCCCCACGCGTACATGCCACTGCAAGGACATCCAGCTCAGAGGTGTATGTTGGGGCTTGCATACGCTTTCCAGGACATCGCAATCTTTTGCTTGAAGAGCACATAAGTGAGGTCCATGAACCAGTGCAAGTATTTGTTCCCTTTAGCCTTAGGGTGATTCCCGAGGAGGCATGGCTTGGCAGTTCGGGCTGGACTGTTCCCATGAGGCACAGGGTTAGACTGATTTGCATATGGCCATGTCTGAACTGGGGTGGCAGAGTGGGCTAAAGAACGGTGATGGATTAAACCCAGATCAGTTGCCTGGGGGTGAGTGCTTGTATTGTCAATGCTCCGTCCATCATTTCCTTTGGTTTTTCATAATTCAGGTGAAGACAGGAGCAAATGCTCAACCACTGCAGCAGTTATAACCGTGACCTCCACCCAGGCCCTCTGCACTACCAGACACTCCCAGACCATATCAAAACCCTCCTCTGGCTTTCTACATGTGGGACATTCAGAGGATGTCGTGGTAAACATGTGTTTGATGCGCTGCGGTGTGAGGTAGGCCTGATGCAAATACTTAAATTGCGTGTAGTGGTAGTGTGGGTTGTGCAAAACCTCCATGATACGTTGGAGCGCCCGGGACCAAAAACTAGCTGTGATATTCTCTTCTCATTAGTTTACTATCGCCACCAGCCAATAGAAAATTGCTAGGTATGGGCATTTTTCAACATGTTGATAGGGTGTATGGGACACATTTTTAATTCAAATCAAAGTGTATACCTATATGTTTAGGTAATAATGTATTTATTTGCACTTTATTCCTACAAACTTACATTGGGAATTTGAGAAATTTTTGTCTAGATAAATAGTCATGTGCTCTCTTTTATCACAGTAGATGGCTTACCATAGCCATTGCATAAGGACAAAAATCCTAAGTCTTTTTGCTAGTTAGGTATTGTGTTAAAAGAGTGAGTCAGCAATAAACTGGGCTTTCTATTCCACTTGTTTACAGTGATGTAGAGAAGATCACATCTGATCCATTTTTTTTGAGCAAGAGAGCATCCTCCCCCACGTCAACGATTGGTCCTATAGAGCTGGAATAACACTGAAGCAATGAATAAAAAACCCTTAGTTTGCATTTAACCTGTGTAGCACACTATTTTGAAGTACAATAATTGTTTTACCTTTTATTGTATTCCTATTATTTATTTTAATTGTTATTTGAGTAATTAATCAGGGTTTGGTGTTAATTTGGAACAGAAAAACCCATGATAAATTGACTTGAAAACTGAACTATGCTTCACAGCCTTTGTAATCCTAAATCCTTTTCTCCTGCTGGCATAAGTTTATTTTCTTGATTAAGTTCGAATTTAGGACCAGGAAACGTGCTTGCTTTTCTTCCAACCTTGCATGGAAGAAGTATTAAGAAGGAAAAAAAGAAAAAAGAAAATTCTCATTCGTGTCTTAGTCCCGGTGTTATTTTTTCTTGGTTAGTGTTTCTTACCTGGTGTCGACACCCAAGAGAAGGTAGATGGTTTGGAGCTCAATATTTTAATCCCCCATGAGATCGTTACAATATCTATCCTGCAATGTAAATGGTCTCCGGGTCAAAAGTAGGAGGGAAAAAATCCTACAATATCTTAAAGATTCACCTGCACAAATAATCATCTTGCAAGAAACACACCTTTTGAGGGAAGAGATTACTGGCATATGTAGGAAGCTTAGGTGGATGGATCATAGTGTTAGTTCTGAGCAAAATACTAACATTAGGGGTTGTCCCGGGGGTGCCGGGTTTACAGGGATATCGACCACCTGAGGGGGTTCTGGAGGGTCAAATAGAAATACCGGTGCTTTCAAGAGAGGTTTTAAGGAAGGTTTTATTGGGATGAAAGTTCTTTTCATGGATATCACAGTAAAGTCTATTGATAGGTCCCGTCGCGATGCCTTGTGGTCTTGGTAGTTCCACTTCCAGGAAGGTGTTGCTCCAGGCGTCTCGCGGTGAACCCGGAAAGAAAAGGAAAGCAACGAGTTATATTCTAAACTCGGGGAAAATCCACAAGGGCCGGGAGTGAGGGAACGCACCCAGTGCACAGTGCTCTAAATACAGGTGGTGGGTAGGAGTGCTTGTGCTCGGGGAAAGGGTTCGTTGCGGGAGATGTCTACGGGGGTGGCTGCCTCCGCCTCCCAACCCAACCCGCGACCCGGCCCCGTACCTCTCGCAGCCACGCTCCTCCCGTGGGCGCATGGCAGGGCGAAGCGTCCAACCGGTGGCCTCCTGGCTTGTCGTCTCGTCTTCTTCTCGTCCTCGTTCTCGTTCTGCGTCCTTCTCCGCTGCCTGGGAATCGCCGTCCGTCTTCGTGACGGTACTTCCTGCTTTTGACGTCATCAGGGGTGGAGCCCCGGGCTCAAGGTCCCAAGCCTTAAAGGAACCGCACTCATTCTCCTCGGACCAGTCCTTCGTGATGTCATCGGGGTTTCCATACCATGTACCGATGTGTGGCTGTGGGGAAAAGGTGCAGGGTTTAAGGGGGGTGGCGGACCACCAGTCTTCCGTAACAGGCTCCTGGGGGCTGGACCCGTGACACACCTCCCCCCCTGGCTTCTCCCGTTCGGGGAGAGGGAACACGCAGGAAAGGAAGTCCGCATTCGCATTGTCCTTCCCTTTTCGGTGTTGTATCGTAAAGGAATATGGTTGTAAGGACAAGAACCATCTCAAAACCCGTGGGTTATGACCGCTATTTTGATGTATCCATTTCAGAGGGGCGTGATCCGTATGTAGGATGAATGGTTTTCCCTCCAAGTAATACTTTAGTTTGTCAATGGCCCATTTTATAGCTAGGGCCTCCCTTTCAATAGTAGAGTACCTACACTCCCTGGGGAAGAGCTTCCTACTGACAAATAGCACAGGATGTTCACCCCCCTCTCTGATCTGAGACAGTACGGCCCCTATCCCCTGATTGGAAGCGTCTGTGGCTAGGATGAACGGCTTCCTATGGTCAGGCGAAGCCAGAACGGGAGCGGTGGTCATGGTAGTCTTCAGGGTTTGGAACGCCTGTAAGGACTCCTCAGAGGGTTGACTGAAGTCCTTACTCCTGGTTTCTTTTCTAAGCATGTTGGTCAACGGGGCCGCTAGTTCAGCAAAACCGGGTATGAATCTTCGGTAGTATCCGACCAATCCCAGGAATGCTCGAAGGTCTCTCCTAGAGCTGGGAAACGGGACTGCTGCTATTGCTCTCACTTTTTCACTCTGTGGTGCGATGGTTCCCTCGCCGAGGACGTACCCCAGGTACTTACAGCTCTGGAATGCTGCTCGCGATTTCTTCGCGTTGATATGGAGACCTGCTCGGCGAAGAGCTGAAAGGATGGTTTGCATATGAAGGAGATGTTCTTCCCACTCTCTACTATAGATGACCATGTCATCCGAGTAAGCCGAGCTAAAGCCGTTGTAGGGCTGTAAGACCTGGTTCATCAGACGCTGAAACGTCGCTGGAGCTCCATGCAGACCGAAAGGAAGAACAGTGAATTCTAACACCCCGTCGTCTGTCACAAAGGCCGTTTTCTTCCTATCTTCCTCACGGAGGGGAACTTGCCAATACCCCTTCGTGAAGTCGATGGTTGTGATGTATTTAGCCTCGCCGATCTTCTCGATTAAATCATCGACCCTAGGGATGGGGTAGGTGTCGAAATTGGAGACGGCATTCAGGGCACGAAAATCCATACAGAATCTTTTGGTTCCGTCCGGTTTGGGAATCATGACAATCGGGGAGGACCAATGGCTCTGGGAGGGCCGGATGACTCCCATTTTGAGCATCTCTTGGACTTCCTGGCGTACAGCTTCTTTCCGTGCAGCGGGGATTCTGTAGGGCCTCAGTTTCACCACTTCTCCTGGTCGTGTTTCGATGCGGTGTTCTGCTAGCTTCGTTTTACCCGGCACATCTGAGAACACGTCTGCATAAGGCTTCAAGGTTTCTGTTAAGTCGTTCTTTTCTTTGGCGCTTAACTCAGGGTTCACAACCAGCTGTTCCAGAGTGGAGGTGCTCGGGACGTCGTTCAGTCCCACAAAATGGCCTGCTCGGGGAACTGCACCCAACCACTCCTTCAAAAGGTTGATGTGATAGGTCTGGGTTTTGGAAGGCGAGAGACGTAGGCGATAGGTGGTATTTCCTATCGTCTCTATGACCTGATAGGGCCCTTGCCACTCGTTTTTGGTTTTAGCAGTGATAGAGGGCAACAACACAAGAGCCCATTTACCCACCGCTAAGGTCCTCAGCCTGGTACCCTTGTCGTAGGCCTTTTTGTACCGTTCCTGGTGGTGCTCCATAGAGGAATACGCCAATTCTCGGAGTTTACCTAGTCTGGTTCGTAGATGCGATGTGTCTTCCAGCATGTTCTTCTGGTCTTGGGATGCCTCGTTTTCCCACATCTCTTTGGTGATGTCGAGGAGACTCCTGGGTAGTCTCCCATACAGAAGCTCGAAGGAAGAGCACCCTAAGCTGCTTTGCTTCTGTGCCCGTATAACATATAGGGCAATGGGTAGGAGACGATCCCAGGTGGGTCCCTCGGTAGTCAGCATTTTCTTCAATGTATGTTTTAGCGTTTGGTTGTACCTTTCCACCAAGCCATCCGTTTGGGGATGATACACTGAGGTCTTCAGGTGTTTGATGTCCAAAGAGGCACATACCTCTTTCATCAGTTTTGACGTAAAAGGTGTCCCCTGGTCAGTCAGCACTTCTTTGGGAAACCCAACGCGTGAAAACAGTTCCACGAATTTTTCGGCAATGGCAGCTGTCGTGGGGTTTCTCAATGGAAAGGCTTCCACGAAACGGGTCGCGTAGTCCACTATGACCAAGGCATACATAAATCCCCGCCCTGTCTTAGGCAAGGGCCCGATGAGGTCCATGCCGACACGTTCGAACGGCACTCCTATGAGGGCCATCCTTTGTAAGGGCGCAGCCGGGGGTCTCTGGGTATTTCTTCGTTGGCAAACCTCACACTGGGCGCAGAACTCCTGAACGTCTTTATAGAGACCTGGCCAATAGAAGTTTCTCACAATGCTGTCAGTGGTCTTTTCCTTGCCTGCATGTCCAGCAGTTAAGTGGGCATGCGCAAAAAAAAGGACTTGTTCTCGAAACGACTGGGGGACCAACAGTTGCAGGTCACTCTCGGATCTGGCTTGTCTGTACATTAATTCGTTTTTAATCAGAAACCGGGGGTAGGTAGGGGTGGGCAGGCCTACGGAACGGTGGGCGGCTTCCCATGCGTGGAACAGGGTTCTATCTTCACTCTGTGCAAAGCGAAAGCTCCGGTCTATAACCCAGGGTTCTGATGACAAGTAAGCAGGGACATGCCCCCTATTCTCGGGGTTGTATAGGTGTTCCCTAAAAAGGGACAGGAACTCAGAATTGTCAGTTCCTAGGATCATATCCTCAGGTAGGGAATCCACCACCCCCACCCTTACTGTATAGGGTTCTCGGTCTGGTAGAGTGATGGACATAGAAGCTACTGGGTAGGGTTTTACGTCCCCGTGAACACACCTAATGTATACCGGAATCTGGGGAATGATCTGTTCAGCGGTGACAAACCGAGTCTGTACAACGGATTGTCGACACCCTGAGTCTAAGAGTGCTTTTAACTTGTAACCATTCATCCACATACTCACGTAGAACGTGCTGCCCATTTCCGCGGAATACATCACTGTCCTGGGAAGATAACCAACTTCCATGGGTTCCTCTGGACTCTTTCGTTTGGGACACATTCGGGCTATGTGCCCCCATTCGCCACATTCGAAGCACTGTGGGCCTTTTGTCATAGGAGCCATCAGTCCGGGTGGTTTGTAAATCCGGGGTATCTCCGGGGGGGCTTTCGGTCTCCTGTCCATTTTGGAGGGGAGTGGAACCGTCTTGGAGGTTTTCTCAGTTTCCCACATGGGGGTCTTTGGCTGAGCTCTGGCATACTGCGAAGCCATTTCAATAGCTTGTTCTACAGTCAGGCCAGCATGTTGTTTCAGCCACCTCTGGGTGGCATACGGTAAGGCCTCCATGAACTGTTCTAAATATATTTTCTTCATAATGTCCTCCTTGGTGCTCATTTCCGGACGTAGCCATTTGTCGGCCGCCATCTTTAATCGAAAGAATAATGTTTTAGGGTTTTCCCCTTGGACTCCCCTTTCCTTACGGAAGCGTACCCTGTAGGCCTCCTGATCGAGACCTAAATGGTCCAGGATCACCATCTTTATGGTGGCATAGGGGTTTGTCCCTAGGGGGTTAGCAGCCTGATAGGCGGCTTGAGCGTCGGCGGTGAGAAGTGGAGCCAAGAAAAACTGCCATTTTTCTTCGGGCCAGCTCATTGCCCGGGCCGCCCTTTCAAAATTTAACAAAAAAGCGTCAGGGTCTTCGCCGGGCACATACTTCTGGAGCGCCATCCCTGGAGGGTGTGGGGTGTGTACCCGTACTTCTCCGGTAGCTCCATGGGACACCACGGGCAGCGCTTTGAGTCCTTCTACGTGGGCAGTCATGGTCTTAGTGAACATCTCTCTGTCCGCCTGGGCGATCGTCATCTGATTTCCAACAGCCCATTCTAGCTTTTCCTGTCCCTTGATGAGATGGTCGATAAGGGTCTCCATCTTAGCCTGGCAGATGGATGATGTAGGGGATCCCACTTCTGACACCAGTTGTCCCGGGGGTGCCGGGTTTACAGGGCTATCGACCACCTGAGGGGGTTCTGGAGGGTCAAATAGAAATGCCGGTGCTTTCAAGAGAGGTTTTAAGGAAGGTTTTATTGGGATGAAAGTTCTTTTCATGGATATCACAGTAAAGTCTATTGATAGGTCCCGTCGCGATGCCTTGTGGTCTTGGTAGTTCCACTTCCAGGAAGGTGTTGCTCCAGGCGTCTCGCGGTGAACCCGGAAAGAAAAGGAAAGCAACGAGTTATATTCTAAACTCGGGGAAAATCCACAAGGGCCGGGAGTGAGGGAACGCACCCAGTGCACAGTGCTCTAAATACAGGTGGTGGGTAGGAGTGCTTGTGCTCGGGGAAAGGGTTTGTTGCGGGAGATGTCTACGGGGGTGGCTGCCTCCGCCTCCCAACCCAACCCGCGACCCGGCCCCGTACCTCTCGCAGCCACGCTCCTCCCGTGGGCGCGTGGCAGGGCGAAGCGTCCAACCGGTGGCCTCCTGGCTTGTCGTCTCCGTCTTCTTCTCGTCCTCGTTCTCGTTCTGCGTCCTTCTCCGCTGCCTGGGAATCGCCGTCCGTCTTCGTGTCGGTACTTCCTGCTTTTGACGTCATCAGGGGTGGAGCCCCGGGCTCAAGGTCCCAAGCCTTAAAGGAACCGCACTCATTCTCCTCGGACCAGTCCTTCGTGATGTCATCGGGGTTTCCATACCATGTACCGATGTGTGGCTGTGGGGAAAAGGTGCAGGGTGTAAGGGGGGTGGCGGACCACCAGTCTTCCGTAACAGGCTCCTGGGGGCTGGACCCGTGACAGGGGTGTAGCCATTTTAGTTAAAAAACAAGCTGATGCTTGTCTCTTGACAACTATAATAGATTCAAGTGGCAGGTGGGTCATTGTTAAGTTATCTATGGAAGTACACCCATAATGGTAGTAGGTTATTATGGGCCTAACCAAGACGATCCTTCTACACTAAAAACTATCTTTTTAAATCTCCTGGGGTTTCCTGATTCGGTTATTCTTGCGGGTGATTTTAATATAGTGCAGGATCCTCAAAACGATAAATCACCCAGTAGCAGGGCAAACGTCCTGTCTAAATCTAGGACGTACCTAAAGATGATGATGAGGCAGAACGCCTTATCAGATATCTGGAGAGAAAGATCAGGTACCAAACTGGGTGTTTCTTTCTACAATAAAAAATATAGGCATAAATCAAGGATCGATTATATCCTTAACAGTAATGATTTAAGGAGTTAAGTAAAAGATATAGGCTATGTGACCCTCCACCTTTCGGACAATGCGGTGGTCTGGATAGTACTTAAGTTACTTGACAAAGAACAACGAAGGATGTGGACATTTGATCGCACACTACTCCTAGATAAGGCTGAGAGAGAGTATCTGTCCCAGGAGACAGAGCTCTTCCTAAACATAAATGTAGGCTCGGTGGAGCCTGCAGTGGTATGGGACACCCTGAAGTCGTACTTGAGAGGCTTGATAACAAATAGGACCTCTTATAAGAACAGACAATATAGAGAAGAAACTACATCTGTTGAGAATGAAATGAAGGATGTAGAAAGGAAGTTTAATAATGAAGCCAATGAGGTTACTCGCCAGACACTAGATAAACTGAAAATTCTGAAAGATCAGTTGGAGGAAATTATTCAGGCCAGAATCTCTAAACGATGGGAAGGAAGTAAGCTTGCCCATTTTGAATATGGTGAGGGGGCTAGTAAATTATTGGCATGGAAGACCAAAACAGACAGAGTCTGTAACCTTATCAAACAGATTGATGACGAATATACTAAATCACCAACAACTAATGATGAAGAGGTAGGAGAAGCTTTTTTCACCTTCTTCAAAGTTCTGTATACTGAGGATAAGGATATAGACCGCATCAGTGCCTGTGAATGGCTAAATCAGATCAATCTTACTTCACTAGACTCCGTCCAATGAGAGAACCTAGAGTCCGAGATCTCACAATAGAAGGATAGGAAGGCGTTATCAATCTGTAAGATAGGTAAGGCTGCAGGGCCGGATGGCCTTCCCATGGAATTATATAGGAGTTTGGGAGAGACAATAATTCCATGTATGACAATGCTCTTTAATAAAATCTTGGTAGAAGGTGTCAGACCTCCCACTTCATGAGGTGAAGCTAACATAATATTGATCCTAAAGCCAGGTAAATCCCCAACTAATTGCGGGTCTTATAGACCTATTTCACTCTTAAACAATGATTACAAGATCTGAACTAGAATATTGGCAGACCGGCTGAGCGGAGTAGCAGGAAGTCTGCTGCATGCAGACCAAAAGGGTTTCCTGAAAGGCAGAAAGGCTGTGTTGTCTTTTCAGTATCGATTTCCAATTGCAAACAGACCCACCGCATTAGGCACAGGTTTCGAGAAATCAGAAGAGAGTATGACCACCCTTTCCTTGACAACGAGAGGTCAGCAACAGGAGCGGGTTTGCTTGCAACTGGTAGGCGGGCGACAGAGAGCCGGGTTTACACCTCGCGGGCCTACGTCTCATAACTGAGTAACAGTGGCAGCCTACTGGTCTCCTAGTTGTCTTGGGTCAGAGGCGAATGAGGAAAAGTGAGAATGAAAGTCACTAGGTACATCGGTACCATGCAATAATCTTCTGAGTGCCACAGCCTTTTTGGCTAATAGAGGATGGGGCGCTTTATAATGTACAGGAGATGTACGTGCACATGATTATTTAGTCCAGGGAACAGTCTGGGCAGGGGGATATAGAGGAGGAGATAGAAAAAAATCACTTCTTTATAACACACATTGTTTTTACTTAACACTAATGGTATACAGGTTTAAATTATATGGTGATAAATACAGCACATTTTTTATTTAGTTTGCTACTCTTTCTATCAATGGAGAGTAAAAGCATCGCACACAGCTGATCTGATAGCATTCCTTACATTTTCGTTTTGAAAACCGATCCTTATATCTTTATGCATCAAACTGCAAACATAATTGAGATCATCAGCAATGTTTTAGGAGCCATAACAGATCAAACATGATATTTGGAAATAAATGGCTTTTTTGATCCTAAAATATGGTGAGCAGATGTATTCAGGGCTCTAAGTGCCAATGACAAACCATTAGGCTTGAAATTGCAGATGCTGTTAGCCACAGAGTCTGCCTCCGTAAGCAATTAAGCATCTAAAGAGGGCAGTTTTCCTGCTAGATTTCCACAAACATCATCAGAAAAGTGAAAGCCAATGCTGTTTTTAAATATCTCCATTTCTGAGCTGAACCCTGGTGTTTTTAAACTGGTGAACTATGGATCTGAGAAGAGTGATACTGTCAATCAAGCAACATCTTGTGCTCCTCACTGCAGGAGACTATTGTGAGCCCGTGGACAGAACACGCCTGTCCCTTCGTCTGCTCAGTTGGAGAGCTCTACTTTGGCCATTTCCATATAACTGGACGGACTCATCTTAGTTAAAACTGAGCTGCACAAATTGCCCTCTCACTTTTAATGGGTCAACCAGTTCCAGTTGTCCATTTAATACTACACTATGGTGATTTCTAGGAATATGTTTTATAAAAAAGTAGGGAAAGGGATGATGATGATGATGAAGTGACTTGTAAGGTGCTCATCTACTCCGAGGAATGTCCCGGCGCCAAGCACTGGTCAGAGTTGAAAGTAAATCTGGTTGTTTTAATCCTTAACAAAAAGCCAGGTTTTTAGTCTCTTTTTAAAAATTGTTACTTTACTAACAGTGCGGAGCTCAAGAGGGAGTTTGTTTTAGGCTGTGGGTCCAAGATGTGCCAGAGACCTTCCTCCAGCTCTTGTACGCTGAATTCTGGGCATCTTTGCTAAAATGTGATTTACCGACCTCAGGTTTCTTGCTGGAACATGAAAATTAAAGCTAGTTCTGAAGTAGACTGCACCAGTCTGATACAGGGCTCTGTGAAGCGGCCCAAAAGGCTTAAACAGGATTATTTTCCTGATAGGAAGCCAGTGAAGAGTGTGCAGATGAGGCGACATGTGTGCTCTAACTGCCAAATTCAAAAAAAGCGGCCTGCTGCATTTTGGACCACCTGAAGCTTCTCCAGCAGTTACTCTGGCAGACCAAGGTAGAGTGTATTGCCATAGTCCAACCTGGAGCGGGGCTAAGCGGATTGCCACGAAGTTGGCAACAATCTCCGTGGGACTCCACGTAGCTCCGCTACGTCGCCCGCCTCCACCCACCCTATTAATATATAACTTAAAACGAACTTAAAGCAATTAAAAAACACTTACCTTTAAACCAAGTCGTCCCCGGGCGGCCCTCCTCCTCTTCTTCGCCATTAGAAATACAGCTTAAGAAAGCTGCGAATGCGCGCACGCCCGCGCATGCGCATTTCTTACGAGAAATGCGCATGCGTCGGCGTTCTTAAGCAGTATTTTTAATGGCGAAGAACAGGAGGAGGGCAGCCCGGGGACGCCGCGGTTAAAAGGTAAGTGTTTTTGAATTGCTTTAAGTTACTTTTAAGTTATATATTAATAGGGGGGTGGAAGCGGGCGGCGAGCCAACTCCGCTCCGCCGCGGAATGTGCGGAGCTTTGCCTACTCTGTGTTCTCCGCGGAACGCGGAGTAGGCAAAACTCCGCACACTCAGTGGGCAGAGAGGAGTTCTCCGCCCACAGTTATTATCAAGGCCTGGATAACCGTCTTTTTTTCTTTGAAGGACAAATAGTGAAGGAACGTTTTCACAGATCTCAGTACACCAAAGCAAGTGCCTACCACAGACTTAATTTATGGTCTGAGTATAGATGTAAACACTGTGCATGAAATGGATCTAGGGTTTATTTGTGTGTATGTTGATCATACTCTAAAAGACTATGGGTGGATGATCTCTGTGAAACAAGGTTGAATAGCTATCCGCACTCCACTTGCTTTATTTTTCTCTTTCAACCATGGCTTTAGTAAACCAGTGCCCCATAACCAGAGCAAATCTCCTGCCAGGAGGGAAATGCATGTACTGTTGCCTTCTCTGTACTCTATCCCTGCACACTTGACCAGTTTTGTAGTGCGTATTATTAAAACCTCTGCAGAATAGCTGTGCTAAATGAGCACTACACAATATGTGGTATTTGTTGCATCGCAAAAACATGTTGCAAACTCTTAGCGTGCCCTCATACATTGGCAAACCCTCATACATTACATTACATAGAGGAAGACAACTTCTGCTACCATTGTCCAAGAGAAGTCTTTCTTGTATGGAACACCCAGATTGTACAGTTTTAGGCATAAATCATTACGCACTGCTATTTATAATTGTCTCACATTATTTGATAACCTGAAGAAGAGGGAGTACTTTAAAAAGTGTGTTCTTTTCTCGGTCATGTAGAAGAAATATTTTCTTGCAATGTGCATGTACTGTGCGAGCGCAGATTCAGGGTCATATGCGTACACATTATCTCAACCCCTTTGCTTTGACACAAGCAATATCAAGGCATGGCCATTGGTAAAAAAGAGAGACCCCTTTGAATTTCCTGTAGGTTTCCAGCCCCTGTTACCTATTCTTGCCCATGAAAGTCCTCTGTAGTGTCTCAACCAGCTTCCCTTCAGTGTTCTGCCTTGTTTACCTTCCCAGCTCTTTGCGTCTACATGGATCATCTGACTACAGTTCGCTGTCACCAACAGACTGCACTCCGACTTGTGACTGTCAGTACCCAAGCATTAAGTCCTATTTGTATCCCACTTCTATTTGAATTTTTAAAATCACAAAGAGTTATGCGGTATTTGCCACACCGCATTTTGTACACCGCTACTTTGTATGCTTCTTGGTATGGATCATCAATGTGTCTCCTTTCCATTACTATGTCATGCGTTGTCATGTTCATAGTTGTTTCTTGCATGCCTTCCACAATCCACAGCAGTTACTCCCTTCTGGCTGTCTTACCTGATGTGTGGTGTGTGAGCCAGCGGTGTAACATTAGTCCCTGCAGCCCCTGCAGTGCAGGGGAGCCCTGAGTTCCAAGGGCCCCCCTCTGGCAGTATGTAAAGGCAGCGGGCCCCTGACCTGAGAGCTCCTGATTGGGTCGAGAGCGTGTGGGGCTCCCTCCATGTACTTTGCCGGGGCAAAATCCTCAGGTTACGTTACATATTAAAGGCTTCTACTCACCATAGTGTTGACTTTATTTCACCACAAATTACATTTGTCTCAATGTGTGGCATGGCCGTTTCATGTGAATTACCCATCAAGACTTTGTTTGCTTCCATCTTTGCTATATTCTATTGCAATATAATCACTCTGTCTTTGCAGATTTCATGTTCTTTCTCTCATGAAGTCTTGTCTGTAAGAAGTAAGGACCATCCAATATTCATGTCTTGGACTTTGGAGACTAGGATTTCCCAATCCCCGTTGTTAATCACCGAGGTTCTGAGATTGATGTTGCAGTTTAAAAACAATGGATTTGATTGTTGCCCGAGCGATTGCCAGTGGCTGAGAATAATCCAAGCATCCCTTCCATCACCTTGTTGTTGATGCAGTTGACGTCCTTAGTGCGACATGTATGCCCAGACATGGGTCCCATGTTCACTCTGGGACTATACCTGGTTGATGAGCCCTTATCAGGGCAAAACTGCCCATGGTTGCTGGTATTCCGGTTCAGCGAGAACCTGGCTTGGCAGTTCGGGCTGGACTCTTCCCACAGGGGCAGGGTCAAGACTGATTTGAATATGGCTAGGTGAATGGTGATGTGGTTGATGTGATGCAAATTTTGTACATTTAGATGTTGCCCTAAATTCTAACCTAAACTGAGGCCCTACTATGGATGGAGCTAAACTGAAGGTTATGATACCTGGTAGTGGATTAAAATACTTCAATAATCATTATTGTGGACTTTCTGAATTATTCTAATGATGGCCTTTTTATGCAAAAATAACATCTACTGTGCTATATCCTTCCTAGTTTTTGAAGAAAGGAAATGTGATGAGTTGAAAACCTACTGTTCCTACACGATTATTTAACCTAAGGCAGATTAGTCCTCATGCTCTTCTGATGCTCGAGGTAGGTTTACTTAGCTATGGTGTATTGACTGAGAAAGCTAGTCATCAATATTGCTTACTCCTGGAAAGGGCCCTCCCTGGATAATTATTGCATTTTTCAAGAATGATTCCCAAAGGAATAAGGATTAATCCAAATATCTTTTTGGAGTATGCACAAAAATGTGTTAAAAATAATGTTCAATCGGGAATATTTGCGTTTAGAAGTCAACTAGCAAAAATATGTCGAAAAACATTTTAAAACCAAGCATAAAGATTGTTAATTTTTCGGATAGTTGTGCTAAATGGAAATCCTTGAATTAATATTGTTCTCTTAGAATAAGTTATATTCATGTTGGTCCCAAGTGATATTTAATTCATCCACAGAACCATAGTAACTGACGCCGTGCTATTTGTATAAGATTTAGGTTGCAGCATCTTTGCGTGCTCAGTTATATTAAACATTGATGCTCTATTAGGGCTCGAAATAACCTTTCCAGGCTTTTTAATTCAATTGCAGAATCCTTGATTCATTTAACATGTATTTGCTCAGAGGTAAGCGGCTTGAGAAAACGCATTCTAAAGAAAATCTTAATCCTAAATCAGGTTAGGATAGTGACTGGGGTAATGGAATTACGATGTTGGGATTTCGAAGCAGCAATTTTCCTGTATTGCATATTTAGTTTATCTATTTATTAGTGAATAGAATGGAAACAAAAAGCATAATACTGATTCAAGTTAATAATAAGCGTGTGAAGTATTGTACTGTAGTGACTGAGTGTATTTTTGTTTTGGTCGAGAAGAACTGTATGTGTGTTTGTAATTACATCACATATGTTTTTGTAGGATACTTTTTAACTTATAATGGTTTTCTTAAATTGACACCAAGTTTGGGGTTTTATTCAGAATGTCATAGTATGGAATTTGAATGTGCCTCTGTTCTTGCTGAATTGCACAGTACAACATTGTTCGGTCATTACTTGTGGTAACTCTGCCTGTGAGGTGGACGCATTCAGTGCTTTAATCCAAAGAGGTTCTGCAGAAGGAAATGCAACACAACATAGGCATAGGAGCCGGGGTGGAAGATTCATAGAAAATAAGCGCGCACTTATCTGTTTTATGTCAATGGTAACAGTTTCATAATTTTGGAGGAATGAGAACACAATTTTAGATTTTTAAAAAGGCAAATGGGACACCAGCAATAGATTGGGTCTTGAATTTGTTAGAGACTCTAGAAATAACAGTCATGTAAATGGCAAAAGTGTTACACATTTGAAGAAAATATGCAAGAAATGAATATGCATATCAAAACTAATGAGGGTTCCAAGAGAAGTTGTTGCAATTATGGAGAGAAGGGACTACATAAATAATACAGATTGATAGTTAGGAAGACAAGTGTAAATTGTGAAGTAGTAAATATGAAATGAAAGTGTCTGGTTTTGAAAAATCAGTTTCAGGGAGACGTGAAGAAAATGTTACAGTTTCTGTTCAATGTTAGATAGGTGTTTATTGCCTGAACCATGAAGAATAATTATTCTAAAAGGGAAGATTAATTCAAGGAAAAAACAGGTTACAAGCAGAACAGGTTCACAGAGAGAGAAAAGTCACAAAGTCAAAATTCTACTGAGATTTTATAGCATTGTGATTAGCAGGAAGGAATTATCTTCACAGCTCCCCTCTAGGCTCTCACCTTGAGTGGGAGGTGTCCCGAGGTTAGGTCCACACAGTGACGGGTGGAGGAAGAAGACCTCTGCAGGGCACCCCACTAACAGGTTGATGAGCCCCAAGTGCAGATAAAGCAGCAAGCCGTCACAGCATATGTTAGTAAGGTAGCAGAAGCTTATAGGGTCACCCTTAGGACCCTATGTCAGATTTGAAGTGATACACTCCTACAGGCCAATCCCTACATGCCCATGAATGAAGGAGAGGTAGGTGCCGGGTTGTGCTGCAGTGCCACTAAGGTGATGGGTTGGCAGCAAGACGGTCAAGACCCAGCACCCAGCATGTCACCCCGCTAAAAGTAGCAGGCGATTCCTTTTAAAGCAGCGTTGCTCATTTTTAGGTGTATGTTTTTGAAAAACCTGGGTCCATCTTTGGTTCTTTACAAACGTGTCAGAGACTTTTGGGGTCAAATATTTAATTCTCCATAGAGGATTACGATGGAGAAGGTAGGACAACCCTCCTATGTGTGAGCTGACTCAGCAGTAACTTGTAATTACCGCAAATAGCATAGATGCTGAACATGAACTTAACTTTAAATTATATTCAGTTCGTTTGTTTTTTGGCTTCATAACTATTATTCGTGTTCGGGAGTCTGAAGTTCTGTGACTTCAAAGTCACTCCTTCCTTGAACTAGGACTCCCCAAGTCTATCACGTGCTTAACCTCTGTTCACGAAAATTGTGCAAGAAGCAGTACTGTGACAGGACTAGGCGCTTTCCTTAAGAATGATGCTGACCTGTGTACACAGTCAAGCATTGGTCAAGTCTGAATAGTTAGCACATTTATCACATAGTGCATATAGATACATATTTCCCATGTGTTCGTGGTAAATAACTATATATATATATCATAGTATCTACTTACACTTCCATTCAGTGATGTATAGAGGTGAATGCCATGAGTTGCCTCCACTAGTAACCTGTCTGGTTAGGGATGATTTCAAGCCCTGTTTTTTTAACGCTGACAGTCAGGAACTAGTCAGAGCTTCACTATATTTGCAGACTGATGTTCAGATGCATAAAAGGCGTGTGCTGCGTTTGCACCTGGGTGGTAGATATTAAAGACGTGCGAATAGGCTTGCCACTGTCGTTCTACGTGGTGCCCAGATGCCGTAGTTTGCAGACGGTGCCTAAATGAATGTGTTTGCTTGGCATGCTGCAGGCTCGTCTCACCCCCCGGCCCCCGCTCCTCTGCAAACCTCTGGGGTGTTTAAAGAACGTGAACCGTCCTCTTCCGTCGGTGCCAGGCGCTGCGTGGCCCTTCCCTGGCCGGCATTACTGTCAGCGGCCCCATGGTTCCGCTTAGAAGCTTTTAAATCACTGTTATTATTGTCGTGTTATTCCTCGGATTATGTAATGCCACAAAACGCCCCTATTCTCTTATTTGTTTTACCTGATCCGGAGGCAAATGCGTATCCTGTTTCACCGTGCCCAGAGGGACCTTTGCAGTTTTGCAAATTCAACTGAATTAGTAGCAAGCACGATTCAAAAACACGATTGGTGGCCGTGACCTGTGCTCACTCTTGCTACATGATTAGTCTTCCCAGCCGCACGGCTTCATTTCATCCTTCTTCCACACTCTTAAATTGAAGCCAAATGTCCAGTAAATAAATGTTTGTATTTTGTTATAATTCGGTTGGTATGGGGGTCAACAGGGCTGGACTGACCGTCCCGGGCGTCATGTGTGTTCCCTGGGCAACTGGAAAGGTGGTGGCCGGTTTTGCAGCGGTGGGGGCAGTTTTGTTACTGAGGGTCAGTTTTGCAGCTGTGCTGGATTCCCCCTCAATCCCAACAGAAGCAGCAAGCAAGCGTTTCCGGCCTCCCAGAGCCAGGCAGTGCTTGCCCTGAGGCTGGTCTGATATAATTGCTAGGGCTGCTTTGGGTTTCCAGCCCAGCCCTGGGAGTCAAGAGCAAAGCTAACAATATGATTGGCCAACAGGTACAGTAGCACTCTGTCCCTGAGGTGTTAGGTGCACATTTCATCACCTCAATTGGTGGTTTTTTTGCACTAAGAAATGAGGTCATGGAGGTGGGGCCCTGTTTTCCTTACTTGCTATAGGCTCCCGAGCACACTTGCTGCGTCACTGAATGGGGACTGTTGTAAGACTACTTTGGTTTGGATATTAATTGCTGCCAAGCTACTCCAAGTGTGACACCTTCATCAAACCCTTCCTTGTTAACCAGAATGGGATCAAAAACCACAACATGCAATATGCGGTGGACTAAGAAAAACACATTTGGCTAACGGTGTCTCACCTGATTTTGGGTCACTTGTCGGCCTTGAATTCCACTGTCACATTGCGCTGGTATGTGGAAAGTGGTGTGTTCTGCTTTTATGACTCCCAGTGCATGTTACAGACACTTTCCACAAGTGGAGTGGAATTCATCGTCCAAGCTTATGTTGATTGTTGTGTGGCCTCTTTTATTGGCTTCTTTTGCAACTGGAAATGTGTTTGAGGATGTCAGAATAATTGCGTATGTTCACCTGGTTCTGCTTGAGAAGCTGTGCCAAAGGGCGCACATAGACGTTGAAAAGCCAGTAGATTAGGAATGGCCACTGGGGCCACTGTACATGAACTTGTATATTTGAGGCAAGTTAGCACATTGATTGTTCTCCAAAAGGTGGAAACAACCCAATCTGGAATCTTGTCATCTCTTTAAAAAAAAAAAGTCCTGTTCATTGATGAATGTCCATAAATCTTGATCTTGGTTTGCATGACTTCATAAAAACTATTTGTGACAAACTAAAAGCTAACTTGTGTTTCCAGACAACAGTCACTTTTTCAGGGCTAATAAATCAATTGTTCTGTTCCTGCTACAAATGTAACAAAGAAAACATCCGGCAAAGTCATCCAAAAGAATACAATGTATTGTTGTAGGGATAACTTGATAATGTCTCAAGTTGAATTCTATTTGATGTTCATCCCCATAAAAAGGGTACCAAAATTGATTGAGCGCAGTAACAATCTCAGCTCTCCTGATAAATTCAGCAAATGTACATGCATTTTAATATACTTGTACATGATTTTGTTTCTGTTGATGAAATTCAAAATGTTGACTCTTTTTGACAGGAAGGATTAGATGCTTGACAGGTCTTTGCTGGTTTCTGATAGACCAGAATACTGTTTCTTTCATCGTGCTGGGGCCAAATGGATGTGATTCAAGAAACTCTATGCAAAAAGGTGTTGTTCTTCAGCACTGATCCCCCATTTGCCATCTCTCCCTAAGAGGATTGAATCTCTGATGTTAAGCAGTGCAGATTCTATTCTGCAAATTGAAAAACACACAACTAATTTAGATTGAGTAGACTGTAATGCTTAATGTGGCTTTAGAAAAATTGGCATATAACACTCTTCATCACTTACCAATTATGGCCAAAATACAGATGGCACAGTAACATGAAACCTTTTGAAAGCAATGCACGTGGCCATTTCCCAGTCCCATTGTGGTCTCGGGTGGGGTTTAAGACTAGTTTTCAGAACCTATAAATACCACTATCATTTTAAAATTGTAGGTATTTAATTTAATTAGTTTGGTTGAAATGATCTCAATTCAGTATTTAAATTTTCTACCCCCCCCTCAACCTTTCTATATCGGGATAAATGTTATCAGAACTTTCTCAGATTTTCTGAGTGCTTAATTGTTCTTATCTTTTCAAGAATTCTTCTATCTTCTTTCCCCTTACTTGAATTCCCTTCTCACCGTTCCGATTTCTTTTAAAGTGCTTTCTTTTGTTTATGTGGTTTGATGCGCATCTTCTCGGATGAAGGTAGTGTAAAGCTATCAAAACTTTTCAAGTGGGAAATTGACATGGTCAATATAGCTTCCCTGGTGCCATTAAAATGTCCATGATCCCAAAATTCTGAGCCTTGTTCCATACAAACTTAAGAGAACACAACTACCATATCTTATGATGTTCAGCTATTTATGACTAGCAGTGGGCTTTGCAGGTGGTGGTGGGAATAGAGGGGAGAGAGATTGATTAAAAAGACGCTTAGAGGAACTAGACAGGATATTGGGACCCAGGCTAGGAGAGGGTTATGCTCTTAAGAAGGTGTTTATCTTTGTTGATGAAATCTAAGACATTTCACCACCTTGAGGACTTTATGAACAGAGGTCTTCTACCCAGTCTCCCTCTTAGGTTAATGCTCCCTTAATAATAATTCGTCTAACTCTTGAGTTATAGCCAAGAAACCTGTGAAGCTCATTGAGGAAGAGTTCTGTATATCCCATCGGCCATAGAATTTACAGCTCAGAGTTTAGTGATTGACAGGCTGTCCTCATGCATTAAAGGGAGAGCTCTCAGTCATAGAATTCCTGTGACCCAAACCATGTCACCTGCAAGTGGCATTTTTGTGCTAAGAAAGCACCAATAAATACATTGATGAAAAATGCATAAATATTGACTGCGCTTATTAAGCACAGTACGGCCAAAGAATCCGCCCAGTTCCATGTTTGCGCATCACCTTAAACTCAACTGACTCACCAGTGCATTCATTCCGGTGACACTGGGCGATTGTCAAGCGGACTACGCACCTGCAAAAAAGTCTTCAGGTTGGATTCTCAAAATGTATTTTCCAGTCCTTTATTCCAACACGTTTTGTCCCTAACATGGGACTTCATCAGGGAATAAATCATAGAAATGTTTCAATATGCACATCCCTTATTTCCAACTAGCATTCCAGTTTACACATACATTTCTGTGTGCCCATATCTCCGTAGCGTTCTTGATGCACTCGCTAAACCAGTAGCAAAATGGTGTCTCAAAATTGCATGGCCATCTCAGATTTTCATCCATTTGAGGTTAATGACACGAGTTCCACTGAGTTTCCTTAGAAAGGATCATTATTATTACTATTACATTCATTTAATCTAGTGTTCCCTTGACTTGCACTGTTATATCTTGCAACAAACACAAACCAAATGCAGCGAGTGTGTTCCTCGTTGTATATGTCCTCTCCAAGGAGCAAATACCTGAACAAGGCAAAAGGATATTTAAAGTTAAAGGAAGAGTCAGACCTCTGTAGCAGGGATCCTGAAGGAAACAGAACGGTTCATCTCATGGCGAAGGGAGGGCTGTGTTGCATAAACTGGCATTCAGTGCCTGGCAGTGGCCTTTATATAAACATCTCACGCTGTCTGCTACCCAGGCAATAACGAGAGAGATTGTTGAAAACACCCTCGGCTGGCGAAAGCCAGCACAAACCGAACAGAAAAACATGTTGCGAGTAAACACATTGCTTCAAGCACATTAACTCATTTTATCCATCAACTAAAATTACCAATGCCCGAAACTCAAAATGACATAATGTTTAATTTAAATTATGGCTGTAATAACGCTAATGGCGGGCTTGCCTAGTATACGCCATCATTTAATCGTCTTTTGTCTTGGCGTTAAATCTTTTAATCTTCTTTTTGGGTCATTCCGCTCTTGAAAAAAACAAGCTGTTACATGGCCGTGCCGGAGGGCGCCCGGCCTGTGGCACGTGCCCTGGCTGGGCATGCGGTGGCCCTGCCAGCAGGGCCGCGTGGCGGACACGGTAAGTCCTCGCGAGAGTGCGCGTGTCGTGTCACTGAGACAGCTGACATAGCACCGCACACATATTCACTCTGTGAAAAGCAGACATTCACGTCTCCGGGTGGTTTCCACAAACTTTTGGAATTCGTGCCTGACTTTTCAATTCGTCATTTCTTAAGCATGCCATTATAAATGTGGTTCTTATTTTCTCGCACAGACATTGAATGAACCCTGCACTCCCCAATAATTTTAATGGTAGCATGGCCCATTCCCACAGATAAAAGTGATTTATTTACTCGTGCCCTTGACTGAAGAAACTCTCTATTTCAAGGCTAGGACTGCGCAGAGAAAAACAATTGCAACTGTCCTTAAACTCACTGGTTTCGCCTGATTGTGTGTACTGAAATGCCCAGTGTGGTGTAACATTACACGTGACTAAATGGATTTGCAGGTGTAAAATCATATTTATTGAATACAAAACATTAATTTGCACTTGTCAATAAAAGCATCTGCATGTGTAAAATGAACTCACATGGACAAAGCCTTTGGAAATTGGCCCTATGTGCCTGTTTTTGCAGGTCAAATGACACATTCTGGAACCGAAGCATATGGCGAAAAGCCAACAGCATTTCAGATGTGGGAATATTTACACAGAATTGCTTAAATTCACTTTATGGAAGAAATATTAAATCACTTTGAATGACCATTTTATTCACTGACCCAATTCAAGAAGGACCTCAAGGCCTGGCTATTCGAATGATCCGACCCCACTCACCAATGCTTTGAGACCCTTATGGGTGAGTAGCCGCGCTATACAAGCCCCTGATTGATTGATTAACTTATTATAAATCTATAATACATAATACGTTGGTATATACTAGCTTTGTAGAACTGTACATGCTATCTTTCACCATTACATACCTCAGTCACACTCACCGTTACAGAGCTATTGAGATGTAAGTCTGACCTTGAAGTTGCTTATAGATATTAATAACATTAAAAACCATGTACTACTCATGCTACTGCAAATCTGTACTTGTAGCTATGTAAATAATAGGTTTACTAGATGAAATTCAATTGGTGAATTAATCCATTTAGGTATCTATGTGGTTTAGCAGTTAATAACAGTGAAATAGTCAAATAGTTTTATCCCTTCTACATATCCTTGTTTTTGTATACATTTACAATCTGTGTACAATCTGTATTGCGGCTCTTCAGTACAATTTGCAAGTGTCTATGTGTCATGTGAAAATCAAGCTATTTGGGGTTCGATTCACAAAGCTATCTCAACTTAGGTGCCCAAATAAAGGCAAATGTGATGGTAAAATCTTGTTGCCTGTCGCAAAATCAGAAATTGTGGAATTTGCTTATAAGGAAATTCTGCCAGTCTAATTAAGTTTCAGTTGTGAAAAAATCTAGTTGTAGGGTCTGGTTTGTGGGAATTCCTGGATGGGCCTACCGGTAAAACCTGGTAACACCCCTCAAGAATTGTTGATTTGTGGGCATTCACCAAGCACTTGTACTGGTGGTGTAACAAGGCCTATTGCAAGAGGTTTTACGTTAATTGTATGCATTTTCTGCAAAATGACAGAGTTGATCTAATGAGTTCCAGTTGAACCACTGTTTTGTTTTATAGGTTATACTCCCAGATTTCCACTATTGTAAGGGCAGTTCTTGTGAACTATAGTTACTTAATGCGCACAAGGCATATGAGCCACGAGATCTCTGTTGGGTAGTAAAAGGCAGCTTAAATTGGGGTGCAGATGGTCCCCTTGGGCCCCTGGCCTAGTGCCATTGCCCCTGAAGCCCCTTGCAGAGCTATGCCTATGATTTGTGTGTAGGTTTATGACATGAATATTCCTATGCCTTTACATTACCTCCCCAAAATTCAGGGGGTCATGGGAACGGATTTGGCCACTGGAAAAATAGTTTCCATGTGCAGAAAAATCACGATATTTGTGTAAGTGCAAACACACTGTGCATTGCACAAAATGTACAATTATACATATATTGATGTTGTAATATTTACACATTGCGTGCTTATAATTCTGTATCTGCGACTTCATGTAGCTATCCAGGAGTACATCTGAAATGCTTCCTGAAGTCTGATTAAGCCAGAAACGTACGACAATCGTAGGAGTAACTCATGACTTTGATCTTTTTTGTGTCTCTGTTGACATCCAGCATGTCGTGGTACTTGAGGTTGACATGAGGCCTTTTGTGCCCATTTGGATCTGGTCGTTGAGGTCTGGGGACTCTCTAGTGTTTGGGTGATCTGACAGGGCTGTGAGCTGTCAGGTCTTGGCTGTCGAGGTGGAACTCTGGCCCAGCAGCAGCGAGGCACCACTGCACCTTCAGCTGGCAGGCTTGCCATGCTGTCATATCCTGCATCTTCCAGGACCTTGATGGGAAGATACTGCCACACTTTAGTTTGCACTTTGTGGCCCGAGTGGCAGCAGCTGGATGATGTTCAGCAAAATGAAGGGGTTGAATGTTCTTAGGGACATATGGTTTTCTTTAGTCCTTTATCTTAAAGTGTCTTAAATTTTTGCGTTCTTAACAGTCAATTACTCCTCTCTTTTTTTACTGTTGAAGGAAATATGCTGGTGATTTTTCCCCCCAAGATTTATAATTTTTGTTTTTAAGGTTATGGCTAGCGGCGCTCCTCGACTAAGGGTGAGGAGCTTTACGCCACTGCTATTCGGCAGTGCAAAAAAGGAAAAATAAAATGATAATAACATGATGTTATAACTTTTTTACCTTGCTGAAGCCAGTTTTGGGGTGGGGTGGTGCTTGGCTGTCGTCACAGCCACCAGGGGGAAGGGTCGTAGGTGCACTTAAGTGCGAATGACGGTTTGGCCGGCTTTCTTGGGCTGGCCGAACAGTCATGTGCAGTTAGCATGTTCTCTACCCATCTGTATTGCATAGCTGTGTGGAGAACATGCACGGGGCTCCCACTTCCCGTCTGAGTGCTGAAACAGGCCACTCAGACCAATCACAGCACTGCTGTCATGCTGAGTTGGGGAGCTGGTGTGCATCCGGTAGACAGAAGAGGACGGAGGCGAGCCAGCGGACGGACAGCTAGCATGTAAGTGATATTTTCTTTTTGTCTTTTACATTTTTTAAAACCCCCTTTCCTCTCCCCACCCCACCACTACTGCCACGGAGCAGACGCCACTGGGTATGGCACATACACACAAAGAGAAATGCACAATAATGCAAAGCAGAATGTGTCTCATTATAGAATCAGGGCTGGTTAGAAGGTGTGGGCATGGAGGTATCACCTCCTAAGCCCCTTCGTCATTCCATATCTTACATTTTGAGGTGGGGCACATATACCTCCTATGCCTACAAACATATGAAATCCCCTGTGTAGCTCCCTCCCTTTGAGACACCATTCGAGAGCCTCATCCTGTGGAAGTCACCAAGGACTGTTGGGCCCCACAGGCCTCGTGTTCGTTTTGTCTCTTTTTTTTTTTGCACACACTGGTGGTTTAGGTTGATTCCACTTGGAGTCTCCTGTTCTAAGTCATGTGCATAGGGCAGTGGAATGGGCACATGATTCTACATTGCAGAGCTTCCTGTGTGTGTGTTTTTCTGTGTTATGCTGATTACATGTCCCATGTATCCATGTTGTTTCACCATGTTTTGACAAATCAAATTGTTGGGACACTTCATTGGAAGTAGCTATGCGCTTTATAAGTGTTATTTTATTATTATAATTTTTATTATCATCATCAAGCAGCAATAAAGCTAGGAATGGGCAGATTGCAACTGCAGCATATTCATGTGAAAATACAGAGCAGCTGCTTCTTGTTTTCACTGTGCAGTGGGCACCCACCTGCCCTTTCAATGGGGATTAGAGATCTTCTTGCTTGCGGGTGCAGTCAATGTCTGCACCCGCCTGCAAGGGGTTGTCTGGGGAGTCCATGGGACCCCCTTTACCCCCTGCAGAGGGCTACTTTCAGGGGTCACACTGACAGTGCACCTCCTGCGGGCGTCTTTGCCTCTGTGCCCCTGTCTGGAATATGGCGCGGGTGCAGAGTCAAAGGATTTCCCTAATTTGCATAGGGCACGCTCCTATGCAAATGAGGGAACACCCGTCGAGGGTAATGCTGGTGCATTAAGTGTGCAGGCACTATCGGTATTATAGAAGGGGACGCACAAGCCTCTGCGCCCCGAGCACCTTCTTTAATACGGGCAAACGCTCATTGCACCCCCGAGGCACCTTCTGTAATATGGCCCAAGGAGTGCATTGTCGCGGGTGGGTACAAATTCAGTGAAGCTACGGCCTTGTGATGTCACATGCCTGAATTTTGAGTAATTAAGCAAGCTGATGTGTAGTAGAAATATACAGGTGAAGATACAATTTATTACTGAGACATGTGAGAACTCTTCACAAAATACCAACAGCTCAACACAGACATAGTGTGAAGGTCTGTACTACTAGAAAGTTAGTAACCAGGAACCTTGTTAGGAAATACATAGATCACTGGTGTGCCTTGAGCCCAACCCTGGTAGCACTGGCACAAAGCAGTAAGCCCAGAGAAGTGGGAAATTGGTATTTAGTCAGCATAAAAATACAATTAAACTAAAAAATCCAGTAAAATTCTCAAATTAATATAGGTAAAAGAAGATAAACCTAAAAGTCAAAATTAGATATGGTGATCATGGGACACGACAAAAGCTCAGAGCTTTTTGTTCCACTTATGAAATCCAACCTCCGGAAAAGGTTTCTTAGTGGAAATGCAAACCAAGAGAGAGGGACAAGGCACTAAAGGGTACCCCCTACGATGGCACGACCACAATACCTAAGATTTTAACCCCTTCCATGCTCATGACGAGCTGAGCTCGTCATGAGTACGAGCTCAGCTCGTCATGTAACGCGTTTTTTTTCAAATTGCCGCACAGCGCGAAAATCGCGGCCGCACGCATGCGGTTAAGATTTGTCCCACTTTGCACTTTTTGATGCACCGATTGGTGCTTCAACGCAACCACAGAACTAGCTTATCTTACCTTATGCAGCCCATCTTGACAATAGCTTTCTGAAGTGTCCACTGATATACTTTGACTTCTCACTATGAGAGAAAAAAATATGTGCACATTTTCCTTAGGTGACTGCTTCCCACTTTCACCACTGATACCACTCACTTCCACTGCTGGCATTACCCAATCCCTGCATGCATAACCTCCAAAGCAAGTACCACATGCAAACCTTTCTTTAGGGGCTTTGTGGATGTAATCTTCTTAGGAACATTTTGAAAATATTAAGGTTTTCCACATTTCTATGAAATTTAATTGCACTGTTCATTCTGCCTGGCCCATGTACAGTGGGGGGGGGGGGGGGGGGGGGAAGCTGCCTGTGATGAATTAGCCCATGAATGGAATGACTTTGATTTGAAGATCTCAAATACATGCCCTGAAGAGGGAACTTCACCTGGTGGAGACTAATGGAAGTGGAACTGAACAGGGCAGAGTCACCATGAGGCCAGAGCGTACTGAGCGTGACAAGCCACTTAGGGGTTGATTACGAGTCTGGAGGTCTTAGGACCACCAGACTTTTAGGGGCGCGACGGTCTCCCCACCACCCTATTATGAGTTGGGTGGGGGGACCGCCCCAGCCCTGCTGCAGCCGCCAGGGAACAGCGGTTCCCTGGCGGTGTTGGGGACCTCTGCTGTCCTGCCATGCATATTAGCAGTTTCTTGTTCGCCAGGGTTTTCATGGTGGTTCTTCCTCCATGAAAACCCTGGTGCAGAGGAAACTAAGGGGGCCCTACGGGGGCCCTTGTGCCTCTGTGTCCTGCGGATGCATACAGGAGGGCACAATGTGTGCTCCCTTGTGTGCCTGCACACCAGATTTGGATCAATCGTGGTTCTGTACGAATAATAGTTTTAACCCTCTGTCATGCTTAGCATGGGAAGCTCTAGTCAAAGTAAATTAAACTAACGTTTTTATAATTTATGTTTGTAGCATAGGGTTGTTGGGTATTTGTAATGCAAAAAAACGGGTGTGTAAGTAATTAAACATGAACGTCCCTTAAACCACTGGGAAGTCAGTTTACCGCCTACTGTAAACAAAAGAAAATGCAGAAGAACCACCTTGGACTTATGTTGCCAATGAATGCACATTTGACCCTCATTTTTTCAGTTTTAATTGCTCAAACATACCTGGCAACCTTAAGCATGTCATACCTGAGAATTTTGTTTTTGCAGAGTGGGAATCTAAAAATATGCTTGAACACCTCCAGCCTCGTCCCCCAGGCTCAGAAAGCCAAACTAACCATTACTCATGTGCTGTGTGTCACTGGCCAGAAAGCAGTCTCGGAAGTGGGATCATTTATTTTTTATTTTTTTTGCAAGAAAGACGTATGAGTTTGAAAAACTGTTTCTGAAGTGCTGCGTTTTAAAAATAGTTCATAAACATTGAAACAGAAACTTTTTTAGGTGAATGTGAAGAAGACATGGCATGGTAATAAAGGGAGTGAACCAGAGGGTCCCATGATAAAGTGCCTGAAGCTTTTATTTGGGGGTCTGTGAGTGAAATGAAAATCCATCTCACCCAGTGTAAGGGGCAGGACGAGGCAGAATGATTTACGAGAGTGCTTGTGTGTGGAGAGAGAGACAGAGAGATAGACTCAGTGGCGGCTCATCCGCAGTGAAAAGGGGAAACATCTAACGATAGTAACAAGGTTATTATCTTTTTCTTTTTGGTTACTACGGTAACCCCAGTTTTTTCATCCCACTTAAAGCCCTGGCCATATGCGTGCTACTATTTGTATGCACCTTGTCAATTACTAGGGGCCACTTTGGGCCTCCATTACTGGATTTGATTCGAATGGCCCCAAGAAGGTTAGTGCTTTTCAGTTTCTCTTGAAATCAGATGCTGCAGCATGGGCGGAGCAGGTGCACAATCACTGCTGATACGAAGCAATTTTACAAGGACGTCTTGTAGAAGCAGGTATTCCCTTATCACTGCATAAGCAGTAAACTCCATTTTATAGAGAACAAAATCAGTTACTTTGTGCAGAAATAAAACTGATGTTAAATTTGTAGGAAGACAGATTCACAGCAAGTGTTGTTAGACTCAGTGCATTCCACCATTCTCCTGGCTGGATATTGGCCTGTCAGATACAATGGAAAAGCCAAGAGTAACGAGAAAGAAAAAGTGAGAGCATTAAAGCAACCAACCAATCAACCAATGAGGGATTGTAAAGCGCAGCTACTCACCCGTGAGGGTCTCAAGGCACTGCAACAAAAGGGAAGTGAGTTCACCATGCGGATACAATGCAAAAAATAACAAACGGCACACGAGATGAACAATACATTTTTGCTCGTGCGTGTCTCTATTCCACATCTAAAGAACAGGGCCGGACTGACTACTGGGCGTTTTGGAATGCTGCCGAGCTGGGGGCTGATTTCACTGCGGTGGGGGCTGATTTCGTTCAAAGACACCTGCATGTGCTTCGAAATAATTAAAGCAAAACGAATTTCGTTCAGTACACGCAGGTCCCCATCAACGAAATCAGCCCCAAGCTCAGCAGCATTCCAAAACGCCCGGTAGCCAGTCCGGCCCTGCTAAAGAAGAGGCTGTGTTGTTTTTTTGAAGTGAGGGCAAAAGCAGTTCAAAACAAGTAGCATTATGCTGTCATTAAAATAACATCAACATAGACGGAAGAAGGAACCAACGCAATGCAAAGCGCACAATCAGTTCAATTTTAGGAATGGATTGAGATTAAATGTATCTGATGAAAGTGACAAGAACCTCTGTTACTGTGTGCTTCATGATAATGGGGTCCTGGGGGGGGGGGCCGACCGGAGGGAGGCCTGCCCCCCCCGGGGGAATTTGGGGCCGGGGAGAGGGGGGGGGGCATAGATGGCGCCACACGGGGACGGGGCCTGGGTTTTGGTAGCTTTTGGGCTGGGGGGCGGGGTTGGGTTCGGCTTCCTGGTGGGCGGGGTTGTGGTTTCCGCCCGGCCACGCGGCAGAGACACCATTTTATGTGTGGTGTCTCGGCCGCCGGGCGGGGGGTGGTGACGGGAAGACAATTTTTTCTTACTTGGACTTGGTTGGCGAGGAAATGCCGCGTGCAACGGTGCACGGACTATCCACAGAGAGCGCCGGTGTTTGGCGGGCTCAATTGCACCATGGGGTCTGCGGCGATGGAGGCGGACTGGGGACTACAACTCATGGCACCGATCTCCCGGCAGGCCGGACACTTCGTGGGTGCAGGGACGGGCCGGACACGTCGCTGGAGGCCGGAGGAGCTCGGGTGAGCAGCTTGCGGCTCCACGCGGCCGAGCGGATGGGCCTGTTCTGCCTGGTGCGGGCGGTCAGGCTCCCACGTGGGACTAGGTGAGTCCCGCTGCCCCTACCCGATGGGTCCGTGCGGCCGCCGGGGTTTTTAACTTGGGGCAGGGGAGATGCTGGACGGCGGTGCTTTTTGGGGGATTTCTGCTCTCTCTGCGCAAGGGCTATCTATAGTTTAGCTGCTTACATTCTATGTTACACTTCACTGTAAAGTTCTCTGGATAACTAACCAATTTAAAGTGGCTACTGATCTCGAATTTTGCATTTCCTTCTCAAATACTTATCCAGCTGCGTCAATGGATTATCTTTTGTTTTCAACATTGTGCTAGAAAGGATTGGAGCATTGCAGCACCAGGTCCGGTTGTGTAAATTCTTCCATGATGCATTCCAATGTTTATTTGTTTAAAAAGGAGCGTACATGTTTTATGGTTCTGTTCATTTTTAAATTTTAGAATTTTATGTACCTACTGTGGGCAGGCTGGTAATATTGCATCAAGACGGATATTTCTTTGCTGGACTCGAGTACCGTGGGGAGGATGATTGGGTACACCGGGCCTTGTAGTTAGGTATGCAGCATGTTGTAGTTTAATATTCCTTTCCCATTCAATCTTTGGGTAGCCCCTTAGAGGGTCGGAGACAAAACATGAACGCTTGAGGTGAAATAAAGGGATGAGATGCCTATCGGGTGGCTGGACTGTCCAATCTGTATAACGGGGAGCAATGCCGCCCCCCCCCTGCTTGTAGGAGGGGTGTGATCCTGGGCTATGGGATTGTTGCGATAGGACTGTGTAGGAGGGGCGTGCATGTGCCTACAACTTTGTGGTGCGACTGACGATTCTCTTAACTGCCACGCAATGCTGTGATACAAGCTAATATGCTAAAGTGAAGCCCCTTTGGCCTGTAAAGGAATACACTTTTTGGGGTCAGAATTCCATATTTCATATCCGGATTCTGTATTTAAACTGCTGTTCCGTGGATGCTGTATATTACACTGCTGTTCCGGTTTTGAAGGGACTCTGTATTTGAAAGCATACACTTTTATTTGTAGTAGGTTCCTTATTTCAAGTGGGTTTCTGTCTCCGATCTGGAAATCCTGGTGTGACTCTCGAGCCCTGATTTGTCAGATTAGCGGGCCATGACGTCTCTTGGATCAGGGAAGGACAGGCAGAGGGCCCCATTCTACAGCGCATTTCAATAGCGCCATCTAAATGACATACACATAGGTAAATAATACTCTGCGACTGAGGGTGATGTCATGCCAATTTACTTTATTTTGCTTTGGGTGACAGGAACTAGGCCATCCTTCATTCAGGGTTTTGTTTTGTTCGAAGTGTCATTGATTGAGAGTGGTGGTTCAATGGGCACGGCTGCACTTTAACTTAGAGCGTTGTAATGCAGTTTGGAAACATGTCAACCGCTATCTGACTGGTTCAAGCGTCTTTTCGATTTTCTGTATGGGATGTGATTCCCTGTCCAGGTCATGTCTACATCCATGTGACTTGCCAATTGTCTTTCATGTCCACATTCCATGAGAATTGCCCAGTGGCATTGGCACGTGCGGTCCTGGCGTGATGGAACTAAGGTGGGCTCTCTGCGAATCAGATTGCTGTAGTGGTCCAGCTACTTTTCTCTGGAATGTCCCCCCTCAGGGACCTCAGGTGTCAGATTAACGTTCCAATAGTCTCATATCCCCACTACAGGCACTTTGGTGTCTTTTCCTGCCTCCGGAGCAAGGAACATTTGCCCTACTTTCCGCACTCATCGCGACCCTCGGGGAGGAATGACTTTTATTCCTAATTAAGTTTTATTCATAATGAATATTGTATAGCTTCTTACTCCAACTATACGCCTCTTAAGGTGTCAGCAAGGTTCGCAATGTCAGGAGGTTGTGAAACCCACATGTGCAGCCAATGTCTTTGGTCTCGCTGCTCCTTTATTGACGGGTTATATCTATGCAGAAGTTACTTGGACGAGTAGGCCATCTCCTATGCTAATGTAGGGAGGAGATGCCTTGCATATGCAGGGGGAAAGTTTGGTTACCTCTTTCCTCGATTAGTAGGGATATCTGGTGGTCATGGACACGAAATATTGATTTCCCGCCTTCTTGGTACGAGGAATAGGGCTCTGTTGGGCAACTGCGGTGTGGGCCTGGGCGCTCCTTCAATCTGATCGGAGGATGGTGCATTTGCCCTTACATCCTTTCATCTGACTGAGCGATGCATGTGCACTGACAGGCCTAATATAAGATACGTTACCGAAGTGGTGGGGTCCACTTGTTTCTGAAGTGGCGAAGGCTTGGGTGAGTGGAGTGCAGAGCGGGAGCATATGCTTGGCAATCCGGGGGTATTGTTCGTCATTTTAGATGGCGAGGAGGCGAGAGCATAGAGTTTATGTTAGTGACAATTTTCCGGGTTGAAGGCCTGGAGGGAACAACCTAACGAGATATCTGCAGGTGCGCTTGTGAATCCGGCGCACGTAATTCACGTTTCAATGGGCCGCGGGCGTATCGAGTCGCGCGGGTTGAGGGGTACGTTCCCTGCAGTGGGCTTTTTCCTGGCGGACAGGCTCTGGAGGTGGCGCACTGGGTGAAGGACTTCTTTCTGGGTGACAGAGAGGAAACACGGTCCCACGTCGGTGTGGTCATTCTACGGGGTGAGCTCGACTCCGTGGCCAGGAAGCACGCCCGCCGGAGGACGGGGGGTAGTAACGCGCAGTGGGGTCTGACGCCGAACGGTGCCGCTGCCATGTCGGGGGCTGCGGGGTAGGGTAGGTGACGGGGGGGTTGGGGGCACTGCGGCAGGGGTTTCTTCCTGGCGGACGGGCGCAGGTATGGGACACGCATCCGGAGGGCTTCTCTCTGTGGGCGCCGGAGAGGGGGCACGGCCCCGGGTTAGTGCGGCAGACCTGTTAGGGAGCTCGGTTCCGCGGCCAGGGAGCACGCCCCGGGGGTGACGTCGACGGAGGGCATGGCCCTATACAGTTAGTGGCGGAGGGCATGGCCCTATGCATGGACTGCGGCAGGGGTTTCTTCCTGGCGGACGGGCGCAGGTATGGGACACGCATCCGGAGGGCTTCTCTCTGTGGGCGACAGAGAGGGGGCACGGCCCCGTGTTAGTGCGGCATACCTGTTAGGGAGCTCGATTCCGCGGCCAGGAAGCACGCCCTGGGGGTGACAGGGCATGGCCCTATGCATGGGTGACGGAGGGCATGGCCCTACGCATTGGGGACGGGGGGCATGGCCCTATACATTGGTGGCGGAGGGCATGGCCCTATACATTGGTGGCGGAGGGCATGGCCCTATACATTGGTGACGGAGGGCATGGCCCTATACATTGGTGGCGGAGGGCATGGCCCTATACATTGGTGACGGAGGGCGTGGCCCTATACATTGGTGACGGAGGGCATGGCCCTATACATTGGTGACGGAGGGCATGGCCCTATACATTGGTGACGGAGGGCATGGCCCTATACATTGGTGACGGAGGGCATGGCCCTATACATTGGTGACGGAGGGCATGGCCCTATACATTGGTGGCGGAGGGCATGGCCCTATACATTGGTGACGGAGGGCATGGCCCTATACATTGGTGACGGAGGGCATGGCCCTATACATGGTGACGGAGGGCATGGCCCTATACATGGTGACGGAGGGCATGGCCCTATACGTGGTGACGGAGGGCATGGCCCTATACGTGGTGACGGAGGGCAGGGCCCTCTACATTGGGACGGAGGGCATGGCACGGTGGTTAGGGGGGAGGACCTGCCGGCGGTTTGGACGCGTGGGCCGGACAGCACGGGGGTTTTTGAGGGGGGTCCGCGGTGGCCATATAGTTAGGGGGTGGTCCTGCTGAATGGGGCAGGTGGCGCGTCCCGGGTTTAGGGAGGGGGAGTCCTAGGGGGGGGTCGAGGCCCGTTAACACGTCCCTCGAGTGGCGGTTCTTCCTAATTATGGGGGAAGAGTAGGAGAACTGTTTGGAGTATCGGGGGGTAGGTCAAGCACAATAAAGTATGTAGCCAGGTGGAGAGGCAAATTTAAGTTATGCTAATTGTTACTGTTTGTGGGTTGTGGGAATCAGTTAGGGGAGGGGGTGGGGGTGAGGCAGGAAATTACATATTTATGTTTAGATTGTGCGGCGCAGGCCGAGGACGTTATTGTGTAGGATGCACCTGCTTCCAATAAAGCGGCCTTTATCACACTTACCTTGAGTCTCGGGTTGGTGCTTTCTTCCCCCCCCCCTTTCCCCAATGGGCCCCAATGGGGTCCTGGGGGGGGGGGCCGACCGGAGGGAGGCCTGCCCCCCCCGAGGGAATTTGGGGCCGGGGAGAGGGGGGGGGGCATAGATGGCGCCACACGGGGACGGGGCCTGGGTTTTGGTAGCTTTTGGGCTGGGGGGCGGGGTTGGGTTCGGCTTCCTGGTGGGCGGGGTTGTGGTTTCCGCCCGGCCACGCGGCAGAGACACCATTTTATGTGTGGTGTCTCGGCCGCCGGGCGGGGGGTGGTGACGGGAAGACAATTTTTTCCCCTCCTCCCTCCCTGGGCCATGATAGGGGGGGGGGTGCCCACGGGCAGGCACTGCACTTTACGGGGGATTTTCCTTTGCGGGGGAGTTGGGGGCATGGGGGTTTTGGCCTTGTTTTGTTGGAGGCTGGTGCAAGACGGGGTTTGAACGGGGTGATGTGTTTGTTGGACGTTACACCTTGGTGTCTTTAGGCTTAATATATATATATATATATATATATATATATATATATTTTTTTTTTTTTTTTTTTTTTTTTTTCTTTTGTATGAATAGAAACAGAAGAGTTCGTGCTTTGTGGATTATTGCTCTTTAATTGTATAGCGGAAATCGTAGACAGCCGACACGTGTTTCTACTGTGGCGAATTGCGCCGGGGCTTTTCACGGCTATTTACAATGTTTTGTATTCTGTGTAAATGGGGGTTTTTGGATTGGGTGGGGGGTTTTCGCATGTCGCTGGAGCAGGTGTGGGGTGCATTCTGTATGTGGGGGCGGTTCTTCCTAATTATGGGGGAAGAGTAGGAGAACTGTTTGGAGTATCGGGGGGTAGGTCAAGCACAATAAAGTATGTAGCCAGGTGGAGAGGCAAATTTAAGTTATGCTAATTGTTACTGTTTGTGGGTTGTGGGAATCAGTTAGGGGAGGGGGTGGGGGTGAGGCAGGAAATTACATATTTATGTTTAGATTGTGCGGCGCAGGCCGAGGACGTTATTGTGTAGGATGCACCTGCTTCCAATAAAGCGGCCTTTATCACACTTACCTTGAGTCTCGGGTTGGTGCTTTCTTCCCCCCCCCCTTTCCCCAATGGGCCCCAATTAAGCCTTGAATTTCACTAGGGAAAATGTTTTACCAATTGTATTTTTTTTTTTTAACTGCTACCAACATTATTGATATTTCAAAATATACGGCAGTAACAAAGAAGTACATTTCTATTCTTATCATATCAGAACTGTGCTCTCATAACGCTGATATGAAAACATTACCTGTAGTCTGGCCTATTTAATCTAACCGATTAGGAGTAGGAGAATTTTGCTTAAATAAATGGTATCATTTACACTAGACATTAACACGAAAATGCTTAATAGAATGAAACGTAGGGAAAGGTGCCTTCACGAAAATACTATTTGTAGGGTTGTGGCTGTCAGCCAGCACTAGTTGTGTGGCCGCTGGACCCCTGATCCGGTAATCAGCTGGTGATGCTGTCCCTTTCGCACGCAGGTGGTTTCACCAGCTGATTACCAGATCGGGTGACCAGCGGCCACACAACTAGTGCTGGCTGACAGCCACAACCCTACAAATAGGGTTTTCGTAAAAATTAGGACCTACATATTTTGAATACCTGCCTTGCATCACAAAATAGAGAATCTGCCTTTTGAGAAAACTTTAATTCTCTCACCTGGAAGAGAGGGGGGATATATGTGTAATCAGGAAATTGACCTTTAGTCTCTGGTACTCATGAGACCATCTATATACTTTCGCAACGGCAGTACAACCGACAATAAGGACCACAATCACAAGAATTTAGCCCTGAAGAAGTCGCTGTGTACTGCATGGTAGAGACAAAACATTTGTTGGCTGGGCTAAGGCTCTGTACGAAGGACCACACAACAAGGACAACATATCCTGGAACCACACAAAGCAGTGGATGAACAGTGTTTCTTTCTTCTTCCCCTCACAATTGTACTAACTAAGTTTGTTTACTACTAGCATGTGCTGGGGACCTTTGAGCGCTGTGAGCTAATGCTGACGGTGATTTATGTAGCCTAATACTTTGTGGGGGTCTATTTTCTGTAATGGTTATGGCTACTGCTGTGACTATTTTCTTAGCCTAACTTTGAATAGTTGTCACGGCGACTGTTTGCTGATGCTGATTTACTTGAGACTCTGACGAATTTCTGCAACTACTCTTCATGAGGACTTTGGCTTCAATCTGATTCTATTACACTGCTCCTTTAAATCTTAATCTTTTCCAAAAGGATTCTTTATGGGTTCAGGTATGTTAGGATCTGCTTATAGTAGGATAGGGATTCATTTCCTTTATGGAACATGCTGTAATTTACTTGATTGATTCTAACTATGACTTTTCCTGATATTTCTGTAAACAGAGTTATCTGATTTACTAATTCAAATAAAAAGACAAAACAAATACTAAACTCTTATCGATAAATAAAGGTTTTCTTACTAATCCAAAACTCTCATCATTAACTAAACTAAAATACTAAATTGATGATGTCTATTGAGATGGTTTTTATTGATACTCCATTCTGAAATAGTGGCAAAGATCCATTGCAGAGAAGAAGATTTTGGTGTGGAAGTGGAGATCCCTATTGTGAATTACGGGTTGAACAGAATTTTTTTTTTTAAATGTTCGCGTCAGCACGTTTATCAATCAATGGAAGTGTGGCTTAACTGCGTAAAAGGTTGGACTTGGAAATGCAAGTGCTGGTTTGAAGAATCGGGATTGGCAGTGGGTTTTTTTTCACTACAGCAAATCATCTTACTTGTCGGAAAAAGTTTGATTATTTGTCTTGTAATACATAAATCATTTTACGTCACTGAAGGGGCAGAGGGGAGAATGTTATGGGTTTGAAAACTGTTGTGCACACTTAAAGGAGAGCTGAGTTCTTATATTCAAAACAGTAGTTGGCTCTGCACTTCACTAGTGTGAGACAATCTTAGTCAGAACCTCAAAAAAGATTCTGTGATAATTGTGGAAAATTCTAAATTTTGCATCATGAGACGTGGGCACTTTAGATCACCATGAACACTTAAAGCGGACACCTTGCAGAATTGACTGGCTTCCTGTAGCAAAGTAACCTGGATAAATTCTAGCGCTTTATTTCAACTTTGACTGACTTTCAAACCCTATATTCCTGGAGATGTCTTAATGTCCTTAGAGTATATCCAGCTCATGGTCACAAAGTATGTCATGAAAAATCAAGGGGCAAAAATGTTCAGGTAAGCAGTGCTCTGTGGTGGCAGTGAACTTCTAAAATAACTGAGGGAGGTACATTTCTTGGTTGGTTGGGACAGGCTCACATCTCTGTTCTTTTAGTTACTTCTGATGGGTCAAGGTGGTATTGGGTCATTTTCAAAATGTTATGCTAACACCTGCATATCTTCAAGGTTTGACACCTAATAACTTTCCATAATTATAATTATGGCAGAGTCAGAACCTTGTGTTTCTAAATTTGTTTACCAGTCTGTATCCACAGACAAATTTACTCCTGCAAAAATGCAGCAGTGAAAAAGATTTCAATGAGGATAAGGGCAGAGAACACACACATAACTTAAAGAATGCAGGGGGTGGTGTTTGTCTGCTGAGACAAATAATGTGTTTATTTCTGCACAGATCTATCTTAGGGGAATGAAGAGCTCAACATTTACAGAGGTGCTACGCCAATGCTCCTCCTAGAAGTAAACTGATTGACCATCCAAATAGGAGTAGTTCCTCAAATGCCGGGTGGTCACAAGGTGGTAAAACCATGAGACTAGCGATACTGTTGCAGGGAAACCAGAAGGTTACATTTTAATCCCCTCAGACACCTGTTAGGGTGTCATGCTTCATCATTGGGCACTCCTCATCTGGCCGATGTTGCAATGCCTGACGGGCCTGGGGGCTCTTTGTCTGCGATCTTTCGATCAGAATATCCTGTTTTAGGAGAGGGGGCTGAGCGGAAGTGTATCAAGTGAAAAGGTGAAGTGCATCTAAAATACACTCTGGTGCCCTAAAAAACGTATATATGGGGTAAGGGTACCAGGACTAAGTAAAAACAGTGGTGTAATCCTACGGTCACAAAGTACCTAGACAGCTTTCAGCAAAGTGAGGTCGACATGTTTCATGCCTTGATTGCCCTAAAAGGCAGTCGGCATTTCATCAGGACCAAGAGTAGTAAATTAGCGCCCCATGAGAGGCATAAGACCTTGTTTCTAATAAAGGATGGCCACTCAATATGTATAATACTGCACCTGAATGGTTGCATCACAATGAGTCCACTCCAAGGTGAGCAGGAAAATACCCCTTAGGCAAGTTGGAGGGTCCCCGAAAACTGCAGGACGCTTCAAATGCTCCGGGATGTTGGTGCGAAACCTACCCTCGCGATTCCTCTTGGTCTCGATCAAATGACGAATGTCCCTTTACTTCTGCATATTCCTGCTATACCAATTCTCTGTAATCGAGATTCACGACAAAGCGTGCCTGGAAACCTTTATTGCGGCGCACATTACAAGGGGTGAATGACTCTTCCCAAGCCAGGCAGCCGTCAACCTGACAGGGGAGGACCACCATGAGGACACGTGAAATGTCAAATGCCATCACGTTTTCATGTCATCGCGTTCTGCAAACCCAGCAGCCTACAATAAATATTCAAGCGGATTAAAATCTGCTTGAGTAAGGGTGTAAGGGCGAGCCAGCAGGAGTCTTCATGAAAATGTACGGCTAAAGTAGATGTCCATAAGTACTTAAAGGGATTTTTATGAATCAAATAAATGTTAAAAACGTATTCTAAACATATGAGGAAGTCTACGGATCGATTTGCGATTTTTAAAAAACGTTCTTGTGAATTTGTGGTGATTTAAGTGAAGGAGTCTTATAATAAGCGCGCACAGTGGAAATCTAGTATTTTCATACTCTCATCCCCCAAGTGCAGCCCCTTCATGAGATCAACACCCTAAATGTGAGTCTAAGGAGATAGCGCTTTCACAGAAAGACGAAATGCATTCACCTCAGTTCATCCACAAAGGAACCATAGCCGCTGTTTTGTAGCCCACAGACTTTGCTCGCGTGATTCTTGGACATTTTTTTAATTTGTACTTTTCGCTTTGTCGACTCTGTATGTATGCCTTTAGGAGGCAATCCCAACCATGATGGCGGCTCCGTGCGGTGGTGAATAGAGAAGTTAGTCGTTTAGTAGAGAGAGTCCGTGAATTGAGAAAAGAAAAAGAGAGTGGGATGCGATTGAATACACTTCTAAAACCAGCTGACTAAAAGAAGTTATTGGTGGTCCTTGAATTGGCCCGTTTTTCCTGCAGCTGCCGGATTGAAATTCCCTTGTTCTTTATCGCCCTGTCCTGAAGAGGCCTGATTTACTGGAAGGCCGAAACGCGACCATGTCGACACTTTCCAAATGGAGGAGTCCTTGTGTTGTAATTGATTTGGAAATTAATGCTCTGTGACACCTTTTTTTGATTTAAGTTCTATGAATTTGTGTATTGAACCATTGGTGTCTGACTACCTCCTAGTGCACCACCCAGAGTTAATGGGAGGGCACTCAGCCTTTGCTGCAATATTTTTTAGGGTGAAAAAAGAAAAAGTTTGCATTTTTTTGTCATTTTGTATTTTTGACATAAGTGTTTATGTTATATATATATAGGTGTGTACATAGGTATGTATATAGCGATATATGGTGTATAAAGAGTTCATAATAAACATTTTTGTTTGTTAAAAAGGAAAAAAAAGAAAATAAGAATTGAGATAAAAAGATTTAATGTTGATTACAAAAAATAAAATATGTAATCATGTTCCCTTGTGCGAGTGGTGATGTCTAGAATGTCGGATTAATTCCACACTGAACTTATGGCATAGAAGTAGGCGAATTGATTGTCTCCTATTTCGAAAAAACTGTGTAGATTGGTTCCTCCTTTTCCCATTTTTTCTTGTTTCTTGCTTTACCCTTCCTTGCTGCATAATCTGTAAAGCGCTCTGATACCCTCGGTGGTAATGTTCACGCTATATAAAACTTTATAAATAAATAGATAAATAAATAAATATAATTTTCGTTTCTTGGGTTTTCTTAGGCCACCTTCCTTCCTCTGTAGAATTTATGTTTGAAACGGATGAGAGCTTACTTTGTTTTTGTTCAATGCAGTCGACTGACATAGTAGGGCGAACGGGATAAATGTACGGCACTCTGCTAGCTTCTAAATATTAATAAATTAAGTTGGAAAGGCTTGCCACAAACACTGTTTGGATCTGAACGAGGCAGCATGACTTTGCATGAAGTAATTGTATGATAAATACTCCACTTTTGAGAAGGCCATCCCATGCCAAGCCAAAGTGCATACCCAGGACCATGCCTTTTAAAGGCATGTGTGCAGAACTTGTGGAGTGCTTCCCTGGGTAGGCCGGAGCACTGCCCATTAACAACTGTGAGATGTGCTCTGTGCCACTTCATGCTGCACGTGCATGGGGTTTGTGCCATATAGCACATGAAATGTCATGAAGAGGAGGACCTCTTGGCAAATAGCTTTTAAACACAGAAAGTGCCTGCCTGGGCCACCTCATTGGCAAAATGTGTGACATTTGTTAAGCCTATTGCATTTTAGGTCTGGTTTGACAGCACCCCTATGTGCATTACCTATTGTTGTCGATTCTTTAAAATATACATAGAATGGGATTTGACTCTTCCCACAGAAATATTTATCTCTCACCTCATGCTATTGCTGGAGTATCGTTCCCACCACATATGAAGGGCTGGCATTGCAGTGCCTTTGGCACTACTTTGCATCCCAAAAGGACCCTGAAACATCAGACATTGAATGTATTTATCTCATTTAACTGCTGCATTTAAAACTAAAATGATCCATTTTTTAACAGTGCAGCAGGGTTTTTAATTTGTTACCCAGTACTCAAAATGCAAGCCAAACAGATTTGCTTTACCAATACATGCTTTTAGTATGCAGCACAAATACCCTCTCGGGCAGTTTTTTTCATCACGTTTCCAGTATGACATTAACTGGCCTTAAAACTGGGGATCAAGCATGCTTCCTACCATCATACATAAAATGAGTGGTGCTATGACTGTGGAGTGAGCACTGGTTTCAAGAATAAATCACACAGGTTGTGCAGTAGTGGGGTGGCACCTGCGCCAGAGAAATGTTATATCAAATTTAAAAGTACACTGTGGTTCAACTAATGTAATAAATGGCCCGCAATGGTGAGAACTGACGGACTTGCTAGATTCTAAGTAGATATTTTCTGAAGTTCTATGAGGCCATTTTCCAAATTTTGGCAGTAGAGACTCAGTCTTCCATTTTTTTCTGAACACAGTCATCAGCTAATGTGCACTCCAGCATAGAAGTAGCATCTTCTGTGACCGTGATGCGGGTTGCATGATGTTGGGTGACCGTAAAGCAAGTGCTATCTGCAACTTTTGTTAATTTTTTCGGCTGAGGAATTAGTATCTGTATCATCATCACACTCGGGTACTGTGAAGTTCTTTTTTGGGTATTATTTTGTGGTTGTGGTGGTTTTTCAAGTTACATAGTTGAATCCACAAGTAACTTCATTAGGGCTCCCGGTGTTATGGTATTTTGTTTTGTTGACTTTCAGTCTGAATTTATCCATATTTATTTTTTTACTAATCTCGTCTGTATGTATTCATATTTATATTGGGTTTTATGAAAAAGTGAAGCTGAAACTAGTATATTTCCACATTTATTTACCAATAAATAGTACACTCTTACGTGAATGCCTGACAGGTTTCAATTACATGTACAGCCACTGAGGATAAATCAAGACACTTATTTGAAAACATGAGCATTGTAGTGCTAACTTTCTGCATATCTGCTGCTTTTTCATCCTCATTACTAAAATGTATTTCATTTTTAAACCCCACACCTGCCAAACCACACTGCTGTTGGCCTGGCAATCATTTGGTCAGTGCTTAATTTGAAGGAAAAACATGCCAGGGCCCTCATCGGGAGTCCACTGCAGCTTGCGTCACCCATTGCCCCTTCCAGCACTACCAATGAAAGTACCAACATAACTACTAACCATCATACGCTTACAGGTGTGACAATTCAGACTATTCCAGACCCCTAAAGCTATAAGAATGGTTTGGGCAGTAGGTATTAGTCATTTTTAATGTATATTGAATAAATAAACAACTCTTGTTGTTCTCATCTTTAAATTAGATACACAGCGCCACCAGGTGGCAGACTGTTATTAGTGCCAGTGTTCACAATTATGTGCCAGTGCCAAGCACCAGAAACCATTGGTTCAAATTAAGCACTGGAATCACTAAAAAAACAACCTAATGTAAACGTTTTGGCCACATATAAAAATTTTTATTACAGACAGGAAAATAAATGGTTTTCTGTCTGTTTTTATCCGTTAAAATCATTAAAAACTGAAAACTAGGAGCCTCAAACATAATTGATGTCTAGGCAGAGGTGTTGTTCTTATTTAATCACTCCATGAAGACATTTCATCCTGACTCCCCATGGATAATATTGTCAACCCCAGCTCCCGATGACCCACCCACCTCATTTGTACTCTGCGTTCCTTGTCCATGACAAACTACTAGCTATACCATGGTCTAGTTGCCCTGCGCTTGTCCTACTTATAGCATCTTTCTTTGGGATGTCCAGCTTCTCTTGTTTGCCAGAGGGTAGTCCCATCTTTTTTTTAATCATTCCATCCAATCTTCATCTCCCTTATGATGCTCCGGTAGCAGAAATCCAGTGGAGACCCACACAGCTGCCTTTACTACAGTGCTTTACCAAGCTTTATATTAAGGTGTGCTGGGAGTTCCTTTTTACAAATCAGTGAAGCTGTTGGTGTGAAAGAAAAACATTCATGTTCGTCATTTGTCTTCAGTCCATTACAACAAGAAAAGCTTCCTTGTCCTCAAAACATTTGTGAGACTCGAGAAACAATTCACTGGTGCTGTCTTTAAGGTCATCTCACTCACCCTATTGTTCTCAAATGACTTCCATTATAACATTTGTCCCCCACACAGAAATTAAACTCACTGACACATACCAGTGCCATACCCCCTTTTCTTGTATCCTATTGCTTATTTATTTCTCCATCTCAACTTGTTCTGCCACATCCACTATCTTTTCTAATTCAAGTAACAGACTTGCATGTACACAGCTCAAATTAATTTCATATCTCCATGGACCAATTCACCACTACTCCTTTTTGGGTTACGGAGTAGCGTACTCTTCACCGAAAAGCGATTTGATGCCTCGTAATGGGTAGCAAGCGCTTTATAAATGCAATTACTATATGTGTCAAGTCTCTCTCCCTACTCCACTGCTCTAATTCCACTGGCAGGCCTGTGCTCACCCACTTGAAGTCAGAACTCAAATGTGTCCAACCCTGCAGGCCAGTCATCCTGTGACATTGCCTACTCCCTCCATGCATCAGCTGCAGGATTTCACTCCGTAGACCATGCCATTTTGATTCACAACCTCCTTCGCCACCCCTTGCAATTACTGTTTTCCTCTCTTTACTATTCTTGGCCTTATTGTGCTTTTGCGGCTAACGTTTGGGTATCCCCTACTCCATGCAGTCAAGTTTGTTTGTTTTTAAATGTACACCACTGAGTCATATGTTTCTAGGTGCTTACTGCTGCTGTTAAATCTTGTAATGAGATACATTTTCTAACTTAGTGCATGCATTGGCAAAGACCATCAGTCTGGGTTCAATGTGCTAGCTGGGTTAGCATATTAGAGTGAGACGCGAGGGAGGGAGACAGCAAGAGTAAGGAGAAACGTAAACAGAAAGGGCTGTAGAAGCAAAGTAGTCCCTCACGCAGTGCAAAGCAAGTACTAGAGCGGTAAGTATTCCGCAATTTTGTATAACAAGTGTTGAAATGCCAAGTCTTACTACCATCCAATAACATACTGTTTTGAAGCATCTTTGATTCTCTTGCCTCAAGAGCCTGGGTTGTTCTTGAGTCTGTATTTATTTGTTCGTTCATATTTGTTTTACTCTATGGATGCTAATTTTAAGTAGGATGTTTTTGGGGGCCTACGTCGCACCATCAAGCACACAACTTATAAGATTGTGTACTCATAGTGTATGCATAATTTGAAGGTTCAAGTGAATTGAACGTATTTGATCCTTATTTGCAGACTTAGTATGCTTCCATGTATATATGTATATGTTGGTATTTGTAGAGCAAGAATCTAGCTCAAGAACAACAGGGCTCCAAACAGGGGTCATAGCCCCCAAGAAGATACAATTATTGGGGGAAGCTAAACTCCAGGGTCAGAGTAGTGCTCCCTGAAGAGGTGTGGCTTTAGCTTCTTTCTAAATTGTAGTAGACTTCATTGTGATCTGATGTTAATGGTGATGCTTTTCCATGTCCTGGGTTCTTTCTTGCAACTGCAGTAAATCATTTGATGATGCATAAACACATGTTCCATAAGGGGAAATATTTCATCTATTGGAAGAATGGTTGGAAAATGCACAATGAAGCTGCTGGATTTAAATGTTTGTTTTCTTTCAATTTCAGATTGATTTGGAGCCAGAAGGGAGAGTATACGTCGTGATTGATCTTTCAGGCTCATCAGGTGAAGAAGGTAACATTTCTCAGTGTTTCACCTTTTAATTTTGATGGATTTAAAACATATGTATGGAACACAAAGGCAATTTATCTGACCTCTAAAGTAAACTTTCTGTCAATCCAAAGGTCAGAGGTCTTTTGAGGGCTGAACTCATGAGGCCAAGTTGGTCGCTGTGCTTTAGTTCCTATGTGTGTGTTGCAAGACAAAGTATCTGACATGTATTACCCAGAAATCAGTGGCCACAGAACCAGTTTGGAAATGTGCCTCATGCCTTCAAAGCCACAGTGACTGTTCTACAATATCATCTTAGAGCACAAATATGATTTGTTACTTGAGCCAATGAAACTAGTTCTTTTTTAAGTACCACGTGTAGTGGGCACATACTTGACCAATTACAGACCAACTAAATAGCAATATATACAACCTATGTTGAATAATTTCTGATGTTGGGTGTTCCTTTTTACGATATTCCAAATTTTGAAGAGATCCTCTATTCCTCTCAGGTGGGTACATGGGTAGATACTCCAACATGCAAATTTATCAGCAAGTTTGTGGACCAACGTGGGTAATAGTAGATCTTCTCAAATCACATACATTTAGTAGAATTTGAAGATGGCTTAGTAAGGGTAACATTTTCCATAGGAGGGAAACCTGAAACCCCTTCTCGGGGACTCTGTAACCTAGATTTTGATGGGGCTATTGCTTTGTGAAATGGGAGGAGGGGCAGAAGGACTCTATTCTGGGGGGGTAGGTACAACATATTTTGGTACTTCCACCCTTCCTCTACTTACAGTTCAGCTCTCTGTGGTGCAGAATGTGCAGTTCTGTGGTTATGCATTTGTTTTCAGACCACCATACTAATTATTCAATTTCCCCTGTCTGTTTTGCAATCTACAGGAGTGCTGGAGATGTTGGGGCTGTTCCAAACCAGTTTTAGGACTATATAGAGACTCTTGCCATATTATGTATTGTACACATTGCTCCTGTTTATGCTGGTGGGAACTCTTCTTGTGCGTTCCTGTAATTGATGAAGAAACCACACTTTTCTCACTGCGTTATCTGTCTCTGACAGTTAGCACATGCGCTGAAAAGTAGCAGAGCAGAGCACTGGCTCAAAATTCCATCAGATGTTGTTTTTGCAAGTGGACACCCCAATCTGTTGAAGAGGGCTACTGAGACTGTACTCACCCACGTGACATTGTTCAGAGCCTATGAGAGCCTGGGATACTGCGTGCTCCTGCAGGGACACTTCCTGTGCCAGTATTAATGTCTTTCCAGGTGCAGCCCTCTCTGCCTTTGGAGAGTGGCGATAGACACTCCCTGCCCCCTTCGTTATGCCATCAAACACACCAAAAGTGATGGGAGGAATGCGTGCAATTTGTCCCACCACAGGAATTTGGTCTGGGTATCATTCCAATAATCCAGTCCAAACTACCATGGCGGACCTCCCTGAACCAGAACACAAAACCGGTTTGGCTCTGATCGAGCTCTCAGTCGGGTGTAGCTTGGTTCCAGTGGCACAGTGAGCCTGGGACCCACGTCAGAGCATATCTGTCCCACTTAGGGTGGTACATCAAACACATAAAAGATCATGGGAGGAATGCTTGCAATTTGTCTACCCTCTGGCAATTGTTAGGGTTAGCATTCCAACCCGTCGTTCTTTTGCTAACCATCCCACCTCTGTTTGGACCCAGCCATATGCAAATCATTCTTGGCCCTGTTCCCATAAGAAAGGTTCAGTCTGAACTGCCAGCTCCTCCTTGTATCAGTATAAAAGCAACCCAAGACCGGCTTTGCCCTGATTGGGGCGCTGCAGTCAGGTGTAGCTCGGTTTCAGTGGCACAGTGAGCATAGGACCCATGCCTGGGCATACCCATTCCACTTAGGCCGGTACATCAAACACACAAAAGGTGATGGGAGGGTTAATTCAGTATTTTTGCGTCCTTCTATTGGACGCTTTTTAGAATTCACTATTAGCGTGCCAGTTATTAAGTGTGCCTAGTTAATATCTTCTGTGAGAGCCGTTTGTTAGTGCATCTGCAACATGCTGCAGTCACAAGGGCAGAGGTGTTGCATCATTTGCATTAGGGCATGCATCCATGAAAATAAGGGAACAAGGATTCAATATATGCACAGAATCTGCCGCTGCTTCATAAAATTAAAATACCTGCGTTGATTCTCAAATACCAGCGTAGCTTTGGTGGCACTATGGTGATCTATCATAAATTACTCTTCTCCAGAGTTTAGTGCTGTGCAGGAAGCAGCAATAAGGGTGTGAGGCCTAGTGCTAGTCTGCGTTTTGGCCATACAATGCATATTCACTAAATGAAATGGACCCATGTGTGAAATATCACAAGCACATATGAGCAGCATACTAAGTACTAAGTATAATAGGTGTGAGCAAAGTTGTAGAGTTCGATTGCCATCTTATTTATTTATTTATTTATTTGTAAGTTTTGTATAGCGCGAACATGACCCAAGAGGGTATCAGAGCGCTTTACGTAAGGATGACGAAGAAATAATAACATAGTTCAATAAACATCAAGAACAAAAGGGACATTAAGGCAGGCAAACAAAATTACAGCGTAAGTCTTTGAACTTTGTACGTCTGCTTTTCATGCCTGCTTTGTGTTGTTTTTTCCTGCACAGTTTCTCATGCAAATAAGGGTGCTGTGTTATATTCTTTCTTGCGTCGGCTTGCTGGAGACACCTGTCATCAGACATCGGGAAAACCCCTCAGTACCAGCAGCGCTGTGAGACTGTCAAGGCGTTTTCAACCAGTCAGAAAAAAACAGAGGGTATTTGAACGCAGTGGGAGGGTGGGGGCAGGGCCGGTCCTAGAACTTCTGGGGCCCTGGGCGAAAAGGAAGTTGTGAGGCCCCTCTAATTTGCATGTAAAATCCAGTTGCGGCCAGCAGGACTCGCGGGTGGGAGGTCTCGCGGGGGTTCGCGCTGGGGGTAGGGGGGGGGGGTAGTTTAAAAAATAAAATAAACTTACATTCCAAGGTCTCGCGTCATCTCTGCTCCTGACCTGCTCTCCTTCTTTCCTGCCTCTAGCAGGAACAGGAAGCAGGCAGCCTCCCTCCCCTAAGCCAATCACAATGCTGCAATGTCAGCCGACCAGCCAGGCGCCTATGGGGAGGCCATTTTCTCCATGTAGGGTGCATTGGTGCCTACATGGAGAAAGGCCAGAGTGTGCATGACTGGTTTGTTCAGCCCTGGAGGGCAGACCAAACAGTCAGGGCCCTTAGCAGTGGGCAAGGCACTCCTCCCCTGCCCTAAAGCAGACCCGCCCGCCCCCAACCAAACTCTTCTGCTTTCTCGCAGTGCGTGTTGCAGAAACATAAAATGGTAGTTTTTGCATTTTGTCTTTCTGCTTCTCGCACTGCGAGAAAGCAGTGGGGCAACGCTCCTCCTCCCTAGTGGAGGAGCTTTGAAAGTTACATCGCGGGACTATTGATCTTATTTGGCATCCCTGAAGAGACCTAACGTGGATATCAGTAACAACATGGACAAAAAGATAAATATACAAATGAAATAAGTCCATATATTTTAAATCTGTATTAAATGGATTACATTTGTCACATTGGATGGAAAAGCTAGGTGCAGGTCTCACAAAGATGTATATTATTTACTCCTCGTTAACTGATTGTTTCGAGATGAGGGCATGATGCAATTTCCAGTTCTGCCTCATAAATGGAGGAGATACTGTGAGGTAATGAGGGGCGGGATCATTCAAAATATAAAATGACACAAGAGAAAACCTCTCGCACCATGGATATAATTGCAAATTTCAAAAGGCCCCCTTATCTTTCCGTGCCATTATTGTGCTACCTTAGGATGACATTAATACTTCGTAATTTGTTTTAACATAAATCCTCTCATCAGTATCCCACACGCACATGCTAAGAGACGTAGGACAATCTTTTTTGTGTGTAGGCTCTTTACTCACCAGAATTATGTTAAGTTTAAAACACAACACATATAGTAAAAAAAACATAAGGCCCAAGGGAGAGAATGGCATTTGGACATCACAGAACAGGATCATGGCTGCAAGGTGTAGGAGAGCAGGCCAGCCGTCGTGCAAACAAGGCAAATTGTGACTCCCCATTACCCTCTGGTCACTGACTGAGCAGTAAAATACAGCCATAATTTGGGTGCATTGGACACATAACCCCACAAGAACACGGTCCCATTGTACTTTCTACACTATTGATAGCTATACCCTTCAGATGTTGCCTCTTGCCCTAAGCGTGGAATTCATGAATCTGTGCTGCCTCTCAGTGACAGTGAGGCCTAGGGGGGGGGGAGGGGGGGCCTTCCATGAGCTGCACAGCAGTACTGGATCATGGCTGTGCGGTGCAAGGGAGAAGGAACCAGTGACATGGTAATGTTGCCATGGACCGTGATGCAAAAAAGAGCCCTGGTGCCACTGCACCTGCTGCACTATTGTTAACTACACCCCCTGAGAGAGGACCCATAGGCCTCATAGCCATGTCCCAGTGCTGCTTATCTCATAGGAGGGTGCCTCCTCTTGTGGGTGTCCAACCATGGCTGTGATGCCCATGAGAGGGATGGCCTCTCGCAGGCCTCACAGCTCTGTAAAATGGCTGGGAGGCCCATGAAAGAGAGGGCTGTAGCACACCAGTGGTGCCATGGTGCCATGGTGCAAAGTGAAAGCATCTCTCATCCTCGTCCACTGGCTGTACAGTAAAGTAAAGCATAATACGGGAACATTGAGCTCTTAATATGCTTGAGCCTGGTGTCACGCCACCTGCTGCACTACCGATTGCTATTCCTCTGTTAGAGACACATGCACAGGGCCAGGGTCCAGCACTGTGAGAACAATTTAATTGGACCCAGGGGTGGGGCCCACACAATGCACGCCCATCTCCTGTGCCTCTCAGCCATGGTGTAGCATTGAGAGGATTAGGATAGACCCATAGGCCTATCAGCACTGAACCATGACTATGAGGCCCAGGGGAGAGGGGCCCTCTGCAAGGCCTTTCAGTGCTACACCATGGCTTCAAGATGTGGACCCTCCACCATGTGCCCGAGCTGCAAGGCCCAGGGGAGGGTGGTTCCATCCCCTTGGCCTTTCAGCTATTGTCTAGTGCTGCAATGGGATGGGATTTGGTCTACTGCCCCTGACATCCAATCTATGGTTTGGCGCTGCAAGGCCCAGAAGAGGAGAGTCCCTTTCCCGGGGCCTCACAGTCTTGGTTCCAAGCCATCGCTGTGAGGGCCAAGTAAGGTGATCAAGTTTCCATTATCACTTCACAGGTCAGTTTTTTCTTTTGGAGACACATTGCAGGTATGGGGGCATATTGCGTGTGTAGAGGCATCAGACAATGTGCTTTGGAAAATAGGGGTACTATGAGTCACATAGTGGAGTTTTTTTTTAATTCTAAATCCCTCCCCTTAAAGCAGGCCCTGTTAAAAGATAATGCAGCTGGAGATTGAGTTTATCAAACTTGATTATTTTCATACTAAACTTGTGATTGTATCCCTTCACCACCTCTTGGAGTGAGCCTTGACTGCTGGCTGTTGCAAATTTTGAGTTTAGAAAGTAAACTCTGGTATCCAATTAGAATAAAATAGTCTCTAGGTTTGAAACACCAGTGGTAAATAGCTACCACGAAGTCCAGTAAGTACCCTCTGCCACAGGACCTGGTCCGGTGGTTACACTGGACCAGGATATTAGACATGGATATTTGGCAACTAATATCAGCTTTATGATAGAAATAAACACTGTGTTCTAAAGCTGGGCAGGGCCCACATCAAAGTAACAATTCCCTGGGAGGGGCAGACCCTTCGTCTTGCCTTCAGAATCACTGACACCCCAGTTGTGGCCTGGTTCACTAGTTGGAAATGTGGAACCAGGAGGTTAAGTTTTTAATCCCGGCCCCAAATTGCATGCTCTTGGGCAATCACTTTTCTGACTGTATTGCTCTGCTGCTCCCTTTATGGGAAGATTGGGAGTATTTTGAGTCTGTGTAAAAACTACTAGTCCGTGTGATTTAATAAATGGACTGAATATTACCTTGAAGCAGTGAGGTTCCCGGTCACATGATATGGGAAACAACCTTTACAACGCACCTTTTACATCACACTACCATTACAACGCAGTCATTACATTGCAACATCCCTTACATCGCATGCTATTACAACGTAACCATTACATCGCATGACACTACAATGCATGACACTACAATGCATGTCATTACAACGCATGTCATTACAACGCATACCATTACAACGCATACCATTACAACGCATACCATTACAACGCATAGTACCCTTACACTATCCAACACTTACCCTACTGTTGCACCCCCTGGAGTTAGAATAGTGATTTTTACCCCTACACTACCCAACACTTACCCTACTGTTGCACCACCTTACCATAAATGCAATGTAGTGGTATGTGTTGTAATGGTATGCGTTGTAAAGGTAGTATGCGATGTAATGGAATGCATTGTAAATGTAGTTTCTTAAAATGCGATGTCGTGTCATGCGATGTAATGGAATGCGTTGTAAAGGATGTTGCGATGTGAAAAATATGTGGTAAAGGCATGCGTTGTATAAGTATGCTTTGTAACTTCATACAACCCATGGTATAGTCACCTAAATGCAGTACAGTGGAAAATATATAGGGTTTGCTCCAAGTAGGAGTGCACTGCAGTCCTGGCTCTACTGATTTAACCAACTGTTTGATTCTGGGCAAATAATTTTGTCTCAGGGCATCACTTTGAAACAGCTTTCATGTGAGAAATAGACAATAAAAGATTACTCCCCGGAGAGGTAGAGGTGGGGAGAAGATGTAGTGTTACTTCAGGGCTGCTGAATTTTGACTGTGTCTCATCCTGTGATTCTCGCAAGTCACTTAATCACACTGTGTTTAAAAAAAGGAATATGTCCATGTTTAACGTAACTGGTGCTCACGTAAAGCACTCCAATACCTTTCGGTCAAGTTTGCGCTATATAAAAAGAGCAGAAAAAAATGGGGTTTCATTTACACATTGAAAGCTATTTGCATTTAAATTACGGAAGGTGCTCCTGATCCTTCATGGTGCATGCCCCCCTCGTGTGCTACACCGCCTTCTTTTCTGCCACTGACAAGCATCTCTTCCGCAGCTCATCAGCATCTGAAAGAGTGAGAGTTGCTTGTCTTTATAAATGTTAAAACTGTCAAGCCCCAAAATGCGTGCTAATTGGCACTGGCGTGGGAAGTGGACGGCATCCTTAATCACAGGTCAAACCTGGCAAATGCAGACGGCCTCGCGCAACACGTGGGAGTGCAAGGCCCAGGGGGAAAGGGCCCCCCTCCCTGGGGGTTAACAGCCATTGCCAAGGGCTGCGAGGCACAGGGGAGGGGGCCTCTTCCGCTATTCCTACACAAGCCTGTGAGGCCCAGGGGAGAGACAGCCCTTCCCTGGGCCACGCAGTGCTCACCACAGGCGCGAGGCCAAAGATGTGGTGAGGAAACACTTTTGCGAGGCCCCCTGTTGATGGGCTGAGCGCGGGCCCTGGGCAGCCGCCCATGCTGCCCATGCCTAGCGCCGGCCCTGGGTGGGGGGCATAAAAAAAAGTGATGCTACTAATATCAATAATAAAGTTAACACTAATAATAGTACAAGTAATAACATTTTGCCTCATATAGCTCCTATGCCTTTCTAGGCGCTGTAAATCTGCGCTATAAATGACAGGTGTCATATTTTCCAGGCCTAGCAATTTGAATAGCTTCTCGGGGAATGATGGGGCGGGGCTCTTGAATTGCACCCTCACCAAACGTGTCTGTTTGAGAAATTGGACACATCCTTTCCGCTGTGGAGAAGCAGACGCTGAGCATTCAATACCATCAATGAGCACTTTCACGTGGGTGGTTGAAAAGTGCCTTGCGGGGTGCTGTGAGGGCACAAAGGGCGCGCAGTACAATGGCCGAGGCCGCGTGACGCCATATTCTCACTCAATTAAGGAGTAGCCTTTTCAGCGGGGATTAGGACCTGTTTAAATGTCTGACTTGTATTTCAGCGGTGGGATAGAGTAAGCCGCGCAGTGCTTTGCTTGGCGCACGTGACTGATTGTCAGCAGGGACGTGTTGCTCGCTGGTGGCTCTGTGCTTTTATTTTTAGCGGTACGGTCGAAAGCGTGGCATATGCTCTTAGCAGCACCACCTCGCCTTGTCGGGCGCGAATCCATAACAGCAAGTGTTAATGTTGCGCTTGAACCAGTGCCACGAAGCACTAAACGCGGCAGGGGTGTTTTGTTCTGCGGATTTTTTTTCTCAATATGATTTCAGAGCGTTTTGAAAGGGAATTGTGCTCCCTGTTGTCGTTGTTTTCCCGACGAGAAGTAGCGTGTTGTGCTAGGGGGGCGGGGCACGCGCACGCGCTGGCAGATCTCCCGTGGCTGGCGAGCAGATGGCGGGAAGCGGAGTGTGGCTCGAGAAGCTGTTCTTTGCAGTGATTGCATTTCACTAACCAGTGACTGCATTTCACTAACCAGTGACGACAATATGGAACCGCAGGGGAGATATGATGGCTTTGTGAATGTCTATCTAGCAGAATAAATTGTCTCTTAAGAGCTTACCTAATAATAAGCAGTTATGATTTCTGAATCACATTTATTGGGTCTTTGACGAATATTTTCAGAAACGTATAGAGACTAATGTCTCTGCTTCTGCCCGCACTTATGTTCCCACTTTCTTCTGTTCACAAACATTCCCAAAAGCGCAGGTGGAAAGATGAGACATGCACAGGTTTCCAGACTATTTTTTTAGGGTAAGTCAGGTGCCCATCACGGCCCTGTTCTCCTTGTCTGGAGTCGTATTATTGTGCACAGGGGGAATATGATGCTCTGTGCAATTGCACATTTTTGTATCCACAGGTGAAATGTGTTTCTTCAGGGAGAAACTCCTTCTCCTGCAGCCCAGCACATTTGAGAATTATTAATTCCTATTCCCACCATGTAAAAAAGGGATTTATATTGACCATTTGCTCAAGTAAAAATCTTACTTTCCAGGATGGGAAGTGAAATGAGAGATGTTTCTGTATGACCAGGAAATAAGACGTGTGTGGGTGTTCCCAAACTGCCTGAGAATGCCCTTCTTCCACTCCTTGACTGAGATTTACACCTGCCAAGAATCCCTTTTTAAATTCATGACCTGTGTAAAAAAGATAATTTTGCTTGTAAACTTACATTTATGACCAAATGTAACTTTGTGAGGAGGGCCCATTTTCTTAATTTATGTGTAAATACGTTTGCCAATTTCCTTCATGATTGTGAAGGGCAGTTGGATGACTTAACGTCATTATTTATAAGTTTAATATAGCGCTAGCTAGACCTGAAGGTATCAGAGTGCTTTACATAAAAAGAAAGTAAATAGCATAACATAGCTTTACATAGGATGAATAAAATGAGAAGTCGATTAACATAACTCGGTGTACTATACTCAACACAGAGATTCAAGATCAAGCCTAAAATAGAGATGAGGACAATAGGTGAGCAGGTAAAGTGTGATTAAAGTATGCAGATTAATTTAGGACAGCATAGATTAAAGTAGTCATCAGCGAACAAATGTTTTAGTTCTCGTTTTTCGCTTCTTCAACTGTTGTTAGCTGGCAGTGTGGTCCATCAAACGAGCGAAACAAAACCGAAGTTCCCACTGATCCAGCGAAAGTGTTTTTCTGATTTCACTCACTTATCTCTAACCATACTAGGACCTCTATGATTTGCCAACTCCTTATTACTGCACCTTACCACAGAGGCGATTGTCATCTGATGGATCGTTCTGTGCTGATAGGAGGGGTGAGAATTAGGGTACCCAGATCCATGTTGGCCACCCAATGAGGATCATTCATTGGCAGCCAACTCACAAATTTGAGATGAGGTTCAAATACACCTCTCTTAGGACCATACTATAGAAACAAAGTATTCCAATAGGTAGACCCATTCTCCTGAAGAAGTTCAGTCAACCAGAATTATACACACTAGGAGTCCTGCAGTTGCAACACAGACTAGAAGAAGCAGAACATGATAACCTGAAAATGATCCATGACTCTCTCTATCGCGCATCGAGAATCAATAGTAAATAGCATAGTTTTAAACAAAGAACATCAAGACACAATAACAGACTCAGGCATATTTATATAGCATTTTTATTGTATTAATGATCCAAAACCAATGAATATAAGTATCATTTTAAGCATTTCAGTTGAGAATCTTACAGCATGTAATATGAAACCACACATTTGGTCAAAAATTCTAACCCAGAAGAGGATGGTTCAAAAGGTTACAGATTCCTGCCACTATTGAAATGCAGAGGATGATTTCTTTACTGAATAAACTCGCAGCGAATAGAAATGACAGATTCCTCCCACCATCAAAGGCAGAGGATGGTTTTAAGATTCACATCAAATAGAAGTTACAGGTTCCAAACACCATCAATGGCAGAAGGATAGTTATTTTCCTTTACAGCATTCAAAAGGGTTGAAAACAATGGGCAAAAGGATCAAGGTTAAAGTCCTCTAGGTGCGAGTCCATAACATGAGCCAAAAGGAAAAGTCAAATCTGGTTGCTCCCCAGAGAGTCCAAAACAGTTCAGCAGACAAAGTCATTGGCAAAGGCAAAGACAGGGGCCATAGAAAAATCTAGCTTGCTCGGCAAAGAAGAATTTAAATCAATCTGGCAAAGGTAGCAGCATCAGCAAATTAATTCAAAAGCAAAAGGATGATTCTTTAAATCATAGGTCTCATTGCATAGGGGCAAAATCGAGCATGTGCCGCTGTCAAAAAATGTGCTACCATGCCCCTCCTTTGGGGTCTCTCCTTTTATTAGCATTATGATGCTTCATATGGTCAGTCATCACACCATAATGGTCAGATCATCATGTGATTGGTCCTTTAGTTGTAAGGTGCAAGATTTGGATACTCCATCATGGTTTCCCATGCATGTCATAGGAAGTAATTATTCCTTCTGTCCTCACAGGTTAGTCGACATATTTATTTATTTATTTATTTATTTATTTTCAAAGTTTTATATAGTGCTGGCTAGACCCGGAGGTATCAGAGCGCTTTACATGAGGATCAGCGAGTTACAGGTTACATAGTTATATCAGTTGGATCAGCGAGTTACAGGTTACAAAGTTACAACTTTCGAAGACACATGAAAAGAATGTCCATTGTATTAGGCTATGAAATAATGCATGGAAAAAGGCATTTAAATTAACATTTCATTAGCAGTAAAAAAAAACTCTTAATTGGAACCAAACATAATGACATATATCAAGTTATTCATGTAAAGAAATAATCATTAAAGTGTCAGTGTATTATCACATGAAAATGACTAAGGTTAACTATGGCTTATTACCACAAACTTTCAACATTCATACATGTAAACTATTGTCATAACTAATTTTGCTTAAATCGTTTTCGCTTTTGTATAATCTTTATGACGTCTATAACCCCTATTGAAAATATCAACTATGTAGCCAGTTCTGCTAATATTTTTGCACCACATTCTTTTCATAAAGCATTACAATAAAATGCTATAGAAATGCTGTCATCCTTAGAATTGCATTATTTTGTCAGTAAAGGCATTATAAATAATTTCCTTTAATTAAAAACATATACCCTCAATAGATGGAATGTTTAAATAATGTTTTAGACCTTCCACCAAGAGCCTTACCAGTTGTTATATGCTCTTACCTCCCTACAGGCGAAGATTCTCATATATATATATATATATATATATATATATATATATATATATATACACTACTGATATGATGATGAGGGTCTGTAAAGGAATACACTTTTCAACCATGGAAAAAGATCAGAAAGTTTAACATAAAAATTAGTTTTTTTGGTAGTTTGTGTTTCTACACACAGTGTTATTGTGAATAACTAGGTTCTCTTGGTGCAGACCAAAGGATACATAAATGAGTAGGATCTGTTGATTTCGAAGTACAGCCATTTATAAAATGTACAATGTAATTGAATGTTTTTATAAAGCACCAATCTAATGTTTCAGCTGCTTCAGATCTCTAGTTGTGGGGAAGCAAGGGCTGTCAGCAAACCAGCACAGGGAAGAAAACAGTTCAGTCATAGTGGCATGGCAGCTAGCCTGGTGTGTAGTTTCCACTTTCTAGTAGGAACTGCACGTTTGTTGGATAACCTAAGGATTTGGATGGTGCCAGACTGAATCAGCAAACTGCTGCAGGATATGCTGTCCTGTAGACCAGCTACCTAACAGTGCTAGCATAAGAACCCCTAAAGCAAGATAGGTAGCAAATAGTTTTGGCAACCACAGAACATGACAACCCTGACCCCCCCTAAGGAATCATAGTAACAGATCTATAACCATTTTGATTAGTCACACGTGATCTCTTGGAGAAATATACGAGGAATACACAGAGAGACGTTTTCATTATTCATTGAACCATTTTGATTCCTGTATAGATAAAAGTAATTAGCAGTATAAGGACAGCGAACAAATCATTCTTGCTAAGACAACGGCTATATACAAGCATATAAAACAATATACATATATATATATAAATCATACTCCTACTATGCATTCCCTAACCTAAGTGTCTAGGGTGTGTGGGCATTCTGCCAAGAATCCCCTATAGGATGATCCAACCCCCTTTACCTGATGGGAAAGTATGTAGGTCTCCTTCTTGGTCACAGGTTGGACATCCCTCCTGGCAAAGGCATCTGCAAGCACAGGGGCTTAAGTTTCAGCATGTAGTGACCTCTCAATGACAGCATGTGTTCCTCTGCCTAAACCCGCAAATCCTTGTTTATTTATAACAAAAAGCATCCTTTCTCTGAGGCGAGACCTTAGTCAGGCCCCCATTGTTTATGTTCTATAGAAAGCTGCGTCACTGCATGGATGGACAACTAACAATCACATTTGCACAATGTATGTTCAGACCTTGTGCGAGATGTTCAAAGTGTTGTGATAGTGTTCTTACAAAGTTGAATTTGTAAGCAATGCCGTTTCAGATAAACCAATTCTACACTGCCATGCATGCAAATGTGTGTTAAAAGTCATTGTATGAAAGAGAAGGCAATGTAGGAAATGTGTATATGTTTAAAATGGCAGCGTTTCTCTCCGGGCCTAACAAGACACATGATGAAATTGGCCTGAAAAATGGTCCACTTGGCTCTTCCCCCATTGAATTTCGATTGGGCCCCAGGGATGCGGTACCTGAGACCGAAATCGGTCTGGGGATGGAGGCCATGCTTCCCCTCTTCCTCTGTGTAAAAAAAAAGGATCCTACATTTTTGGGCTTGGGGAAGACAAAGCAAGTGTGCTTCCTCTTGTATTCCATGTTGAAAAACAATGTAAAATGCTTAATGGAGGTGACTGCATCATTGATCTATTGGAGTGCAATCTGATCTTGGGTGACTGTGACGAGTGATATCTTTCTTGCTGTTTCCTGGTGAGAGCAGAACCCATGATTCTCCCTTTTAATTACCCTGAGTATGCAAATGCTCAAAATCCTCTCCAAGTTCTGCCTGTTTGTCCACGCTCTGTTTTCCTTAGTGGAATGCCAAGATTTTCTTGGCTTTTTCCACGTTGTTGGACAGCTTAACAATAGGTCCTTGAGTGCTTTTCCAACCAATTCTGGTGACGCATTATTGATGCAGATAAATTCGAGGACATCTCCACCAAACAAAGAAACACTAACCTGATTTAGTTAAGGGGACGTACGCCTTTGTGGTGGAGAGTCAACTCTTTTTACTCTTGCCATCGTCTCTTGCTGAGGATTCACGTTATCACAGATTTGTGAATGAGGGAGCTCGAGGAACAATCACATTGCAGAAATTACATGCACACCGTGTTAACCTTTATGCTGCTGTAGTGGAGAATATGCACAGACATTTACCCAACGAGATAGCACTTACTAATTAACCAAATGAAAGTACTTCAGTTGGGTAGGCTGCGGGCTCTTCTTGGAAAAAATGAGGTTCGATGCTGGCCCTGGTGCTGATTTCACAGAAGTGAACCTCAGCAGGAAGCACTTACAAATATAAACATAGCAGGTGCCTCAGTTGAAGCTCCACTTCAGTAAATCACTAACAATCCTAACTTCTTGGGCTTGGCAAAGGAAAAGCAAGTTATTTTTCTTCTGAGGTTTATATAGCGCAAACATGACCTGAAGGTATCAGGTTTCAGAGCGCTTTACATGAGCACCAGTTGCGTTACATAAGGACACATTCATACTCAAGTGGGTTTCTTCTTGTATTCCACGTTGAAAAACAGTATGAAATCCGTAATGGAGGTGAATTCATTGTTGATTTATTGGAGCACAATCTGATTTGAAGTGACTGTGATGAGAGGCTTCTTTTCTATTTGTCTAGTTGTGAGATCAGAGTTCACGGTTCTCCCTTTTAAATACCCTGAGTATGCAAATGCCCAAAATGCATAGCACCACTCACGCACCTACTCACAGACAGTCACAGATTTTCACAGACCCACTTACAGACCCACACAGGTACTTACACACCCACTCAGACACTCAGCAGGTACTCACATACCCACTCACTCACTCACTCACTCACTCACACACCCACTCACAGACCTACAGAGCCACTCACACACCCACTCTCAATGGTGACAAGTTACAGTTACGATTCAAAAGCTAAAAACCATAGAAAGTCACTGAAAAACCCAAAGGTTACAGGTAACACTTAGGAAATAGAATTTTGAAAAAAATCTTACAGTCAATGAAAAACCAAAGGTTACAGGGACATTATAGTTAGGCTCCAATTTCTCTCGTACAAAACCATTGAAATTCAACAGTTATGCCCCTGCACTGCACTGCTGATGATGTCACGTATTACATCACTCATTACATGGTCAGTGACATCACTGATGCCATCTCAAATGACATCCCTGATGACATCATCCACAGAACCACTCACACCCCCATACAACCTCTCAGATGTCCACTCACACACCCAAAACCCCACTCGCATACCCATTCAACGATTCACACCCACTCACTCCCTCATAGAGGCACTAACACAGCCTAAATCACCCACACATACAGTCACTTACACACCACTGGCATAACAAAGGCCCCCGCAGCTCCAAAGGTGCGGGGTGCCCAAGCTCTGGGGAGCCCTTCAGCACAGTACCCTGGTGTGACAGCTCCTGACTGACTGAACCGGAGGGGGCCCCTCTTTGTAGTTTGCAGGGGGCCTCTTCAAGTTTCTTTAAGCTAGCGTTACACACCTTCTCACTCACCCACACAACCACTCACACCCCCACTCATCCATACTGCCACTCACACTAGCATTCACCCACCCATAAAGCCACACTCTCGCTAATACAGCCACTCACACACCCACCCACACAGCCACTCACACTAACACTCACTCACCTAAACAGCTACTCACAGAGCCACTCACTTACCCATACAGCTACTTACACATCCATTCACTAATCCAATGAACCACTTACATATCCATTCACAGATCCATACAAGCAGTCACACACCCACTCACTCATCTATACAACCAGTCACACAGACACTTACATCCACTCATTTATGCATACAGTCATTCAAACAGCCACTAACTTACCCAAGCAGCCACTAATACACCCACTCACCCACCCACTCATAGAGCCACTCACACAGCCACACAGTCGCCAGAACAGCCACTCATGCACTCCCTCATCCACATATCCACTAAGGCAGCCACTCAACCACCCACAGAGCCACTCACACTCAGTCACCAATACAGCCACTCACACACCATACAACTACTTACACAACCCCTTATTCACCTATACATTCATTCACCCACCCACTCACACACATGCCGCACACTCAGACACCCACTCCCACACTGATACAGAAAGTCACACAGCCACTCAGATGACATATATTAGAAACAGTATCATTTATTAGTAGTAGAAAAAGAATAGTAATTTAACTTATGCACTAGCTTAGTGTATATCTCTACATTTAGGAATCACACTCACTGGAAGATGTCATCAGTGATGTAATTTGAGATGGCTTCAGTGATGTCATCAGTGAAGTCACTGACCATGCCATGAGTGTTACAATATGTGAGATCATAAGCAGTGTATTGCCGGGGCGTAAATTATAGTTAGCTCAGGTAACTATAACTGCTGAATTTCAATGGTTTTGTATGAGTTAAATCTGAGCCCAACTATAACATCCCTGTAAGCTTTGGTGTGTATAAATATCTATATCTACAAATACATATATTTATATATATATACCATGTGTATAAAACCATAAACAATGTTTTGCGCCAAATCACACATACAATATAATTGTGCTTTATTCATTTTTCTTGTATGTATTTACATGATTATGTTTAAACTTCTTCTTTTTTTACAAAAGCACAATTGGGAGCTCACTGTGACGTAAACAATGAGTCTTTCTTTCACTTTCATTACCTTATGTTTCTTTTAAAAAAAGCAACTATGCCGATGGTGGTCATGTGACCAAGAGCCTGTGTGCTCGAAACGCGTCTTCTTTGTGCCCGAATAAAGAAATTCTGAAAAGTTACCCGGCTGGTGTGGCTTGTCATTCCTTCACGGTGCTGTGCAGGAGGTTCAGGAGAATATATATATATATATATATATTCCATCACAAACGCCGCTCGCCTGCTGAACTGCTTGGGGCGGGTGCATCCTTCGTGCAAACGGCAATGCACGTGTAAATATAACTCTCAAAGGTGTCCCACTTCAAAAGACACTCTGGACACACTGGGGATTGTATGAACAACTTTTAATTGCAACCAGCATGACGCGTTTCGTCATTGCGACTTCCTCAGACGCTGAATGCAAAGTTCAAAAAGCTTCTTGCTGTCAACAGTTTTTAAAAGTCAGCCTGGCTCCTCCTGTTCTGGCACAAGCGAAGAGGGACTCTTTCCATAGTCCTCCCCCTTCTAATTCACCTGGTTTTAGCTGCCATCTTGGAGTGTGTTTTGCGTTTGTCAAATGTGCAACTTCAATGTTCGTGGCTATGTTCCACTGGTTAAGTCTTCCATTGTTTTGGGTAAGAAACACACTGTTCAATATGATGGTACGGTTTTGCCAGAAGTTGTTTGTGGAGCTTGTTGGTCCGCTGTGTCCCCTTCCGCCGGCCGCTGCTTTCGAAACCCGTGTCTGGGTAGACGATGTAAGTCATCCGTCCTACCTTGCGTTAGTCGCAATTTCAGAAAACGGGGTTCACTTTCAACGGCGGTTCCAGCAGGCAGTATCCACAGATTCCATCACAAACGCCGCTCGCCTGCTGAACTGCTTGGGGCGGGTGCATCCTTCGTGCAAACGGCAATGCACGTGTAAATATAACTCTCAAAGGTGTCCCACTTCAAAAGACACTCTGGACACACTGGGGATTGTATGAACAACTTTTAATTGCAACCAGCATGACGCGTTTCGTCATTGCGACTTCCTCAGACGCTGAATGCAAAGTTCAAAAAGCTTCTTGCTGTCAACAGTTTTTAAAAGTCAGCCTGGCTCCTCCTGTTCTGGCACAAGCGAAGAGGGACTCTTTCCATAGTCCTCCCCCTTCTAATTCACCTGGTTTTAGCTGCCATCTTGGAGTGTGTTTTGCGTTTGTCAAATGTGCAACTTCAATGTTCGTGGCTATGTTCCACTGGTTAAGTCTTCCATTGTTTTGGGTAAGAAACACACTGTTCAATATGATGGTACGGTTTTGCCAGAAGTTGTTTGTGGAGCTTGTTGGTCCGCTGTGTCCCCTTCCGCCGGCCGCTTTGAACATTGAAGTTGCACATTTGACAAACGCAAAACACACTCCAAGATGGCAGCTAAAACCAGGTGAATTAGAAGGGGGAGGACTATGGAAAGAGTCCCTCTTCGCTTGTGCCAGAACAGGAGGAGCCAGGCTGACTTTTAAAAACTGTTGACAGCAAGAAGCTTTTTGAACTTTGCATTCAGCGTCTGAGGAAGTCGCAATGACGAAACGCGTCATGCTGGTTGCAATTAAAAGTTGTTCATACAATCCCCAGTGTGTCCAGAGTGTCTTTTGAAGTGGGACACCTTTGAGAGTTATATTTACACGTGCATTGCCGTTTGCACGAAGGATGCACCCGCCCCAAGCAGTTCAGCAGGCGAGCGGCGTTTGTGATGGAATCTGTGGATACTGCCTGCTGGAACCGCCGTTGAAAGTGAACCCCGTTTTCTGAAATTGCGACTAACGCAAGGTAGGACGGATGACTTACATCGTCTACCCAGACACGGGTTTCGAAAGCAGCGGCCGGCGGAAGGGGACACAGCGGACCAACAAGCTCCACAAACAACTTCTGGCAAAACCGTACCATCATATTGAACAGTGTGTTTCTTACCCAAAACAATGGAAGACTTAACCAGTGGAACATAGCCACGAACATTGAAGTTGCACATTTGACAAACGCAAAACACACTCCAAGATGGCAGCTAAAACCAGGTGAATTAGAAGGGGGAGGACTATGGAAAGAGTCCCTCTTCGCTTGTGCCAGAACAGGAGGAGCCAGGCTGACTTTTAAAAACTGTTGACAGCAAGAAGCTTTTTGAACTTTGCATTCAGCGTCTGAGGAAGTCGCAATGACGAAACGCGTCATGCTGGTTGCAATTAAAAGTTGTTCATACAATCCCCAGTGTGTCCAGAGTGTCTTTTGAAGTGGGACACCTTTGAGAGTTATATTTACACGTGCATTGCCGTTTGCACGAAGGATGCACCCGCCCCAAGCAGTTCAGCAGGCGAGCGGCGTTTGTGATGGAATCTGTGGATACTGCCTGCTGGAACCGCCGTTGAAAGTGAACCCCGTTTTCTGAAATTGCGACTAACGCAAGGTAGGACGGATGACTTACATCGTCTACCCAGACACGGGTTTCGAAAGCAGCGGCCGGCGGAAGGGGACACAGCGGACCAACAAGCTCCACAAACAACTTCTGGCAAAACCGTACCATCATATTGAACAGTGTGTTTCTTACCCAAAACAATGGAAGACTTAACCAGTGGAACATAGCCACGAACATTGAAGTTGCACATTTGACAAACGCAAAACACACTCCAAGATGGCAGCTAAAACCAGGTGAATTAGAAGGGGGAGGACTATGGAAAGAGTCCCTCTTCGCTTGTGCCAGAACAGGAGGAGCCAGGCTGACTTTTAAAAACTGTTGACAGCAAGAAGCTTTTTGAACTTTGCATTCAGCGTCTGAGGAAGTCGCAATGACGAAACGCGTCATGCTGGTTGCAATTAAAAGTTGTTCATACAATCCCCAGTGTGTCCAGAGTGTCTTTTGAAGTGGGACACCTTTGAGAGTTATATATATATATATATATACTTTCTACTTACCTGCAAAATGTTTGTTAACCACAATTTTTGTGGTAAAAGGCATCTGTGGTAAAGATATGTTCATTGGGAAAAACATTGTTGTAAAAAACGTATGTTGCAAAGCCTTCGTTGTGAAGGCATCTCATTGTTTAGCCTTTGTTGTTAAGGCTGTTTCCCATTTGGACCTACCGCGAATGTTATCACCTCGATTTTAGTGTAATTAAAATAGAACCAGTTACAGTGCATCTATTGTTGGATATAATGAGGTCAATCCAAAACCTGCTACTAAATCTCAGGGTCACTGGAGGTTCTAATTTTTAGCTATGCATCATCTTTATACATTTGATAGCCAGTCACCTGCATGTCCAAAATATGTGTAAATGGCATGATATAGGTGTTGAAGATGATCAATGACAGTATAAACCCTTGAGTTACAACCCTGGTAATGAGGAAGACGTGAGATAAGAGGGAACACAATAGAATCTGGTGGGTGCAAGTCAGACACAAAGGACTAGAACCAGATGGAGGCTGTTTCATCTATTCCATGAGCTTTGTGAAGTTGACTAGAATTGTGACCCATTGTATTGCAAGTCATGGAAAGATTGAAGAGGGTCAGGGTTCAAGCTTTTCCATGGTTTCTCTTTGTTAGAAGTCATTCCATGATCATTATGAGGGCTCCTGGACGTTGATGGAAGCCTACCTGAATGTCTTTGGAAAAAAAATATTCTTTTAATACACTGAGAGCCTTCGTTTCAAGGATCTGAGCCATACCTGTGAATTAATAGACTGGATGATATTTTGAGAGTGGCATCCTAAACTCGGGGAAAACTATTGGGGCTCAAAAAGCTTTGAGAAAATACTGGGACACTCTTATCACTGGAGTAAACATTCATTTGGAAGTGCAGTAGGTTTTGCAGTGGCCAACCCTGAAATGTGCATTGATTCACCTGTCCTAGGGTTTGCGGAGAGTGTTTGCTACGCTTCTACCTTAGCGCACAGCTTATAATGTCACTTGCATTGGTTCCTGTCTTCTCTGAGACTGAACTGTAATGTATTTCAAATGATTCACATTCATGGTTTTGCACAATCATATCTTGGCTGTCCATAACATGCGAGGCATTGCCATCATTAAGCAAAGGCTAGCACTATGCTAATGTGGACACCATCATTCTATGTATACCAGAATGGTATGTCCTGAATGAACACCCTTATGCATGGAGGTGGCATTAAATTAGGTGTGGGTGCCCACAGCATGCCGAGATTGAACACGGTTCTGCAATGGATGCTGACAATATGCCAAGGACTGCCTTCATATTGCCAGGTGTGCCATGGATGACCATACTATGCCAGGAATTAATATTGTGCCATGTAGCATATTCTGCCAAGGAAGAGCCCAGTGGTCCTAAATGAATTGACAAGCTGGGGATGAAAGGCAGAGCCAATGTTACAGGGGGTTGGATTCATACCCTACTGGCTCTACAGGGATCTTTTATGCAGTGGCATTAAAGGGGGCATCCGATGAATAACGTCACAATACATCTCAAAACCCAAGATGACATCATCAGACAAAGCACCATTCTAGAATGTACATTGCTGGTGTTTGTGTGTGATGCAGACTCTAAAGAGAACACTTTCTTTCCTCTACACTAGTCGCCCCTCTAACACTGTGCTAATAAGTATTGTAGGGATGTTAACCCTCCCACAACCTGTCCTTTCTTTTCATTTGCCCGTGTTCCTTTTCCAGCATGTTCATAAGTGCCCTGTAACTAAATTATGCACACCCATTAGCCCGCGACGCCCGGCTCTTTTGAATATCGCATTCGTCTAAAGTGACCTGCTGTTGCAAGCTCCGTCTCGGGCCTGCACCGTGCACCTACAACACGCCTTTTAATTTTCTGTCTGCAGCCCGAGTTCCAGCTTTTTGATTGCATTATCACACATCTGCAAGCAATTACGTGCTGAGAAATAAATGCAGCTGTAAGTGAGCTGTTAGAGCGCAGGGCACTTCGACGTCTCCCTGTAGAGCCGGGTGCCACAGGCTGGGCGCCGATTTTTACAGGAGATATGAATATTGTGACTGCGGCTACCAAGTGCACTTGTAATTGCTGTGCTTTCCGCTGTTGCGGGACAACATTCATTATATTTGTCTTATGACTTCAATTCCGTGACAATCACGTGAATAAAACAAAAAAAGATTATTATGCGCTGTCTCGTGCACCTGTTATGCTTACATACTTAGTTCCTTTCATAACTGTATTTTTTTCCAGATGAAACAATAGCCTCTACCTTTTGTAAATGTCCCAGTTCAGCGCATAATATATATATGCGGTTCACTCCTCCACACCACCAGCTCGGGATACCATGATGGGGCATGCTGGGAATTGGAGTTCGCCGACAATGTACACGGACTCTAATTGGTGCGCAGACCGCGTAAGGAGGAGGGACATTAGTGCCGGCAATTATTTAAAACAGGATGAGACCATAAGGGATATGATCTTAACAGCTGACGGCGCTGAAGAAGGCACAACCGCCGAAATGCATCCGCCAGAGCTAGGACGTTAATGAAATAAAGCTGTGTCCAACCTGATTTCCCCTTGCGGCCTCTGTTCTTTTTCGCAGAAAAGGATTCTCACCATATTATCTGAGCTAGCCAGCAGCTCAGTTCAGATGGCCCTGCAGCACTAAGCGACACAAAGTCTCACTGGCACACCGCTGCTTGCAGCATATTCACAACCAGGGAACTGGTATCTTCGATGTCCGCCATGATCGACCGGAAGAAATGAGAGGACAGGGGTATTTGACTTCGGGAGGGCGATTTGTCTCGCATATGACAGCCCCTTCTCATACTTCAACCGAGCGCATCTGGCAGCTGCAGTACACGAGGGGACACAGCAAGGGCCCATCTTATTTCAGCGGCTCCATGACCCACCCGACTCACCTGAAGCCTGCACTGCACACATTGGACGTTCACTCCTCCACACCACCAGCTCGGGATACCATGATGGGGCATGCTGGGAATTGGAGTTCGCCGACAATGTACACGGACTCTAATTGGTGCGCAGACCGCGTAAGGAGGAGGGACATTAGTGCCGGCAATTATTTAAAACAGGATGAGAGCATAAGGGATATGATCTTAACAGCTGACGGCGCTGAAGAAGGCACAACCGCCGAAATGCATCCGCCAGAGCTGGGACGTTAATGAAATAAAGCTGTGTCCAACCTGATTTCCCCTTGCGGCCTCTGTTCTTTTTTAGCTGAAAAGGATTTTATATATATATATATATATATATATATATATATATATATATATATATATATATATATATATATAAAACACACAGAAGAGTTGCCCCCTTGGTGAAAGCCACACGACGCCAGGTAAGTTATATGCGGTTTTATTGGGAGAGCTGCAGTTGCCTCGTGCAAATATCCAACTGAAATTTAAAGTCAATCGCCAACGCGTTTCGTGCGCTGTACGCACTTCTTCACAGGCCGACTTCATGAATGGTGCAAGCAAAGTCAAGGCACCTGTATTTCATTGTCCCAACACGCCCCATTGGGCGTAAACAGTCCCGCTGCCTGCTGGTTGATGTAGTGCCTTGTGTTCTTTTCCAAGTGGATTGCTTGCCAATAATCATTCAAAGTTCATTAAAATTTCCCCAGTGGGTAGATGGAGGTTTCCATCAAGGCAGCGACACCATCCGCCTCTCCTCCCCGCTCCTAGTGCCTCCAAATGCCGGCGTAGGTTGACGCCAGCACGCAGACCGAAGACTCGGCAGGGCTTCCACCGCGGCCGGACCAGCCGCATCCATACAAAACACACAGAAGAGTTGCCCCCTTGGTGAAAGCCACACGACGCCAGGTAAGTTATATGCGGTTTTATTGGGAGAGCTGCAGTTGCCTCGTGCAAATATCCAACTGAAATTTAAAGTCAATCGCCAACGCGTTTCGTGCGCTGTACGCACTTCTTCACAGGCCGACTTCATGAATGGTGCAAGCAAAGTCAAGGCACCTGTATTTCATTGTCCCAACACGCCCCATTGGGCGTAAACAGTCCCGCTGCCTGCTGGTTGATGTAGTGCCTTGTGTTCTTTTCCAAGTGGATTGCTTGCCAATAATCATTCAAAGTTCATTAAAATTTCCCCAGTGGGTAGATGGAGGTTTCCATCAAGGCAGCGACACCATCCGCCTCTCCTCCCCGCTCCTAGTGCCTCCAAATGCCGGCGTAGGTTGACGCCAGCACGCAGACCGAAGACTCGGCAGGGCTTCCACCGCGGCCGGACCAGCCGCATCCATACAAAACACACAGAAGAGTTGCCCCCTTGGTAAAAGCCACACGACGCCAGGTAAGTTATATGCGGTTTTATTGGGAGAGCTGCAGTTGCCTCGTGCAAATATCCAACTGAAATTTAAAGTCAATCGCCAACGCGTTTCGTGCGCTGTACGCACTTCTTCACAGGCCGACTTCATGAATGGTGCAAGCAAAGTCAAGGCACCTGTATTTCATTGTCCCAACACGCCCCATTGGGCGTAAACAGTCCCGCTGCCTGCTGGTTGATGTAGTGCCTTGTGTTCTTTTCCAAGTGGATTGCTTGCCAATAATCATTCAAAGTTCATTAAAATTTCCCCAGTGGGTAGATGGAGGTTTCCATCAAGGCAGCGACACCATCCGCCTCTCCTCCCCGCTCCTAGTGCCTCCAAATGCCGGCGTAGGTTGACGCCAGCACGCAGACCGAAGACTCGGCAGGGCTTCCACCGCGGCCGGACCAGCCGCATCCATACAAAACACACAGAATATATATAATATATATATATATATAATATAATATAATAATATATAATATATATATATATATTATGTTGTGCATAATAAACTGCACGTTGTTTAAGTAACTCCCCGGAGTGCTGCTCTTCTTTTTTCCGGAAGCGGAGAAGTGTTTGAGCGTCATATATATATATATATATATATATATATATATATATATATATATATATATATATAACAACGATGCATCTAAATCGAGAAAATATGTTTTTGTGCTTTTTCTTAAACCACCAGCAGGGCATTAGATGTTTCCCAGAACTACCATAGAGATAGTGTAAGTTAGAGTGCAATATTTTGGCACTAGAAATTTCTTGAATTTTGCTTTTCTTAAAATTCCTTGCTATCTGAACCCACCCACTGTTACAGAGCTGTATAAAAAAAATAACCTCTAATAATGCTATATTAATATTCAGGAAGTTAGATATCCGAAAAATCTGGCTTTGGTCCAAAATAGTGAGGAAAACTGAAAAGTGATGGGTGGAATGGTTCAATTAGCAACGGCTACTGGTAATTTCTCGAGGCAGCATCTTAGTATGTTGTTACTTTTTTTGTCCATCATACCAACTCAGACAAAAACCAGCCATCTCAAACAGGAACCAGCCTTATTCAAATCAGCCTTGGTCCTGTTCCAATAGAAACAGCCCAACCCGCATTGCCAGGCCAGGTCCACACTGAACGAGAACACAAACAAGTACATAAGGTTTCGACCTATTTGGTCATCAACTGTAAGGCGCAACATGTGTCTTATGCCACAGTGAACAGGGGTTCCACTTCTGGGTATACCTGTCACACTTGGGGCATAGGGTCGGTCTCACCTATAGGCCACTCAGGCAGTGCCTGATGGGCTGGTCTGACAGGTTAGTGAGTAGGCTGATTTTTTTGCCTGTTTTATAGTAAGCTGAATCGGATTTTACTGTTTGTTTCCCTAACATGAAAACATACATTGCCTGCTGCAAGCTCAAATCCATGCAGTTTTCCACATCTTGCAAAACACTTCTACTGTGTGTCTTTGCAAGTTAAAAACGTTCCCAATTTGCAAACATGGGCAAGATTTACTAGTAGGGGGCGCTTTTATTTTGGTGCCTGGCAGCTGCGGCTCATTGATAAGAGCGTCAGGGCTCCACCCCTTTAATTTTTCATCCAAATAGCTTTTTTTCTTTTAAAAATTGGACTATTTTGATTTGTTTATATTAAAAATTTAGAAAGTCGATAGGTAAGCAGGGCAAAAATACTCCCTGCAACTCACATTCCTGTCTTCTTACATGCTTTAATGCATGTAAAAAGACAAGATTGCCTTTAATGAACATTTACAGGGCTGATGATCTCACAGCCCTGAGGCCTGTGAGGTCATCAGCCTGGCAAAGGCAGGGTGTGCAACTCTGTGGACCTCCCCCTCATAACAAAGAAGTAAACTTAGCCCTGGGCGCTCCAGTCTGCACCCTTGTAGCAAAAGGGGCTAAGTGTCAATCTAACACTGGAACTATATCACCCCACGTTTTTACAGCTCGTCACAAGATAGGGTGAGGTGAGAAAGACTCACTGACCCCCTCCGCCCCCACCATGACGAGCTGTGAAGGGGTCCAACAGAGACTGCCGCAGGCTGGTCATTGCGTATTGAACCCTTCGCAGCCATTGGTCTCCGTAAGGTTTTTTTAAATACATGCCACATGCATGTGATTTACATTAAATGCTTTGCCATAGCCACTGTCGAGAGAGAGAGAGAGAGAAAAGCGAGCTGTGGGGTGGGGAAACAGTGGTGGCTGGTACCAGGGCAGAGTGGCGTAGGGGACAAGAAAAAAAAAAAAAATAAACCCACTTACCTGTAGCTTGCTGACTCAGTGATCTTCTGCTGCTGCACTACACAGGCTCCCGGGCTCCCCTGAAACCAATCCTGAAGTTACTCTCATGCATGAGAGCAGCATCAGGATTGGCCTGAGGGCCCTGGGTTTTCTCTCCCAGGGAGACTGGGAGCCTGTGCTTGCTGTCTCCAACCCGACAATGCAGCTGGGCTGGAGTCTACTTCAGTGCGCATGTCGATGTGGCAGTCCTGGGATGGCCGGCCAAACCAACATGCATTCTGACAGCAGTGCTGCCCACCACCCCCCCTCCAGCCTGTCATCATCTGCCATGCCCCCATAACTCATTTATGCTAAAAATGAAACTAATAAATAATAAACATGTGTCATTATCGTTTTCTTTTTTAAGTTTTGCAGCTTGGGTGGGCGATGCTCCCCCGTCATAGCGGAGGAGTCGCTGCTGCAATGAAGAGCAGTTAGTTGTATTTATTTTAAATAGAAGCCATCAAATCCTACTGCACAGGCGCGCAACACCCATTGGGCTCGCGAGGCTTCAGCCCCCCCCCCCCCGTCGCCTCCTCTGTCCGGGCTAAGATGAGATGCACTGAAATGATTCACAAACGCATCCGATCCGAGAATGTGATTTTTTTAATCCTTTCTGAGAGGCCCGGCAGCCAGAGCCAGACAGCCAGCCTCTGAACAGTTTCAGCGAGTGAACCCCCCTGCCCCCACCTCTTGTTTTCCTTTAGAGTGGCACTGGGGTGAAATCCTTGCCTGAAGGCAGGGATTTCACCTAAGCACTTGATGTAGTGTGAGCATGGGGTGTGAAGTGCACAGCAGGGGGAAAGGGCTGGCCAGTGCAGGTGACTCTTTTCCTTTGTAAAGGAATTTCTGCTGGCATCATAGCCCAGGGTGTGCTGTCTGTGCACTTGTATGTGTATTCCATACAAGTGCACAGACAGCAAACCCTGGGCTATGACGCCAGCAGAAATTAATTTACAATGGAAAAGCGTCACCTGCACTGCCATCCCTTTGCCCCTGCTGTCTGTGCACTTGGATGGAATTCACATCCACTGCACTGCTCACTAGATGAATGGTGAACAGGGACATGGATCTTTCTATTTTTGCATCCAAGAGCACCCACACATGGAAACGTCAGAGGACAGTCCCCTCCGAATATGCAAATGTAGTGTTCATTTTTTGGGGTGCTAGTGGGTAACTTTAGGGTTCAGGGTGGGTGTGGGTTTTAGTGTGCCAGGGAGACATTTTAGGGTTCAGGGTGGGTTACGAATTGGGGTGCCAGGGGGTAATTATAGGGTTCGGAGTGGGTATGGGTTTTGGGGTTCCAGGGGGGTAATTTTAGGTATCATGGCCGGTATGGGTTTTTGGGTACCAGGGGTCATTTTAGGGTTCAGAGTGGGTGTGGGTTTTAGGGTGTCAGGGGGGCAATTTGAGGGTTCAGGGTGGGTATGGGTTTTGGGGAGCCAGGGGGTAATTTTAGGGTTCAGCGTGGGTATGTGTTTTGGTGTACCAGGGGTAATTTTAGGGTTCAGGGCAGATGTGGGTTTTGGGGTGTTAGGGGGCAATTTTAGGGTTCAGGGTGGGTATGGGTTATGGGGTGCCAGGGGGAAATTATGGTTCAGCATGGGTATGGGTTTTGAGGTGCCAGGGGTAATTTTAAGGTTCAGCGTGGGTATGGGTTTTGGGGTGCCACAGGGTTAATTTTAGTGTTCAGCGTGGGTATGTGTTTGGTGTGCCAGGGGTAATTTTAGGGTTCAGGGCAGGTGTGGGTTTTGGGGTGTCAGGGGGCTATTTTAGGGTTCAGGGTGGGTATGGGTTATTGGGTGCCAGGGGGAATTTATGGTTCAGGGTGGGTATGGGTTATAGGGTGCCAGAGGGGAAATTATGGTTCAGCAATGGTATGGGTTTTGGGGTGCCAGGGGTAATTTTAAGGTTCAGGGTGGGTATGGGTTTTGGGGTGACAGGGGGCTATTTTAGGGTTCAGGGTGGGTATGGGTTATTGGGTGCCAGGGGTAATTTTAAGGTTCAGGGTGGGTATGGGTTTTGGGGTGCCACAGGGTTAATTTTAGTGTTCAGCGTGGGTATGTGTTTGGTGTGCCAGGGGTAATTTTAGAGTTCAGGGCAGGTGTGGGTTTTGGGGTGTCAGGGGGCTATTTTAGGGATCAGGGTGGGTATGGGTTATGGGGTGCCTGGGGTAATTTTAAGGTTCAGGGTGGGTACGGGTTTTGGGGGGCAAGGGTGTAATTTTAGGGATCAGCGCGGGTGCCGGGGAATTTATGGTTCAGGGTGGGTATGGGTTATAGGGTGCCAGAGGGGAAATTATGGTTCAGCAATGGTATGGGTTTTGGGGTGCCAGGGGTAATTTTAAGGTTCAGGGTGGGTATGGGTTTTGGGGTGACAGGGGGCTATTTTAGGGTTCAGGGTGGGTATGGGTTATTGGGTGCCAGGGGTAATTTTAAGGTTCAGGGTGGGTATGGGTTTTGGGGTGCCACAGGGTTAATTTTAGTGTTCAGCGTGGGTATGTGTTTGGTGTGCCAGGGGTAATTTTAGAGTTCAGGGCAGGTGTGGGTTTTGGGGCTCCAGGGGGGTAATTTTAGGGTTTGGGGTGGGTATGGGTTTTGGGGTGCCAGGGACCTACACATATTGCCAAGTGCACACTGCTATGTGTACATGAAATGCAAAGTTTCCGAATGCCCCCCGACGTTTCAGGTATTAGAAATGTTGTTCAAGACTCCCTCGCCGCACCGATTTACCACGAGCCAGAACGCATACCTAACAGTAAAGCAGTCACGTCTGTTAACAGATGATTAATGGTAGTACTGCTACACACAGTCATGGGCACAATCCCCAAACTACCGACTTAGACTCTTACACGTAAACTTTTTACATCACATGTACTGCACCCCGGTTGGGTTGGACAAAATGGGGCTGGGAGACGACTCTAGATATGGCAGGTGCTCTGCTCTAGCCGCAGATTTTCTGCACCTCGTCTGGACATTCCCGGGCTTTGCCTCATATTGGGAGGAGATTTTTGTTTGACTGTGTGACATATTGGGGCTTCCGCTTGAGTGTTCACCCCTGGTGGCACTGCTGGCCTTTGTGAAGGGGATACCCCCGGACATGCGCAAACTGGCTGCGCTCATGTTGTTGCTAGCTATAAGGGTGGCCATGAAGTGGGGGCTGAGCACCCTGCCCCGGGCGACAGACGGCTTAAGTATGCTGCTATTGCCAGGAGCAGCTTACGAGCTAATGGGAACTTGTGCCAGTGCAGTCGTGACCCTGTGATATTTGGGACACGCTAGAAGAATATTTGTGTAGCCACACACCAGCATAGACCGTAGACTGTGGATCTGTGTAATTCACTTATACTGAACCATAGAGTGTAGGTATGGCACCACTGCTGGAATGGTTTCCCCCTCACAGAGGCAAGAGGTGCGTGTTAGATTGCTCTTGTGAGATGCGATGTGCACGCACGCTTATACTGATTCAAATGCCAATGCTGATTGTTTGCTATGTATCATATTGTGTTGTTGTTAAACTTCTATACTTAAGGCGTTCCTCCTACCAATGGCATGGAATGACGCAATGGATTTGTAAGCGATGTCCATAGTATGTGATACCGTATGAGCATAGGAGGTAAAGTGTATACCACATAGAAATATCGGGAGCTTGGCCTCAGTATTGTAAGCAGTTGTTCCTGCATACTTAGGGTATGGCCCCAGAGCCCAAGATGGCAGCTGTGAGGCTTTCAAAATGCTGGATACAAATGTATGAATACACATGTGTATCGGTTGAGTAGTGTGTAAAGCATGTAAACGGTTACTGTCTGCCTATGCTAATATAAGTCTGTATGAAGTTAATAAATTAAATATTTTTTCTGTGAAAATTGGTTATATTGTGTTCCTGAAGTGCTTTGTAGTAAAATATATTAAATTGGCCTTTTAATTCAGTACATTCTGTTCCTTTTTCATAAGACAATAGCATATAAATGCATCAAATTAACAAAAATCACCACATTTTTTCTCAGCTTGACCTGAGCATTAACCGATCCTGATTATCTGCCATTTTAGCTCCGCCCCATTGATTAACATTAGCCACGCCCCTTCATTTGCCATGTTAACCCCCCCCCCCGAAATTAAGATCTAGTTGCGCCCCTGCTACTGCACCACTAACAATGATTGAAGATCAGGCCCAGGGTCAGATATGAAACAAGCTATGTTCAGATTGCAATTCTTATTACCTTGATTGAGGCGCTATCTGTCTCCAGCTGCATTCTTATGGGAAATGTGTTTTCTGGAGATACTGTATTCAGGAGAGAAAGTAAGGAAAATTCTGTCAATTAAAGAAAGCTTTTAATTTAAGTAAGCCATGCAGGTATAACACCCTACTTTGGGACTAGTGTGCTTCCATCTCACATATTTTCAAAAGGAGGGAGGAAGGAGATCACTTGATCAACGGACACCGTTTACCACTCAAGGGAGTGGAAGGTCCAGTCGCAGCGTGTGCCCGTATCAATGGTTACAACAAGGGGTTGCTGGACTGTTCCTGAGCGTGACTGAGGGAAAGACTAGCTGGCGTGACCAAAGGTGTAAATGTAACACCCAAGGGCATCCATTTTGTTGGATGGATTTGCCTCACACACCCCGAAGGATGTCATGCTTCATCATCGGCGGTTGCTCCTCGTCGGGGAGGCGGTGCAATCCCCGACGGGCTCACCTCAAAGAGGGGCTCTTTGGCGGAGATCTTTTTCCAACTGCCTTATGGTGAGGTGTGGGTGTGTGGGCAGGGTGGTATGTGATAGTGAAAAGGGATATTAAAATGTAGCTAAGGGTACCGGAATGAACTTTATTCTGGGGGTCCCTCGCTGCAGTTAAAAACAGGGGGCTAGCTCACTAGGAGTCAACGAGCAAGTTCAGGTGGACCTAGATAGGGCTAGTTGTGCAAACGGTCGACATGTTTCTCGCAGTGGGCAATAGTTACCCGCGATTCATCAGGACCTATAAAAGGTGATTAACCACATGCTGGTGTCATGTGTAGGTTTGTGTGTGCATTACCTCTGTGAGAGTTGTCCTATGCCTATCTGTCAAGAACTAACTGCCACCAGAGGGGTCGGCGGGATGAGGCATCAAGGATGAGTCTAAAAGTCAAGACTCTGATCTCTTGCGCCCTGGCTGCTTGACCTACCCTTCTCCGCCGAGCTCGAGCAGGTAACTATTGCCCACTGCGAGAAACATGTCGACCGTTTGCACAACTAGCCCTATCTAGGTCCACCTGAACTTGCTCGTTGACTCCTAGTGAGCTAGCCCCCTGTTTTTAACTGCAGCGAGGGACCCCCAGAATAAAGTTCATTCCGGTACCCTTAGCTACATTTTAGTATCCCTTTTCACTATCACATACCACCCTGCCCACACACCCACACCTCACCATAAGGCAGTTGGAAAAAGATCTCCGCCAAAGAGCCCCTCTTTGAGGTGAGCCCGTCGGGGATTGCACCGCCTCCCCGACGAGGAGCAACCGCCGATGATGAAGCATGACATCCTTCGGGGTGTGTGAGGCAAATCCATCCAACAAAATGGATGCCCTTGGGTGTTACATTTACACCTTTGGTCACGCCAGCTAGTCTTTCCCTCAGTCACGCTCAGGAACAGTCCAGCAACCCCTTGTTGTAACCACTTCCATCTCACATCCCATGCATTTGAAACTTCACCAGCCGCCACCGGTGTCCAGGCCTATTTTCTTTCCCAGTCTGACCCTGGTTTTGCATCAGTCTGAGGAAAACAAAAAAAGAGATAAGTGGTACTCTTAAATTAATCTTAGTCACTGGTAATTACTCGGGCTGCCTCCCACTACATCATTCTTTTGCCCACCATGCAGTCTCGGCCTGCATGACTCAAGCGTGAGTGGGCAGGTAGGGGGGGTTGCGCAAGTGTTCGTGCGCAGGGTGGAATTCAAAACAAAAATTATAATTTACCTTACCGGGACCCATGCCGCCTCCGCTCCTGGCCAGGTCCCGCATTTCCCTGCTGCTTTTCTGCTCAGGAACAGGAAGAAGGCAGCCTCCCTCCACTCTCCTAAGCCAATCACAACGCTGCAATGGCAGCATTGTGATTGGTTAGTACGGCGCCCAACCGGGTAACCCATGGGGAGGCCATTTTCTCTGTGTAGGCTGCAGCCTACATAGAGAAAATCCAGAGTGCACATGACTGGTTGGTCGGCCCCAGAGGGCCGAGCAAACAGTCTTTGTATAATTACCTTGACCTAATGTAAAGTGCTCTGATATCCGCAAGGATCTTTTTCGCGCTATATAAGACCTTCAAAATAAAATAAATAGTTCTACCCTGTAATCCTGCTTTACCAGGTGATCAGGCCTGGGGAACTTTGTTTTTTATCTCTGTGCACGGAAATTAAGCTGGACATAAAATAAGAATCCACAAAACAGAATCAAAGGGTGAAATACAACGACAGGAGAGACTTTGAAGCTGAGGAACCATCAGTGTTAAGAGGCATAAATTGCAGGGGCCGAAGGCTTTCATTAGCTGCCTCATCTGGCTCTGTCGAATATCAGGGCTGCTGCCTAGTTTTGATTCCATCTCATGCCCCTTTCTTCCAACTTATCCTATTCTTGTGAGGTCATTTATTCCCTGCTGTCTCCCCTTGTCAGTATTTCTGCTTTCTCTTCCTCATTCTTTCTCCCTTTTCTGCCTGTCTTTTGCTTGCTCTGAGCCAAAGTCTGATGATGGAAATTAAGCCAGCTCTCCAAAATTGAATGCAGGTGCCCACTACCTATACCCACTGGCACTATTAGGCATTTAAACTCTGCATCCACTGTTTATTGCTCATGAACTTTCACAAGGTGTGTACTAATTTGTGCTGAGTACAAGGCTATTGCAGTGTATCTCGTGAGCCCTAGTGGAAGGATGCAGTGCCACACCAGTAATTTAAATGGTTTTAATAACTGTTTACTGACTTAGTTGCATGTACCACTGTGCCGAGGCACAGTCACCAGTCCAAGGATGCTTGTTTGTAGGTCAGGGAGGACCTGGCCTGGTAGTTTGGGCTGGACTGTTCCCATGGAGAGCAGGGTCTAGACTGATTTGCGAATGGCTGGGTTTAACCCCTTGAGTGCTCATGACGAGGTCAGCTCGTCATGAGCTACAGCGCTCCGGTGCTCATGACGAGCTGAGCTCGTCATGACCGCGCCTGTTCCGTGGAATGCTCACATGCTGGGCTGATTTCCCTGCTGTGCTGAGCGTTCCATGGGAACGGGTGTGGCCATGACGAGGTCAGCTCGTCATAAGCACCGGAGCGCCGTAGCTCATGATGAGCTGACCTCGTCATGACGAGCTGACCTCGTCATGAGCACCGGGGCACTGTACGCGCCACCCGCCCCCCAGCACATGGGGGGAAACAGCCCCGCACGGAAGGGGTTAAACTAGAATGGCATGGGAAGCAAAAATACAAAGGATTTAGGCCCAGATCTCTGTATTGGGGTGAATGTATGACATTGTTCAGCATTCTGTCCATCAATTGTTCTTTTTGCATTGAGGCCCAGTCCCCATCACATCCAACACACAGCAAAACTCGCATAATCTCTTAGCCATCCTGTGACCTCAGCAAGCGATGGTGTTGTGAATACTCACCTTCCACCTAAGGAACAACTGCTTCTAGAATACCATCGCACCACTTATGATTATATTCACTTTAACTGTTGCTGTGGTCATAGAACCATTGACTGCCATCACTAAAGAGGGGTTTGCGGTCACAGTGAGAAATCCATCTTGCGTTAGAATTGACTTGCAACCAACTCAGTATTTTTCTAACATAGACCCTCATTAGGATGTCGGGTGGACCGCCACAGACAGGCCATCTGTTCGCCCGACATCCAGGCTATCACTCTGAGCGCCATATAATAATACCAGCGGTTGGAGCGATTATCACGGGGGAAAGACCACTGCCTCCGACAGGCATGCATGTCCCAAGAGATGCACCTCATAGAATAGGCATGCATGTCCCAAGAGCTGCACCTCATGGAAGAGGCATGCATGTCCCAAGAGCTGCACCTCAAGGGGGAGAGGCATGCAGAGGCAGGCATGTCCCATGAGCTGCACCACCTAGAAGAGGCATGCATGTCCCAAGAGCTGCACATCATAGATGAGGCATGCATGTCCCAAATGCTGCACATCATAGAAGAGGCATGCATGTCCCAAGAGCTGCACATCATAGAAGAGGCATGCATGTCCCAAGAGATGCACCTCATAGAGGAGACATGAATGTCCCAAGAGCTCCACCTCATAGAAGAGGCATGCATGTCCCAAATGCTGCACATCATAGAAGAGGCATGCATGTCCCAAACGCTGCACATCATAGAAGAGGCATGCATGTCCCAAGAGCTGCACATCATAGAAGAGGCATGCATGTCCCAAGAGATGCACCTCATAGAGGAGACATGCATGTCCCAAGAGCTGCACATCATAGATGAGGCATGCATGTCCCAAATGCTGCACATCATAGAAGAGGCATGCATGTCCCAAATGCTGCACATCATAGAAGAGGCATGCATGTCCCAAGAGCTGCACATCATAGAAGAGGCATGCATGTCCCAAGAGATGCACCTCCTAGAAGAAGCAAGCATGTCCCAAGAGCTGCCCCGCATAGAATAGACATGCATGTCCCAAGAGCTGCACATGATAGAAGAGGCCTGCATATCCCAAGAGCTGCACATCATTGAAGAGGCATGCATGTCCCAAGAGCTGCACCTCATAGAAGAGGCATGCATGTCCCAAGAGCTGCACCTCATAGAAGAAGTAAGCATGTCCCTAGAGCTGCACCTCATAGAAGAGGCATGCAGAGGCATGCATGTCCCAAGAGCTGCACCTCATAGAAGAGGCATGCATGTCCCAAGAGCTGCACCTCATAGAAGAAGTAAGCATGTCCCAAGACCTATACCTCATAGAAGAGGCATGCATGTCCCAAGAGCTGCACATCGTAGAAGAGGCATGCAAAGGCATGCATGTCCCAAGAGCTATACCTCATAGAAGAGGCATGCATGTCCCAAGAGCTGCACATCGTAGAAGAGGCATGCAGAGGCATGCATGTCCCAAGAGCTATACCTCATAGAAGAGGCATGCATGTCCCAAGAGCTGCACATCATAGAAGAGGCTTGCAGAGGCATGCATGTCCCAAGAGCTGCACCTCATAGAAGAGGCATGCATGTCCCATGAGCTGCACCGCATAGATGAGGCATGCAGAGGCATTCATGCCCTTAGAGCTTCACCTCATAGAAGAGGCATGCATGTCCCAAGAGCTGCACCTCATAGAAGAGGCAAGCATGTCCCTAGAGCTGCACCTCATAGATGAGGCATGTAGAGGCATGCATGTCCTTAGAGCTTCACCTAATAGAAGAGGCATGCAGAGGCATGCATGTCCTTAGAGCTGCACCTCATGGAAGAGGCATGCATGTCCTTAGAGCTTCACCTCATAGAAGAGGTATGCTTGTCCCAAGAGCTGCACATCATAGATGAGGCATGCATGTCCCAAATGCTGCACATCATCATAGAAGAGGCATGCATGTCCCAAGAGCTGAACCTCATAGAAGAGGCATACATGTCCCAAAAGCTGGACCCCACAGAAGAGGCATGCATGTCCCAAGAGCTGCACCTCATAGAAAAGGCATGCAGGAGGTTTGCATGTACCAAGAGCTGCACCTCATAAAATAAGCATACAGAGGTATGTATGTCCCAATAGCCACACCTCATAGAAGAGGCAAGCATGTCCCAAGAGCTGCACCTCATAGAAGATTAATGCAGGGGCATGCGTGTTCCATGAGATGCACCTCAAAGAAGAGGCATGCATGTTTCAAGAGATACACCTCATAGAAGAGGCATGCATGTCCCAAGAGCGGCACCTCATAAAAGAGGCATGCAAAGGCATGCAAGTCCCAAGCGCTGCACCTCATAGAAGAAACATGCATGTCCCAAGAGCTGCATATCATAGCAGAGGATTGCATGTCCTAAGAGCTGCACTCCATAGAAGAGGCATGCATGTCCCAAGAGCCGCACCTGATAGAACAGGCATGCACAGGCATGCATGTCCCAAGACCTGCGCCACGTAGAAGAGGCATGCATGTCCCAAGAACTACACCTCATAAAAGAAACATATAGAGGGATGTATGTCCCAAGAGATGCACCTCAAAGAAGAAGCATGCATGTCCCAAGAGCTGCACATCATAGATGAAGCATGCATGTCCCAAGAGCTGCACCCCATAGCAGAGGCATTCATGTTCCAAGAGATGCACCTCCTAGAAGAAGCAAGCATGTCCCAAGAGCTGCCTGCATAGAATAGACATGCGTGTCCCAAGAGCTGCACATGATAGAAGAGGCCTGCATGTCCCAAGAGCTGCACATCATTGAAGAGGCATACATGTCCCAAGAGCTGCACCTCATAGAAGAGGCATGCATGTCCCTAGAGCTGCACCTCATAGAAGAGGCATGCAGAGGCATGCATGTCCCAAGACCTATACCTCATAGAAGAGGCATGCATTGCCCAATAGCTGCACATCGTAGAAGAGGCATGCAGAGGCATGCATGTCCCAAGAGCTTTACCTCATAGAAGAGGCATGCATGTCCCAAGAGCTGCACATCGTAGAAGAGGCATGCAGAGGCATGCATGTCCCAAGAGCTATACCTCATAGAAGAGGCATGCGTGTCCTAAGAGCTGCACATCATAGAAGAGGCATGCAGAGGCATGCATGTCCCAAGAGCTGCACCTCATAGAAGAGGCATGTATGTCCCAAGAGCTGCACATCATAGAAGAGGCATGCAGAGGCATGCATGTCCCAAGAGCTGCACCTCATATAAGAGGCATGCATGTCCCAAGAGCTGCACCTCATAGAAAAGGCATGCATGTCCCAAGAGCAGCACATCATAGAAGAGGCATGCATGTCCCATGAGCTGCACCGCATAGATGAGGCATGCAGAGGCATGCATGTCCTTAGAGCTTCACCTCATAGAAGAGGCATGCATGTCCCAAGAGCTGCACATCATAGAAGAGGCATGCATGTCCTTAGAGCTTCACCTCATAGAAGAGGCATGCATGTCCCAAGAGCTGCACCTCATAGAAGAGGCATGCATGTCCTTAGAGCTTCACCTCATAGAAGAGGCATGCATGTCCCAAGAGCTGCACATCATAGAAGAGGCATGCATGTCCTTGGAGCTTCACCTCATAGAAGAGGCATGCATGTCCCAAGAGCTGCACCTCATAGATGAGGCATGCAGAGGCATGCATGTCCTTAGAGCTGCACCTCATAGAAGAGGCATGCATGTCCTTAGAGCTTCACCTCATAGAAGAGGCATGCAGAGGCATGCATGTCCTTAGAGCTGCACCTCATAGAAGAGGCATGCATGTCCTTAGAGCTGCACCTCATAAAAGAGGCATGCATGTTCCAAGAGCTGCACCTCATAGAAGAGGCATGCATGTCCTTAGATCTGCACATCATAGAAGAGGCAAGCATGTCCCTAGAGCTGCACCTCATAGATGAGGCATGCAGAGGCATGCATGTCCTTAGAGCTTCACCTCATAGAAGAGGCATGCAGAGGCATGCATGTCCTTAGAGCTGCACCTCATAGAAGAGGCATGCATGTCCTTGGAGCTGCACCTCATAGAAGAGGCATGCATGTCCCAAGAGCTGCACATCATAGAAGAGGCATGCATGTCCCGAGAGCTGCACCTCATAGAAGAGGCATGCATGCCCCATGAGCTGCACCGCATAGATGAGGCATGCAGAGGCATGCATGTCCTTAGAGCTTCACCTCATAGAAGAGGCATGCATGTCCCAAGAGCTGCACATCATAGAAGAGGCATGCATGTCCTTAGAGCTTCACCTCATAGAAGAGGCATGCACGCCCCATGAGCTGCACCTCATAGAAGAGGCATGCACGCCCCATGAGCTGCACCGCATAGATGAGGCATGCAGAGGCATGCATGTCCTTAGAGCTTCACCTCATAGAAGAGGCATGCATGTCCCAAGAGCTGCACATCATAGAAGAGGCATGCATGTCCTTAGAGCTTCACCTCATAGAAGAGGCATGCATGTCCCAAGAGCTGCACCTCATAGATGAGGCATGCAGAGGCATGCATGTCCTTAGAGCTGCACCTCATAGAAGAGGCATGCATGTCCTTAGAGCTTCACCTCATAGAAGAGGCATGCAGAGGCATGCATGTCCTTAGAGCGGCACCTCATAGAAGAGGCATGCATGTCCTTAGAGCTGCACCTCATAAAAGAGGCATGCATGTTCCAAGAGCTGCACATCATAGAAGAGGCATGCATGTCCTTAGATCTGCACATCATAGAAGAGGCAAGCATGTCCCTAGAGCTGCACCTCATAGATGAGGCATGCAGAGGCATGCATGTCCTTAGAGCTTCACCTCATAGAAGAGGCATGCAGAGGCATGCATGTCCTTAGAGCTGCACCTCATAGAAGAGGCATGCATGTCCTTGGAGCTGCACCTCATAGAAGAGGCATGCATGTCCTTGGAGCTGCACCTCGTAGAAGAGGCATGCATGTCCTTAGAGCTTCACCTCATAGAAGAGGCATGCAGAGGCATGCATGTCCTTAGAGCTGCACCTCATAGAAGAGGCATGCATGTCCTTGGAGCTGCACCTCATAGAAGAGGCATGCATGTCCTTGGAGCTGCACCTCGTAGAAGAGGCATGCATGTCCCAAGAGCTGCACCTCATAGAAGAGGCATGCATGCCTCAAGAGCTGCACCTCATAGAAGAGGCATGCATGTCCCAAGAGCTGCACTTCATAGAAGAAACATGCTTGTCCCAAGAGCCGTGCCTCATAGAAGAGGCATGTAGAGGCATGCATCCATGTACCAAGAGCTGGACACCTGTTTTCCATGGTTGGTGATGATGAACCTGACTGAAACTTCACCACTGGGACAGCCATTTAGCTGGCAGGTTCTATTGGTATGTGTTACTTCATGCTAGGAAGCCCATGCCTGAAGGTATCTTACACACCCTTTTGAAGCCAGTGTTCTTCTTTGCAGTGTTGAGATTTACATCTCTTTCAGTCATCAACCTACCTTCAACCAGGTGTTGATTTGTTGAGCAAACCTTAATGTCTAAAGTGTTGTTCAAGAGCTGAAACCAGTGTTGGTCAACTGTTGTTGTCAAAACCTTGTGCCTTGTGATTCCACAGAGCTTTCTATCTCTGCTTGCTTAATAGTAGATATCAGGTTCGAAGGGCTTTGCCAGTGCAAGCACCTCTGCAGAGAGAAGAAATAATTGTTTTCCCCGCACCTATAATTTTTCCCACTGTATGGTTCCATGTAGTCCCACAAGGGCGGTAGTCATAAGTAGCCATGTTCTTTGGAGCCGAAAGCCTAAATCCTAGTATTGTACAATTTGGGTGTTTGTGCAGAAGACCACATTTAACTCATCCTTCTTCATATTAAGTTAAAAAAAATCAAATCTATCCAGAATGTAAATGGGAAAAGGGTTGGGTACTTGGAGTCCAGCTAGTGGAGAACAAAACAGCCAGAAATCAAAGATGACATGTAATGGAAATTTAGGAAACGTAACAAAAAGCATATACTCAAAAGAATATTAACAAAGTGCTGTAATTATGCTTTCAACAGTGATGTTAATATGACAGCAGGCAATAACTACGTAAGAAACTATATATATCCTTGGTGCTGCTAGGGAACATATGCAAAAGGATATGAAGTGGAAAAATAGGAATAACTGAAAACCATGGTGCTAAATATACCCCATAGACTCCTTGCCCACACTGCATGGGAGCCTGCGTGCATGATGCGAGGGGGTGGGATTTGACTCAGATGAAACGCTAGGGAGCTGAACTTAAGAGGCTGTTGATAACACAGCATCAGTCAAAGCCTGGAGGAGAGGAAGAGCTGATAAAATTAGACCTGCAAATGAATTCAAGCGAGGATGTGACTATTGCGGTTATGATCAATATAGGGAAGTCATGGTTTAATGAAAGGATTGCAAGCAGGGTAGGTATAAGAACAGAACGTGCTTCAAACTGAAGATGATTGATCATTGTACAGTTTTGTGCATGTCTTATAATAGCACTGTGGCTTCATAGAAGGAGGAAGTGCAGCAGACCGTGCTTGCTTTAAGCTTTCAAGGGCAATTTGTTTCTGTGCTTGCAAAAGGTTGAATCAAGATATTTACACTGGGCCACTAACCAGATTTACATAATATGAGATGGCATTTAGCATTTGTGGAATTGTCTAACATGAGCAGACATCATTTGGTTTCCTAAAAATTGGACATTCAATCAATCAATCAGGGTTGGTAAAGTGCAGCTACTCACCCACGAGGGTCGCAAGGCACTGGGGTGGGGGAGGCGCCTCCTTTGAGTGCTGGGGTCATCCGAAGAGCCAGTTCTAGAGGTCCTTCTTGAACTGGAGCAGTATAGGGATTTGCCAGATATGAAGGGGAAGGTTGTTCAGGCCTTGGCTGTGAGGTAGGAGAAGGACTTTCCTTCCTTTGTGGTCTTGTAGATGCATGGAATGGTGGCCAGGGAGAGGTCAGCTGATCGGAGGTGTCTCTTGGGTGCGTGGAAGGAGAAGCGGTTGTTCAGGTATGCTGGTCCGATGTTGTGGAAGGCCTTGTATGCGTGAACGAGGAGTTTGAAGACTTTTCTTCTTTTAATGGGGAGCCAGTGGAGTTCGCATAGGTGTTGGGTGATGTGGTTGTGAAGAGGAATGTCTAAGATCAGACTGACTACAGCGTTCTGGACGGTCTGGAGTTTGCAAAGTAGTTTTGTGTTAATTCCGGTGTAGAGAGTGTTGCTGTAGTCCAGTTTGCTACTTAAGAGGGCTTGCATGACCTTTTTTCTGGACTTGGTTGGGATCCATTTGAAAGTTTCTCAGTGTATGCAGAGGGTGTTAAAACAGGCCGAGGATACAGCGTTGATCTGGTGGTTCATCATGAGCGAAGAGTCTAGTATGATTCCATGGTTTTGTGCGTGGTCCATCAGGGTGAGGGGGTTTCCGAGGGCGGAGGGCCACCAGGTGTTGTCCCATGCAGGGGGATTGGAGCCAAGGATGAGTACTTCTGTTTTCTCTGAGTTGAGTTTCAGGCAGCTCTTCTTCATCCAGGTGGTGACAGCTTTCATCCCTTCTTGGAAGTTGTGTCTGGTGATGTTGGGTTCTTTGGTGAGGGAGAGGATGAGCTGGTAGTCGTCAGTGTAGGAGACAATGTTGAGCCCGTGGTTTCTGACGATGGTTGCAAGGGGGGCCATGTAGATGTTGAAGAGGGTGGGGCTGAGGAAGGATCCCTGGGGCACTTCAAATCCAGTCTCCATTGGTTCCAAGAGGTAGGGTGGGAGTCAGACTCCCTGCGTTCTGCCTCTGAGAAATGAGCATATACTTCCTTGGATGCCGTGTTGTGGAGTCTGGTGGCTAATGTGCGGTGGGAGACAGTGTTGAAAGCAACTGAGAGGTCCAGGCATTTTGGCCCTGGCCAAGGAGAGAGCGCAGGTCGTTAGTGGTGTTGAGTAGGACGGTCTCGGTGCTGTGGTTGCTACGGAATCTTGATTGGGAGATGTCCAGGACGTTTTAGGGTTAGATTAAATTTGCTAGCAGGGTGTTGATGGCCTTTTCAATTACCTTGGCTGCGAATGGAAGCAGGGAGATGGGCCTGAAGTTCTTGAGGGTCTGGACTGTGGATGGTTTCTTCGGGCGTGTTTTTAATTATCAGGGAATGTGGTGATTTCGAGGGAGCACTTGATAGTTCGGCACAGTTCAGGTGCAATGGCGGCTCTGTGTAAGATGTGTGGTGGGTAGGGGACTGAGGGTGCTCCGCAGTGGATGCTCCCCTCGTGGTCTTTAAGGTGTCTTCTGTTGTGAGCGGTGTTCAAGTAAGCACGGTCTGTTGGTTGGCGTTGGTGGGGGGAGAGCTGGAGTAGTGCAGCGGTCTTGGTTGTAGATCATCATAATCTTGAGGTGATATTAGTTTTAGCAGAGTAAAAGAATGGGCCTTTAGTCTAACACAGATGTTTTGAAATCACAGGATGAGTTCTCACACCCCACACCCATCCACACCTTACTAACTGGACAACTGGTTTCATGTTTATCGTTGTTTATCATCATTGATTATAATTAACATAATTTTCCAGTATTTAATGTAAAATAATGCAGTATTATTACATAGAATCTAAGAAGTATTCTTTGCTATGGAATCAGGTAGCTTTGGCAATATGGTTTACCCAGTGTGGCTAAACTCGGTGGGAATGTGAGCATGTTGCAGTGTCACATCTAACAATATTGTAGTCAAAAGAGGCAAAGGAGTGTAATATCTAAGCCAATTATATATTAAAGATAAATCTATAAAAGAGTTGTCTAGGAATAGCTATCAAAATCAAATGTGTATCAGAGAATAAGGATTCACTAATTACATAAAAAATTGTTCCTAGATTAAAGCTTGGAAAGAGTTAAACAAAAAAGGAGACCAGCTAGTGCCACTAATGACAGAGTTGCTGAAAATAGTGTTTGAACTCAGGTTCAATAGTTGTACCTGGTGAGCTCTACTTGACAACACTTTTTATGTCAACAATTAATAATTTAATGTTTTTTAACAGTTTAGTGTTCTATTATCTGCTGTGTGCTGAATTTTGTTTATTTGTGTACACAATTGTAAATGATTTTATCCGTTTGCGTGCGGCAGTAATTCCAGCCCTGTGCTGGACATTCCAATCACAGCCCAACCGTGACTCATGACGGAATGGTTTCGTCACGATCATGGAAGGGGTTAAGAAATCTAAACAATAAACAATGTTAATTATTCCCACTTAACAGTTCACCACACTGGTGTAATATTACATGTGAGTTCATTAATTTGCAATTGATATTCATGTTTTGTGAATTGCAGAAGTGAATTGGCACCCATAAATCAACTAGTTTTCACATCTAAGTTCAACTTAAAGGGACACATTTTTTTGTGAAAACTGTGATATGAATTCAACTTTTTTGTTCTTGGGCTGTAAAATAGATCATTATGGTTTCTCTAATAATTCTGAAAGTTTTACAAATCTGAACATAATTTCAGGCTTCCCCTGCTGAATTGTATCTTTGGAAACAATTATATTGTTAGGTGTACAGAATAATGGGTCAGTTTGCTGTATTAGTGATCAACAAAGCAGTGTCAAATTGTGACCAATATTTTGTTTCACAAACTGATATATGTATTAATAGGCCAGTTCTCAAAATAATGAATGGTAGGGGGTCGGAGAACGAACTTCCCAGTTCATATTCATTAGGCTGGGTGCAATTTATGACCCTCTGCGATTATCTACTATCACAGGAATGCTGCTGGCAGGGACAGTATACTACCATACCTGTTATTGTATTTCAAAACTGAAATTTGTTTTAAAGCAGCCTGAGTTTCTTTAAGGAGTTAGCTGCTTAAAATAAATAGATTTCTATTTTCGAGCACTTAATCTCCATCAGTTCACTATCTGTTGTCCCTGAAGCTGCCACCCTGATTCCCAAAAGGGAAACGGTCTATATAGGAACACTTACCCTATAGAAATCAGATACAGTCTTACAGCTTGTGAGTTGGTAACTGGTAAATGCTTTGTGATTGGAATTACAGGCCCTGCTCCTGGTTAGGTGTAGAACAGCGATCTTCAAACAATGGAGTGTGAAATCTCAACCCATGGGGGGCAGTGAAGAGGTGTCCAGGTGTGTGAGAGCCTGGGGCACAGTTGTTTGTCAATGTAAACATTAACATATTCATTGTGAAGAAAAGAAAGGACATCCTTTCAGTGTTTCAAACTTTAAAATCGTAATATATTAATAAAGGTAACAATAAACAGAATTTTTCTGTAATTCTTGGTTCAAATATACCCCGTGCCCAGCAAGCCTCCCTAGACTCTGCAGCTTTCTGGCTTGCAACCTTATTTTATTTTCATATATTGGATTTAAAACATAAAGTGAAACAGAACATAGCTTTTGCATCTTCTTTCATGATACCGCTTCTTTTCTAATTCAAATATTTGTTTTGCTTGCTGTGTTTCACTTGGCATATATTCATTGTGATAAATTAAAAGTAATTACAGAATACCAGTCTTTGTTTCTTTTCATCAGAGGGAATGTCCCCAAACTCTATTGCAACGGTCCGTTTCTTTGCTGTGTTGAATATTTTACATAATATTTGCGAAATAATATTATTTTTGATTCTGGTGAATCTTGGATAAAGTATTTGACACAAGCGGATTTGCATAACAATTCTTGAAGAACACTGGTATAGTGGGTGGTAAGCTCTAAAAAGTATCCAGCACAAAATGTTTTGGGGACTTTCTCAATACATTATTACCATTGTCTTTGAGTAATTGAATATCTGTTTAAGAAGCCTTATGTATTCAGGTTATGTCTTAAGGACTCTTTTTAGAACAAAGACAACCTACAACAATGCAGAGCAACATGTGCATATATAAGTAGGAGTAGTGATAACAAATACTTCTTAAGGATCAGAGACTCCACCTTGCTTAAAGACAGGGGGACATGCATTATCAAAATTAAAGAGCATTAGTGCAAGTATGCAGCCTTGCTTTTGCCAATTTTAACCAAGTATCTAGGTCGTGCATTGCTAGTGTCTATAAATTTCACTATAACCGAGGTGTCTGAGTAGAGGAAACATACCATTTCCCTCCACCTTTAATCCTCCACACCAGCAGTTTGGTCACAGGAAGTCCTTGATTCTGTAGTTTACAGCAGATCCGATAGCTACAGATCAGCAATACCTTTGATTACATGTGATATGAATAGCTGACTAGCACAAAACAGTTCAACACAGTTAACAGACTTTTTAAAACCCCCAAACCCATTTTGCATAATAGGAATAATTCCCTTATCTTTTACTCACATTTGAACTTAACAATTATTTTGCTGGTTTGCTAAAAATATCCTGTAAATAGAAGATTTCTCCTTTTTGAAAATCCACAGCATGCCTAAAACTTAGATTCACAATATGAAAGTCTTTAACCATAAGTCCGACTCTATCTTTAATGTCATAGTGGTAGTCATCCTGATCTTCAGCTCTTGATTTCTTACCACCCTGGATCACAAACTCAACCTGGGAAGTAATTTCAAAAGACACCATTGTATTGCCTTCAACTTTATGGCATGTGTATTTGCTGTTGTAAAATAACTTGAAAGTCTAATGTACTATGACTGCTAAGAGCTGTAAATCGCATCAGAGAGAGGGCAAATGGCTCTATCCGTGCCCAGCTTCACCATTTTGATGGTGTTTTTGCATGATGATCAACACATTGCTGTACAGAGTCCCAGGAGCTACCTTTTGTCTTAAGTAGAACTTGCCTCTAGACTCCCTATATACAGCTCTCCCATGACATCTAGAACCTTTCCCTGTCTCTCAGAGACATTTTGTAGTTCTGCTGTCCTTTGAGGTAGTTTATTGCACTATTGCAGGAACTACCCATCAGATTCTTCCAGCATATGGGACGTCCTCTGCTACACCGTGCGGGGGCACCTATTTAACATCTCTCCACCTGGCATTTGACAGATCAGATAATTAAATGGTTCACAATCAGTACCTAAAAACCTGTCATCCACGCCCTGATCACAAGCAAGCTAGACTATGGGGAGGTTCCAGGATCAACAAAAACTCTCCAGAAGGCTGCAGACCATTTAGAACTAGGTGGCCAGAATCACTCTCACATTCCTACACAGCACTCACGTCACACCACACCTGAAGGAGCTTCGCTGACTTCTACTTCACAAATGAGCACAATTGAGACTCCTCACTCCAACTTTCAAGGCACTACATAAAACTAGCTCAACAATCACATCTGTTTGACAAACCTTACAGACACCTTCGCTCGTCTGAACACTTACTTGCACAAATCCCACACATACGGAAAACCAGATCCGGTGGTCAAGCCGTCTCCCACATCATTCGTAAAGCATGGAACGACCTCCAGCTACATATAGGAGCCTCCTCCTCACTTCTTAAATTCTGAAAGAAGTTGAAGACTTTGATTTTTGAGTAGTTCCAGTAGACCCTAGTTGTGGCTATACTTACACCTACTCCGCTCCAGAACAATCTTGCAGGTGACATTGTGCTGTGCAAATCTTATTAACTTAAGTGGTATTATTGGTAAAGTCTGGAGTTATCGCTCCAGAACTGACTATATATATGCAGATGATGGTTGTCACCACCCGTGTGATCGGTGCTAGGTGATGGGTGCAGACTCCAATCAACACAACGAGGGAAAATCCAGGCATTCAGGTGTTACTTCATATGCATTTAATGCAGAGAGCACATTTCGACAGAAAGCGTTTCTCTAGACAATAAAAGGTGCCACATCCATCATGAAAATAAATAACAAAACCGGATCATATATCATTGAAATAATGAAAAGACTCAGAACCCCGGGTCTGTACATGGTACTGGAATCGAATGAATGATATGTATCAATCTAGGCAACAAAGACAATAAAAATAGGAAGAGACTGAGCTACAACATTGGTTTTTGCTAAAAAGAGTACAATTTTATTCAGAGTTATCAAAAACACATAATTTCATGTTACAAATTCAATATCAGCAATTAACAAATATAACACAATAAAATAGAAATTCAAAATATCATTAAAAAAGAGAAATCCAGTTGTGTATATTGATATACATAAAATAGAAACAAAATAAAAACAGAATGTGGCAAATTATATCTCTACGCGCGTTTCGGCGGACCAGCGCCTTCTTCTGGAGCAGCCACGATAATTTCTAAAAAGAAAATACCATATATAGAAAATTATATATAATAACATATAGATTCTTTAAGTTTTAGTTTTTCATACATGAAATTTCTAAATTCCAATGTTTTAACAGTAGTCTCAGTCTTTCCATTTTACATTAGGCATAACATTTTGACATTTCAACATTTTTTAATATCGTTTCCTTGCTTAGCCTCACTGGCTGTCACAGAATTTGTATTGCGTTTTGGGTATCGGGACATATATGGGAACCCAAAAATTGGCAGAGGCTGAAAGTTTATTCAGATGAAGCCATTCAATTCTAGCTATATCGTATAGTCACAGGAGATGATATATTATATAGGAGTAATGATGATTCCAAGGTTTAGAACTTAGAAACTTTGAAAAAAAGGAGAGATATAATCCAACATTCCTAATATAAATCCCTCAATTGCAAGCCACATATGTGAAGATAAAAGATTATACATAAGGGGCCTAAATTGATAGAGGTCATAAGTGAAAGGCTATGCTTTCCTACATATTCGACCATGAGAGAACCTGTACAGTTATTTAAATGCATATATCCAATGATTTAGGATCACTTACTTAAAACCTGGAATATAATATTTATAACACGAAGAATGAATCTGGTTCTTAAGCGAAAAATATATCCTCTCTTGATTTCTGAAGATAGTACTATAGATCAAAAGAAAACACAGGGGGGACAAGGTAATATTATGAATAGGTCCATGATTACTATTTCGAAATCAAGGTTTTAACAGAATTGGTGCATACCTATTTCAATTTCTGTCCAGGGATGGATTTCCAAATGAAGTTAATACTGTCAGCTGATTTCAGGTATAACTCTTTTTGGTTTTATGTTTCCTAAAAAATATGTATATAGGTCAAACTTTAGGTTATAGGAAATTATTCTGACTAAAGGTAGGTACAATACAAGTTTTCACGTTGTTATCTCAGGTCGATTAATTTACCTGAGATATGAAAAAGAGTTCAATTTAAACCCGCCGACCGGAAACAGTGTCGAAATCACAAGAACTTTTGTTTGCTTGATAGCGAAAATATAATCCTCCTGATGTGGGGATCTTGTTAAGGGTAATTTCCTGTATGTTAAAAGGAAATGATTCTCAATAAGCGTTTGTTTAGATTTTATGATTAATTTGCAACTAAATGAAATTTTGTTCATGGAATGACAAGTAAACAATGGTTACCTTTTTTGTTTATGTTCCAATAGGGTTGGTTGATGTTAGGTTAAAAAAACTCCCTGTCTGCAAAATAAAAATATAAAGATAATATAATAAGCTTATGATTTTAAGTAGTAAGTCAGCGGTAGACATATTAAGCTACAGGTATCATGCTAAGTGATTATTTAGTCTTACCCAATCGAAATTAACAGGGCTCTTGGTTTCCGGCGGCGGGACGCGAGGTGTCCGTAGTCCTTGCACGATCGATAGTGTGTGAATGCACTTGCGGTTACATTTTTATAATGCCGCTAATTGGAAGATTTGATGCAGCTGTGTTCCGTATAGAAAGGGAAAACGGACCAACTGGTCGGAACAACAAAGAGAGGACTAGGTTCTTACGGGAAGACGCATTGACTCTAACAGCGATGCTCCTCCGGCATGAAAATAAACGACGGAATGTGGAGTCAAAGGGATCTCTGGGCAACTGCATAGGAGCAAAAATAGAAGAGGGACTCCTTTTATATGGAAAAGACGGAGTCTAGTTAATGCTATCTATATGCTACAAGTTAGCGCACTATATGTAGATTGTTAGAACCAGCAGTGCATAAACCGAAACCGGAGATATGAGGACAATAAAGTCATTACTTTTACAAAATGAAATGGAAACTGTGATCCTATTAAAGAATTAATTTGGAAAAAATTGAAAATTCTATATGTATATTATTAATTTCACGCAACCTCATAGAGGCGCAGGGAACGAAGAATTTTTGACGGTTATCCATAAAGGATAAGATTCATATAATTTCCAACCTATAAAGTGGAGTAATAGAACGATAAATAATTAAAGCAGAAAAATGAATTGCAGTTTGTGTTTATAATGGGGCAGGAAGGACTGTGTGGAATTGACTCTGTTCTAGCATATAGCGTGTTCCCAAGGCAATTCACTATTCATTCCCTCACGGAAGGTATTAAAGACAAATATCCAAAACACCTCCCTTTTCTTTCGGATGGCGGATCCACCATTGGTGTCTGGGGTATGAATTTTTTCTAAGACTCTCCAGGTAAAGTCTTCTGCATTATGTCCTTTTTCCAAAAAGTGTTTCACCATTGGAGCAGCAAGTTTTTTAGTTCTAATCGCAGAGCGATGTTCATTCAGACGTGTCTGTATTGCGCGGGATGTTTCTCCTATGTATCCCAGGAGACAAGGGCATTGTATAAAGTAGATCAAATTTGAGGATTTACAATTCCACATTTCTTTTGCAACTGTTTTATGGCCATTGTGAGTGAATTCCTCTCCTCTTATGATATTGGTACAGGAGGAGCAAGAGGAACAAGGAAAAGTTCCTTTCACTGGGTTGCCTGATACAATCGACCTTTGGGCCAAATTTCGTCCAACCGTTGTGGTTTGGAAAGGTGAATGAACGATATATTCCTTAATGTTTTTATTCCTTTTGTAGGCAAAAAGTGGCTTGGCTAATTTCTGTTCCAAGGTACAGTTGCTATTCAGAATGTGCCAATTCGAGTTTATTACTTGCTTAATTTTGGCATCAATGGTTGAATGTTTTGTTATACAGACCACTTGTTCATTAGTTTTTGCGGGTTTGGATTGAAGTAGGCAGTCACGGTCGTAGTAACGGGCACGCTTGTAGGAGTGTCTCACCAACCGGTGAGGATAACCTCTCTCGATAAATTTGCTTCTCATTAATAAGGCTTGTCTATCGAAATCTGCTAGACTTGTACAGTTTCGTCTGACTCTTAAAAATTGAGAGAATGGAATGGAGTCTTTTTGTGATCTGGGATGAAAGCTGCTGTAATGCAGCAAGGTATTCCTAGCTGTGGGTTTTATATGCAAATTAACTTTCAAAATGCCCACATCATTTATAATTTCAATGTCCAGAAACTCCACTCGTTCGCAACTAATGTGTGAAGTAAACCGAAGATTGGGGTCTGCCTCATTTATCCAAGGGATAAACTCATTCAGAGTCTCCCTCCCATCAGTCCAGACAAAGAAAATGTCATCTATGTATCTGGACCAATGGGAGACAGACTCGAAGAAGGGGGCCATTTCATTATGGATGTATTTTGCCTCAAATGCCGCCATGTATATATTTGCGATCGAAGGTGCCACCGACGCGCCCATACTTACGCCCTTGATTTGGCGGTAAGTATTAGATCCAAATTCAAAAAAATTGTCAGTTAGAACAATTTCCAGACATGCCAACAGGAATGTTTTAGGGCAAGAGATGTTATGCAGGTCAATGAACCAAGATGTAGTTTCCATTGCTTCAGTAAGTGGAATATTGCTATACAGGGACTCAACGTCCATCGTGACTAAGAGATCTCGTTGGAAGTTGAAGGCTAAACCTTCTGTCTTTTGTATCATGTCACCAGTGTCTCGCACATATGATTTGATTTTGGATATAAACGGACGTAAATAGTTATCTATGTATTTGTATAGTGGCTCAGTGGCAGTGCCTATGGTTGAAACTATTGGGGAATCCACACTTCTGTCATCATACCCTGGCAACTTAATCACAAATAATTTTTGGTACATCTGAAATTACCCTAGACCTGGGCGGTGAACTTCACTCCGTTCGCGGAGTTTTTTGCACTCCACGGAGCTCGCAGAGTGCAGAAAACTCTGGTTCGCGATGTGAGTTTTTCCCCCGATGATGACCGCAAACAGCAAGTTTGCGATCGAGAGGGGTAAGTGCCGCTTGGGTAGAATTTCTACATGAGCGGCAGGAATACCAACACAAACTGCAGTTCGCACTGCACTCCAACACTCGCTGATTTTTTTTGTAACTTCGGGGATTTCCGCATAGGAAAACTCTGCGAACTACAACCAGGCCGGCAAATTGTCATAATTGGCACAATGAATATAAGTATTTCGGAAACGAATGATCGGATACGTGACATAATTGTGGAGGCATGTTCTTGACAGTAGAACTAAAAATAGGATAGCACCCAACATTTTGTTAACATATGTTCATGAGGGTGAACATAATAAAAGTGGGAGAAAGATTCAAATCCACTGGCTGATACATGATATGAATTATTAAGCATGGTAACCCATTTTATCAATATTCTAAGTGACTGTTCAGTTGTTCAGAAAAGGTATTTATTTATATAATAATGTACATATTGAGCAGTAGGAACTTCAGTACTCCTCCCCAAGTGTGGCCAAACAAATTCACAATGAGTGCATGTTATTGCCAAAGTACTCTTATCTCAACTTAGTAGGGTCTGGTCGCCAAGGAAAATTGGCTGGTGCATTTGTAATCATAAATGAAGGAGACTGGGCCCACCAACATTAATAGGGTATTTTAACGTAAACTATGGGAACTAAAGTGCAGTTCAAAAGAAACGTAAAAATAGAAAAAATATACAGTAGGAGGAATAACCTTGTAAACTGCCATGTGTTCAGGGTGGTGCCCCTGTGGACAAAACACTGCCCTTTTCTGGCTTAGAGTACCGCAAATATTATGTAAAAAAGAAAAAGCAGGAAACCCTGGTTAGATCCCATGTTTCAGGTGGAGAGCAGCTCCATTATGTGAAACACTCTGCAACATTAAAGGCATGCCAAATCTGTTCACCCAAAATGTCTGTTTTTGTAACAGAGAAAGCGTACGTGAGCTAGAAAGTGTTAAATCCTTTCGCCATATTTACAGCAAAGTCTTTAAGCATAGGATTTGCAAGTGCTATCCACGCCAAGCTGAAAAAATTACATAAGACTTTTACTATTCCAGGGACAGTATTGGAGCTTTAGATTAGTAAAATGCCATACGAAACCAACATGGAATAAATAAAAGCAACCCGACAAGTTTTTCGCTCTTATTAGAGCTCGTCAAAGAGGTATAGCTTTCTCCAGACTCAAGGAAGCAAACAGTATAAGTCAAAACAATGCCCTTTCAAAGCTAGAGTGCTGCATAAATTATGTAAAAAAGAGCAGTATTTAAAAAAATCACTGGCAGTGCCCTTGTCCATCTTTAGGGCACCTCAACAAACAAAAAAAACTACAACAAAGCCCCGCATGGCGTTAAGAGGAGTGAATATGTATGAGCAGCAAAGCTGCTGTAGTTTTTCTATTCGCTACTGCAAACTAAAAATGCCCAGGAGTTCAGGGGAAACATAGCCATATCCCACACTCTAAATGTTATTTTCGTATTTTTCAGGATACGAGGATGGAGTCCCCAAGTCTTAAAATGGCTCCCAAACATCTTTGTTGATGTGAAGCGGCCTTTCAGATCTTATTTTTTGACCTGCAGGTATACCCTACATCTCTAGATATCTGTAGATTTGTAACCTTAATTTCTTAAAATCTACTGGACAGGTTTACAGTAAATCAAAAAAGCTTGCTTTCCGGGTAAAGATCTAGGTCTCTGCCAAATTTGTTGTAACTACTTTCAGCCATTTGGGCTGTTGCATTGTCTAAAGTTCCTAAGGGACATTGCATGGGCAAAATTTAATTCTTTTTGGGACCACCCCTTTATTTCAGCCACTGCTTGGCAGACCACCCTGAAACTTTCCAGGAAGGAGCTGAGGTGGAGGAGTCTTTTTTTTTAAAATTCATTTTTTTAGAAAGTTTCGTGAAGATGCGTGAAACGATGCCAAAGTAATTATCAAACCCAAAAATAATTTTCTTATGGAAACCTGGTCCAAGCTGTATCTACACACAAGCATGGTGATTCACTGTGAAGTGGTGTACATAAACAAGAGTTTTGAAGATGATTTATTATTGTGTACACCATTGGAGTGTTTACTTCTTTTACCTTAGGATATATATGTTCGCAGTCCGAGAGAGATTGAGGACTAACATATAAATGCACTTGCAAAGGCAAAATCATAATAAAAGAATCAGGATTGCTGGGATTACAATTCGGCAATTGTGTTTTTTTTTAATACAGATATTCCTCTAGTATTGGGGAATTTATACATTGGTAAATTTAGGGAATGGGTGGGTTTGTGGGCATTCCACTGAGATCCTCTCTGCAAAGTATGTGATTATCTACAAATGTATTTTGTATTCACATACCCCTTGCAATTAGTTTCTGTGCCTGAAAATACCCATAAAGTACTTCTGCCGAGGGTTTGAATCATTGCACTTACAGTTTGCGAAAGCGAGGGAACTTACCCAAAATCCACGAGAGAGTAGAAGTGGTTTGCCGTGGGAAGAATATTTTCATGCTGAGGGAAGAATAAAAAGTGAAATGTAAAAAAAAATGTTGGTAGAGATTGAGCGTGTGTAACAGTGAGTAGTCCTTGAATACTACGGCTCACATCGCTTTACAGAAATACTCGTGGAGTTAATTTGCAAATTTACTCCAAGCACATCACTTATACTTTATGACTAGGGATCCCGGTTTTATGGTAGTTTTTTTTTAACATTTCCATCTGTATATAACCATATTTATTTTTTGTTCATATTTTCAGTATTTATCCATTTTGATTTTGTGTTTTCTATATAAATTAGGCTGCAATGGGTATTTTTTTCACATTCATTTGGCTGATAAATGTATACGTGCATTTGAATGTCCAAAAGGTTTCAGCAGTACTCAGTGCAATAGCGGTATCTGGAAACCATTGCATTTTGGAATAGTATAAATAACTGTAGATCTGCGCTTAATATTAAGCTTAATTAGGAAATCTATTGTCTTTTTTTTATCTCCCGTACCTCTCAATCTGTGGACAACTGACCTGGCACTCATGATTGACAGTAGAAAAAATCATCCAAAGAAGACGTATTTTCCATATTTTTCTGTATTTAAAAATAAATAAAGACAGGAAAATAAATCGTTTTTGTATGTATTTATCTGTAAAAATCAGTACACACGGAAAACTGGGTGTCCTATTTATGACACATTTTCAGACTTTTTTTCTCTACATATGTGAATTGGTCCATATTGTGATTTGACCAGAATTATACAATTTTCAGACAAGTCCTGAGACTAGGACTACAACCCAAGCCTCCAACTTCGAATGTCAGCAATGTAGTCAGTAGCACATCATAACATTGAGACTCATGTGCCGGAATATCCATTCCATGCTATCATGATTTGTCATATCAGAATTATGTGGTATTATGTGTAAATATTTAAATTTATTGCATACTCCTTGAGTCCTGGGCCACCCCAAAGTCTATTGTACATCCATAGAAGCACACTCTCACAAACAATACAGAGTTGCCTGCATTTAAGGGGAATGTACCAATCATTAATAGTGCTTCTGTTCACCTAGTCCTCCATCAGATGAGGAACAAGGGGACTTTCAATTCCCTTGATGAAGAGAGAACAAGCATTTGCAATGCAATAGGTCTTGCCTTTGCGAGAGTTTAAGCTATTGGCATTGTAAACGACAATGCCTTTTATTTATGTTTGAAAACCAACACGTAAATAAAAGGCATTGTTATTTACAATGGCATAGCTCAAATTCTCGCAAATGAGAGACCTTTTCCATTGTAAATACTTGCGCGGCATCCGTGCATATATATATATATTTTTTAATGATTAAGTGGGAGCTGTGCAACAACATCATGCACAGCACCCGTGCATATCAAATTAATCGGGTGCCGTGATCATGCTCGGCACCTGTGCATATATTTAAAAAAAAAAAGCGAGGATCAAATGGGCGCCGTGCAACAACATCATGCGTGGCGTCCGTGCATATCAAATTAGGCAAGCGCCGTGATCATGCACGGCACCCGTGCATATATTTTCAAAATAATGATAAAATGGGAGTCATTCAACAACATCATGTGAGGCGCCCATGCATTTGAAATTAAGCGGGCGCCGCGCATGATCACGGTGCCCGCTTAATTTCATAAGCATATATATATATATGCTTAAATCCGTGATACCGCTGCAGCAGTCAAATCTTCGCACCAGCTCCAGCTAACACAGACACGGACCAAATTCTTCGATGAAAATGTTCTCTTTATTGCGTGCTACTGTGTCGCCATAACGTTTCGGCTCCATGCAACAGCATAATGCACTGCGCCTGTGTGCTGGGTTTACATTAATTTGGCAAAGAGTTCTTGCTATGGGCTAATACAAGCTATACAGTAAGGACACGGTTAAAGGTCCAGTCCTGATTGGAGGTTACAAATGAACACAAGGCGGTACTAAGGAGGGACCAACAAGTCTATGAATGAATAAGAAGCCAGCGCTTACGAAGGACATTGACATAAGCCAATTAAAAATATGAGCGGAGAGCGGGCAGGACTTCAAGTCCATACTCTAATGCAGCATGCTTCGCAGCAGCTCACGCACTGGCCCTGCTCGACCTAAAAATACACTTGGGTTCTTCATGCACATCGCTGTCTGTCTGAAAAAGTCTGTCTGAGGAAATATATGGTACATTACTATCTCAGATGTTCTCTTTCTCAGACAACCATGAGCATTCTCAATATAAATGCGAAAAGATTTGCAATTTATACCGCAGATTCAAAGATGCAAGTATGCAATGCACACATGTATTTATATTTTCTTTGCAACCACGCTTTTTTCAAAATGTATTATGCTCTTACACCGACAAAGTGTGCTAGTTTGCTACCACCGTAGTTTGGTTTCAAACTCGAACTTGTTTTCGTTCACTGTTGCTTCACAATCTGAAGCACTCTGATGTCAACAAAAACATGGCCTGCTCTATTGAAATCCACAAATAAATACATAAATCTCCAGCACATTGTTTTTTGGAGAGTTAGCATTAGTGTTTCTAGGTGGAAGGACGTGTGCAGATTTTGAGAATTCCCACAAGCCTATGCTCTGGAGGGTGGTCCATGTACTTTGTATGACTACCTCGACGCTTCCCAACCGTTTCCTAAGTAACAGTGGTGCTAAATCCCCCCCATGATGCCAGATTCTCTGCTATCATAAATGCACTTTAAGATCTTATAGTGCGATTTCTTGTCATTTTGTGAATCAGTATGTGGAATTTGTGGTAAATCAGTCCCTCGCTGTTTTGCACTTTGGCATGTCTAGAAGAACTCATTTTATCTAATTTTTTTTTATCTAAAAAGGGGGGCGGGTAAGCTGCACACTCGCTTCTGAAACAGCATTTTGCTTCTTTGCATTGATGCAAATCACATGCATAAAATATGTATCTTCACCTGGTGATAACACCAAAGGCAAAGACATTATGGCATGCCGTGGTGAACATCGAAATGGAAAACTGAATATTTCAGTGCTTTTTGATGTACTGCAAGAAGAGCAGTCTGTTCTTTTTATCTGCAGATGCTCTCTTAATAAAAGCTTGCAGTGCCAGATCCTCTTTGATGTCCCAGCGGAGAACCTTGTATGTTTTATTGAACACTTTAGAGCACTTCACCCTTGGTGTTGACAATAGATTCAATGCTTTTGATGTCTGCGGTGAGTTTTGATTTCAATTTGTGTTTTAGTTTCGGGGCTTTTGCTTCCCTTAAGGCCCCAGTTGGCTCTGAGTAACACTGGTCTGATAAATTACATTTCTCGAGACCTGATTGAAAGATCTAAGGCATCCTTCCCATCGTAATCATATGGTATTTTTTTTTAATTTTTTTATTTATCATTTTGACAATAAAAAAAAGGTACCCATAGTACAGCCTGAAGGTGTGCATACATTCCAATCGCATATAGTCCAAGAAGCAGTAAGTGCAGTACAGGTACATAAATCAATCAGGAACATCATCAGCAGTACACAACGACAGTTGTGATTGAGTCAACACAACCATATCTCATTATAGCAATTGCATAGTATCATTATTCACAACATAGGGCACTCCCGATGCGGGTAGCGGAACTTACATGAATCTCTGCAACCATCATCACATGATTAGACTGCATCCGTCCGTGACAGCATATATGCAGTGTAAGGCCCCCAGATGTCTCGCGGCCGAGACGCTGGCGGTCACCCCTCAGAATAACAGTTACGTTGGTCACGGCTCACGGCAATATGCCAGGTCTTGCAACCATTGTTTCAAAGTATGTACCCGCTGCCCTCCCCAGCACAGGGCTACCCCACGTTTGGGCAACTACAAGGATAGCACCACCAGTTTGCGCACTCCTGCCGGTATTTTGGACACTATCCCTAACAGACATACCTTGGGGTCACATCCAATCTGAGCACCCGTCATAGCAGACAGTACCTCGGACACGCCTGTCCAAATCGCAAATATTCCAGAGCAAGCCCATGCCAGATGCACGAAATCAGCACCATCCAAACCACAACGTACACAACAATCGTATTTTGGGGGTTAATAAAAAAGTGGGGCATTGTTCAGTTGCACTTGTCCAAAGGCTGTGTGCAGTTGTCCCAGAAATGTAACATTCCATAACAGCTCTGCAAAGGTCAAGGCTGTTCACAACAAGAGAGGTCTTAAAGGGTAGTAGTAGGGTTGTGAGTGACCAAACCTTAAACCTTGCATTCTGGTCCCACCACCAGTGACTCAAAGACGTACAGTGAGCTAGTTCAGTGTACTCCTGATTATTTAGTGCCATAGCTTTTGTCTCACGCTTCCTTTCGAGCATCCGCTGTGCATAGTGCTGGGCTGTGTTAATTTCCTTGATGATGCTGAGTTTGATCTTCAACCATTGTTTGCTCTCTTGTCTTGTATACACATGCATAGTATCTAAAGGCCATATGCTGCTACGTCGAAACTTTACATTGCAAACAGGCTGTACATGGCAAAGGCTGTGCTCACCAGCTTCTGGAGGAAGGGATGCTGGGTGCAGGCGTGGCCAGTGGCCATAACTTCTTTAATTCCCTGCTGCACAGGGCTGAGGGTCTGCACAAGAAGCATGTGTACTCCTGATTTTGGGAGTGTCATATCTGTGGTTTTGCCCCATCCACCCAGGATCAACTGTACATAGTTGTGATCATTACTTTGTAGAGTGTGATCTACATCCATTTGTTGTGTTCCCATCAAGCCATGCATGCTGCTCGGAATGTATCCTTATTCATACATCAAAGTTATCAGAGATTAATGATGGCAAAGTAAAAATCATCTTTATTTTGGAAATTACATAATACATAAAAAGATACAGTAAAAAAGTGTCTGAATATCACTTAATAAATGCATCCTTAAAATAAGTAATACCAGAATTAAAAGAAGATCCAACTTTCAATATATATAAGATGTACAATGGGCTTTCTATTGAATAAGCTTGGAGCAATAACTAATAGGTCATTAAAATGCCTAAAGAGATAAGTATACACTTCCTGGCAAATGCTTTACATATTCAAAATGTGTACAATATATCTCTGTACACATATCCTTCCTTGTCAATCTAAAAATAAATTAGCGCAGATATTCTGAACCTTAGTTGCCCGGGCAAGAACAAATATTTTTTTAACAATTTTGTTTTACAAAACAAGGAAAAGGAAAAAGACACAAGGTATACAGTCATCACACTTTTACCAATATAATTGCCACATTTTGCCTTTGGAAATCCCTCATAACCACCTCATGCTTATTTAATCCGGTAATGCAGGTGATGATGAATGGTCTGAGTCTGAAGACAGCTCATGAAGGCCTGACTTGCGTCCAAGTTCCGGGACCCTATCGAGTCTTGGTTATCAACCCGTTCACGTTTCATGAATGTCTTAAAGGGGAGCCATACGGCCACAAACTTCTCCATTTTGTCGTGGTTGATCGTGGTTAACCGCTCAATGGTGAAGATGTACCACACGTTTCCCCACCAAACATGAAGTTGGGGTACCATGGTTTGTTTCCAGAATCGGGCTAACACCAGCCGAGCTGCTACCAGGAGATGACTGATAAATTTGCCCTTGATCGTGGTTAATGGGTACTCGCTGTGTTCCCCTACATCACCAAGTAGTTTCATGTGTGGTTGCATTGGCAGGGTGCCCCCCAGAATCAATTACCAGTTGAGGGGTTGCGTTAGTCCATAACCTTCTTGTTGGCCCAGGTGAAACTCCTCATGGAGGTCCTCTTGAGATTTCATTATCACAGAACAGTTCACCTAGGGCCAATTATTCCAGAGTTGAAAGTGTGAATTGGGATGCCTTAAGGGAAATCAGGGTAATTAGTTATCGGTGACTTGAGGGAGGGGAATGTAGTGGCGCCCGTTTTGCATGTGAATTGAAGCCTTGTTCATTTGAATCTTAATAGCAATAAACATTTGAGATCTCCCTCTATAAGCCCGGCTTGGCAAACAGAGAAGGTCACTAAGGGGGATTGGAGAATGTTGTTATTCCACCTACACCCAACCTTTGTTATCTGGCTTATAGTTCTAGTCTATGGGCGGGCAGATTTGAGCCACCTTTAAGTTATGACTATATGTTTGTGAAACCCAAACCCCCTTTGGATGTGCGTTGGCAAAGGGTGGCTCTAGTGACCCTAGCAATTGGTTTCACCAAACAAACGTGAGCAGTTATTCCTGGAGTTGTGTAGTAGTTGCGTGTGAAAAGCATAGGGGGAGTGTCTGTGTACTGTACAATAGCCACGGTAAGAAGTTCATCTTTACCGTTCTCATTCACCCAAACCAGGAGATTTCTAGTTTGCCCCATCAATACATGTCTGGGTATAGCCCTCATAGCATTTGAGGGATATTATGCTGGTAGAAGTGTGTTATAGAGTAGGGAAAGTAGACACCCAGATATGTAATAGGGCCTAGAGTCTCAGAAAAGTCATTGTGTTGAAACCCTCATGCCACATGATTTAGAATAATTTCCCTTGAAGCCCACCTCTTGAGCTAAGCTATCTAATTCTTATTCCAAGCCTGGAAGGGATGACTACAGGTCCATTAAGTAGCAGAGTGCATTGTTGGCATATAGGTCTAGCTTACAGGAACAACTATTTTAAGATTGCAAAAATTGCACACAAACAGATGTCACATTTCTATATCTTGAAAGCAGTCTCTTACTTCCTTATCAAACATCAAACATAGTGAAAAATATGTTCCCCATGACTTATAATAAGGAAAACAAAAATTCCCTTCACTTTCTAGGGTGAGAGGGCAGAACAGGCACTAGCCCGCTACCTTAGAGTGTTGTTGCAAAGCCCATGTTCTTGATGTTTATTTTGGGTCAGCTAACACTAGTATCCCTCAGTGGAAATGTAAAATCAGTCTCTTAGCATGTTACATGTTGCATGTTGAGGTTCCACACAATCTAAATAGTGCTCGAAAATAGTATTTTGAGCTGTTGGCTGACTCAAGTTTGTGCGTCTTAAAATCATGTGCTCCCTCCACAATTTATATGTCAATTTAAAACTATACACTGCTCTTTATCAATGTCCTCAACAACCATAAGTAGCTACAATTCAATCTAAGCTCCTTTAGCGTCACATTGCCTTTTATCAGTAGAAAAATGTAATGCCCCTCTATAACTTTCAAGGTCCGCATTGCTCCATTAATGACCCAATATAGTAAGGACTTGAGACATATGACAGTTTGATTTGGTGTTAACCCCGAATATAATTGGATTTGGCACAGTAGGTATACTCTGGGGGAGTCCCATTAGTGCTAAAATCAATCTAATCTCGGTAATGGATAACATACAGGTATTTGTGTACCCCAGAATTTTCCACCATAGGTGGATGCCATAAGGACTTGACCTTTGAATACTAACATAGCTGATGAAATGGCTAGATATAATTGATTTTTGCAAAAAGAACCACTGGGCCTTGCTCTTGAGCACCTGATTGTCCCGCTTCCAATTAAGGCTGAATCTTACAACAATGTAATCAATGTACGACATCCATTTGAAACGTGTGGTATCACATGACATAAATCTTTCATGAAATGCGAAAGTTGAAGGCAAGAAAGACACATGAGCTATTGATATTAAATTCTAGAGCTATATTAGTTTGTAGAACAGCATTGGTTGAGCTTGACAACATCGGTCTTGTTGTTGACAAGGAGAGGGACGAGTGCACATATTGAAGCGCTGCATCAGTGGGATCCAAGAAGAAGAATTGTTTTGTGGACTGATTATTGCCAGAATAGGTGCTGTTGGTGTTGAGGGCCCATCAAATACTTAATTGTATAGAAAGTGTAACTGGATTGCAGTGCATATTGCGTGGTGCACTATTATTAGTCAAATAATTTCCTTCATATCAAAGTATGTGATGGGTGGCAGTTCCAAGGGAACGAACAGGGCAGATGTTGCAACAAACTACAGCTCAATCCTGGCATCAAAGGGTTATAAGCTCTGTGCAGAGTGATGGACTTGCAGAGGACTGAGCGTCCTCGAGGAGTAGTACATCCAGTTGTGCTTATGCATGCTAGATTGTCTTTGGTGAAGCAATGGAATTCAAATCGAATTTTCGCGTAAGGTTAAGAAAGATATTGTATTTTTGTTCATCCCAACCCAAGGATCTGTGTTTTTGACAATCATAGTAATGCTAAAGAGATTACTCCATGTAGGAGCTATGTAGATTTTCTGTCACAGAAAACGGGGTGCTTTCTATCACCTCAATACTTAAGAGTATTCGATGCGTCCTTTTTAGCCATCATTTTCTTTGTGTTGTAGTCAGGTTCTAAGGTTTATACACGACACTCTCATTTTTGAGCTGCCATGGCAATTTGCCACCTCTGAAAGTTTCTAATGACCAATATGATTGTTCCGTTGTATGAAGGAGTCAAATCTTCCTTAAGAAGAAGCAGTCTGGATGACTTAATAGTGCTCAAACAATCAATCAATCAGGTGTTTGTTAAGCGCGACTACTCACCCGTAAGGGTCTCAAGGTGCTGGGGGGTGCTGATATTGTACACTTGTTTTATGAGCATTGTGATGCGTTATTTTGGTGTCTGATTCTTTCTGCAGCTTCCCTTATTGAAAATGTTTGTTCTTCCTTAATAACTATATAACTATATACTATATACAAATCATTTACTTTTTACTGGATGTGGACACAGAAGGAAGTTATTAAAATCCATAGCTTTACTAATTTTGGACAGCTGATCCTTCACAGCAGCTAAGCTGGAGTGTGCTAGCCATTACTGAGATAGTTTACCCACACTATATGTGGTTACAGTTATGGGAGCGTATGTGTTATACCAGTGCTCTAGTCTGTTTGCTAAGTGACTGGGAGCTTTGGTAAGAAATCTGTCCGTGCTTTCATTCACATCTATGGATCATAGGGCAACTCCATCTAAATCAAATATAGTCAAATTATGTCCCATTCTGGATCATAATGTCCAACTCATTATCTGCAATGTTTTCCTTCTACTGCAAACCTGAAAACGTTGTCAAACTAACTTTTGGAATAGATGGTGTATTCACATCTCTGTTGGAAGAGAACCCCATGCAGATTGCTAAATTGTTTTGTTTAAAAACATCACCTCCCTGGGAGCCATGCATGCTCTAAATGAAGCTCCTGTTGCTTTAATCTGCCAAAATTCGGTATCCCAAGTGCTTTTCTCATTCATGCTTTCATTCCAGTATTCATAACCTTGGCTAGTGAGTGATTCAATAAATTGTGCACAGTATATAAATCTATGATTGATAATCAGATTTTTCTGGAACTTTTTGTGGTTTCCGGGAATAATAAAAAGCAGATGGGTCTGACCTGCTATCACTGCTGAAATAAGGGTAATCTATTCTGGAAATGTTTGCAACTATTTATGGGCGAGGTCCTACAAAGCTCCCACTGTGTTTAGTTATATATTACAGGGACTACTGGTTGAGTGAAGCTAGTGATGACTATAATGATGAAAACAAATCAATTCTGGATGAATTCAGCATTCAAATTCTTATCTATATTATCAAATGTAGCATATGAGGATAAGTAAGACATTAACCTTTACACTGTGTCTATGTCCCATGAATCTGGAAAAGGACCAGACGTTATGACAGCATCTAAACATGTTTTCAGAACATAAGGAATTTATATATTTTTTGTTTGACACTTAATCTGATAGGGACGCTTTTCCCAAATCACACTTATTCCCCTATCCTCCTCGTTTGTGTTGCTTCTTCCTCTCCACCCTCCCTTGTTCATGCTGCTTCTTCCCTCCCTTGTTCATGCTGCTTCTTCCCATCCCACCCTTCCTTTTCAGTGTTGCTTTTACCTCCCCCACCCTCTCAGTGTTCATATTGCTTCTTCCCCTCCAACCCTCCCAGTCTCCATATTGCTTCTTCCCTTCCCACCCTCCCAGTCTCCACATTGTTTTTCCCCTCCCACCCTCCCAGTGTCCACCTTGCTTCTTCCTCTCCCACCCTCCCAGTGTCCACATGACTTTTTCCCCTCCCAACCTCCCTGTGTCCACACTGCTTCTTCCCCTCTCAGTGTCCATATTGCTTCTTCCCCTCTCAGTGTCCACATTGCTTCTGCCGCTCCCACCCTCTCAGTGTCCATATTGCTTATTCCACTCCCACCCTCCACATTGCTTCTTCCCCTCCCACCCTCCCAGTCTCCATATTGCTTCTTCCCACCCTCCCAGTCTCCATATTGCTTCTTCCCCTCCCACCCTCCATATTGCTTCTTCCTCTCCCACCCTCCCAGTATCCATATTGCTTCTTCCCCTCCCACTCTCCCAGTCTCCATATTGCTTCTTACTCTCCCAATCGCCATATTGCTTCTTCCCCTCCAACCCTCCCAGTGTCCACATTGCATCTTCCTCTCCCTTTCCATTGGCCACAGTCCTATTGTCCTGCTGCACTTGCCCTCCCACTATTCCTTTGGTTGTCCATGTGCCCATACCCATATCCTCCAGATGTCCCTGTTGCCTACCCGCACTCGCCAGAATTGAAGCCAGCATGTCTCGGCCAATTAGGAGGCAGTAATTAAGGGTGACATTGATGCTAACGAATGGTAGGCAGTGGGCGGGCTACAAGACTCTTCTAGTAAACAATAGCTCTTGGAAGTGACCTAATATCAGGCATTGAGTTCATTAGGCCAAGGGTGCTGGACTGACCTGCCTGACCCATTCTGTGCTCTGATATGCTGCAGATCAGTCTGCCCTTAGCCCGGTCTTTGCTTGGACACAGCCTGTGCTCCAGGGAGTAGGGCTGATTGAAATCGGCCTGTGGCAGCAGATGCCATGTCAGGGATTCTGGATACCATAGTCCAACAGCTAAGCATTCTCTGGAGCTCCCTCCTCTGCCATATGCTTTCCCAATGATGTCATATGATATGTCCCTAATGATGTAATAGATGATGTCAGTGGTTCAGATGTAATCAGTGATGTCATATATGAGGTCATGAGCAGCTGATGGTGGCGGTATGAGTTATGGTTTGCGCAGCTTACCATCACTGGGGAATTGTAGGTTTAGCATTACTTCCTTAATATTACACCAGCGTTAGATTTTTTTTTAAAGGCTATATATATATAGAAGACTTGATAAAGGCTTCACGCCGAAACGCGTCGTCTTTGTTTGGAGAGTGCACCTTAAAAGTTAATTGTGCCTGGACCTACCTGGTGTGCCGTTTTTCCTTGAAAACCGAATGTGGAGGTGATTGGGGAATTGCGAAAAGAATATAGTGTGGCGACTGCGACCACCCACGGCACCAGCGTTGCGAGGCTGAGGATCGCTGAATGCAGTGGTGCTTGGGAGATATATATATATATATATATATAAACACAGGTTCCACAGGCAGCAAGCAGCACACAGATTCGATTTCCCACTGCTACCGCCAAGAAACAGGAGACCCAGGTTGTTCTGTGAGTAATTTATTCTGCAACAGACAGCATAACGTTTCGGCCTACACGAGGCCGTGGTCACATGGCGCCATTGAGGGCGGTGGCAGATTTAAAGTGCAAGTGCAGGTGAATACATCATTTTCATTGGATACCAAAATGAATGCACTATAGGCATAGTAAAAATACTAAATCATTTTCCTTTTTTTTATATAACCAAAAGGGAGCATTAAAATCGGAACCTCCTGAGGCTTGAGCCGGGAGTAGAAGCGGAAGCGCTGACAAATTTTAAAACTGAATTGCTTTGTGTTTTAACCCACCTCCGCTGCACTTACCCCCCCTCCTGAGCACCTCGCGCTGCACAAACCCCCGGGAGGACAGCTGAGCAATAGGCTGCCACCGGAGAGTGTTTGCTACTAGCGACGCCATTCTGACCACATTGGCCACGCCTACCGGACAGGCCACGCCCCCCTCACTCGTTCCTTTACTATAAAAAGCGCGCTGAACACTAGCGCCTACAGCATTAAAATCGGAACCTCCTGAGGCTTGAGCCGGGAGTAGAAGCGGAAGCGCTGACAAATTTTAAAACTGAATTGCTTTGTGTTTTAACCCACCTCCGCTGCACTTACCCCCCCCTCCTGAGCACCTCGCGCTGCACAAACCCCCGGGAGGACAGCTGAGCAATAGGCTGCCACCGGAGAGTGTTTGTTACTAGCGACGCCATTCTGACCACATTGGCCACGCCTACCGGACAGGCCACGCCCCCCTCACTCGTTCCTTCACTATAAAAAGCGCGCTGAACACTAGCGCCTACAGCATTAAAATCGGAACCTCCTGAGGCTTGAGCCGGGAGTAGAAGCGGAAGCGCTGACAAATTTTAAAACTGAATTGCTTTGTGTTTTAACCCACCTCCGCTGCACTTACCCCCCCCTCCTGAGCACCTCGCGCTGCACAAACCCCCGGGAGGACAGCTGAGCAATAGGCTGCCACCGGAGAGTGTTTGTTACTAGCGACGCCATTCTGACCACATTGGCCACGCCTACCGGACAGGCCACGCCCCTTCGTGCACCCCCTGACTACTGCCTATATAAATGTGTCCTTTCAGGAAGCGCAGCGGACGAGCGCAGCGGGCGCGACGAATGCGCGCCGAAGGCGCGCATAAGGCAAGCTCGTCTGCGCTCGTCCGCGCCGAGTCCGGGCCAGGGGCTATACCACCTTCTACCCAGGCAAACCAGACCCTGGCCTATAGCTCGGCCGCCCTCCACGACCTGAGACCTAGGGAACATGACTGTCGAAGGTATGCTCTTGATACCACATCCCTTCCGGCCAACTGTCCAAAATGCACTACCTCCCTCCCCACAAGGCAGAGAAAACCCCTACGCCACGAATACCGCATGCTCCTTTTAAACTGCCGATCCTTCCCCAAACACAGGTTGGAAATATCCCTCCTATTAGAAGAACGCAAGCCAGACGCACTGTTTCTTACAGAAACATGGTTAACGTCTGACTCTGACCCCGATGTGGTTGCCGCCCTCCCCGCCGGCTATCAAATCACTCGTCAAGATCGACCAGATGGCAGGGGGGGAGGACTTGCAATCATAGTAAAAGATCAATATCACTGCCGGCCCATAACGGAAAACATCCCAGACTGTGAAAACTTAGCTTTCGCGCTGGAGTTTTCCCCCAACCACTGCCTCTCGGGCATCTTGATATACCGCCCACCTGGCCCTCCAAAACAATTTCATAGCAGCCTCCCAGCAACTATAGCACCTCGTATCTGCGCTGCCGCCAACTTCATCGTGTTAGGCGACCTCAACCTACACTTTGATTCACCAGCAGATGTGACGGCCACTACCTTAACTGACGACCTGGCCGCACTACAACTCATTCAACGAGTGAACACTCCTACCCATACAAAGGGACACCTGTTGGACCCAGTATTCAGCAACTGCGCAGAACTCTCAACCGACCCCCCTCTTCCCCTCCCATGGACGGATCATTCCTTGGTGCCCCTCACCTGGCTCACTGAGAAACCCATTCCCGCCACCCCCTTGATTAGATACGCGAGATCGTGGGCACGGTTACAAGTAGACGAATGGACAAGCAAACTAGCGGAAAATCTTCCTTCAAATAATGAAGACCCCTGTCTGGCAAACCAGGAATATGAAAGCTGGATTTTGCACTCTCTTGAGACCATTCTCCCCCTCAAAAAATCGTCGGCTAAACGTCCCCAAAAAACAGCCCCATGGTATACAGAAGCCCTTAGAGACAAAAAGGGACATTGTCGCAAAGCAGAAAGAAAATGGCGCGAAAACTACGCTATGGAAGATAAAACCCGATATCGGGAAGAAATAAAAACCTACAAAGAGCAGATAAAAACTGCCCAAACAGAATACTTCTCGAACAAAATTTTAACTTCATCTTCCAAACCCAGGGAAATCTTCCAAATTCTGCAGTCCCTGACTATACCACCCCCCCCCAGTGTCCACAAGGAGAAATCAACCGCCCAATGTAACGACCTGGCAGACTTCTTCTCGGCCAAAGTGAACAATATATACTCTTCCTTCCCTACCAGTAATGTGTCCTCGTCACCTCATAACAACAACGGAGGGTTAGACCCAGAGCTTGCCTCCCTCCCCACACTTGACCACTTCACCTGTATGGACCTAGAATTAGCCGAATCCATAGCTCGGAAAGTGAAATCCGGCTCACCAACAGACCCGGCCCCACCAGAGACAATGTTACTCGCATCCCAGACGGTTCTACCCATCATCAAGAATCTAGTGAATGCGTCCATTGACTCTGCCTCGGTTCCTCCTGCCTGGAAAAAGGCAATGGTCCGAGCACTAATAAAAAAGCCTCATCTGGATCCCTCGGACTTCGCCAATTACCGCCCGATTTCACTACTCCCCTGGGTAAGTAAAATCGCGGAGAAATACATCAATCTCCAATTGGTTAACTACCTGGAAAGCAATCTGCTGTTAGACCCCACACAGACAGGATTCAGGCCTAAGCATGGAACAGAGTCTGCCCTCCTTATGGTCGTCGAGGAGTCCAGAAGAATCATCGATCAAGGAGGATCAGTGGCAGTGGTCCTCCTTGATCTCAGTGCGGCGTTTGACACGGTCAGCCATAACACCTTACTGAACCGCATAGCAAACGTCGGCATTGTGGTCAAGGCCTGGCTCTGGATAAAATCCTTCCTGAGTGACAGGTCGTTCCAGGTATTTGACGGACAAGCCGTCTCCTCCAGCATACCGATGAAGTGTGGAGTCCCCCAGGGCTCCTCTTTAAGCCCTGCGCTTTTTAACATCTATATGAGGCCACTGGCTGATGTAGTTCGTCCGTATGGAGTTAAGATCATTTCCTATGCGGACGACACACAGCTGGTGGTCTCCTTAGTGCAGGAAGCCCAACACTCTCCATCGGGGGGTTTAACCAAATGTCTGGAGGAGGTGAAGTCCTGGATGACGCTGTCCTCACTGAAGCTGAATGGGGATAAAACGGAGCTCATGCTGCTGGGCCCGGCCGACCCGACCTTCTTCAAGTCACTATGGCCCACCTGTCTAGGCCCCCCCCGGCCCCGAAAGACAACATCAAAAGCCTAGGGGTATGGCTGGACAAGAATCTCACCTTTAACACCCAGGCCACAAAGCTCTCCGCCACCTGCTTTGGACTCCTTCGGACATTGAAGAAGGTTCTACCTCTGCTCCCAATGGAGGCAAAACAAACAGCTATTCAGGGTATAATACAATCACGCCTGGACTCAAATAACGTCCTTTACTTGGGAGCCCCAGAGTACACATTAAATAGGTTGCAACTGGTGCAGAACTGTGCGGCTCGCACCCTACTGCAAATTCCACGAAGAACTTCAGTCAGAGAGGCTCTGACCAGCCTTCACTGGCTACCAGTACGGAAAAGAGTCACCTTCAAGGCAATGTGCATTGCCCATCAGGCCTTCTGGGACTCGGCCCCAAAACTCTTGCGCAGCCTAGTTAGCCAATACCACCCAGGCCGTGAACTACGTTCTAGTCAGGCTTTTATGGCAAAAGTTCCCAGAATCAAGAAGTCTAGAGCAGGGGGAAGAATGTTCACCTTCAACGCCTCAAAAATCTGGAACACCCTACCCCCTCACCTTAGATCTAACTCTAACCTTGCTTCCTTCCGTAAGCAACTTAAAACCCATCTATTCAAATCCCCGTAATCAACTCAGTCCTCCATCTTCCTCCCAGTTCTGTCAGCCTCACTGCACCCTCTCGTCTGGTTCCCTAGCGCTTGGACGCCCCAGGGCAGCAATCGCGCTGTACAAATGTATTTCATTCATTCATTCATTCATTCATTCATTCAAGGAGAAAAACTAATGGGATAAATCCATAAGCGATGTTAAAAATCCATTCCAGACACATTGTCATGAATCACGTTGCCAAGCGTATTATTGGGCATATGTCAAAACAAAACTGTGTTTACACAAAACTATATGTGAAGAGATATACGTATATAGAAATTAGTCAAGCAATATAGCAAAGAATAATATCTCTAACTACAATAATACCATCCATATATAATATAAAGAAAGTACAAATACACATGACATTTCCTACTCTTTCACATACACAATCCATAAGATTTGATACTCGTTGTTGAAACAATCAATTATTACCCTGACTAGCACTCCGTGATTTAACTTCAACATCATTATATATGTGTCCAGTGTTAAAGTATTGCATCCTATTCAAATGATACCCAATAAAATACATGAAAAGGTTTTAAGTGCCCAAGATGTCTAGGTGATGTGAAAGTTAAAAGGTAACGTAAGTGATCGGTGAATTATATCATCATTTGAGAAACCTAACACATACTGATTAGACTTCCTTACATCTAGGGGGAAGTATTTCCTTTGTCGTGTTTAAAACCATGAAAAAACATAGATTTTACAGCAACCCCTCCTTTTTTCCTAATTTTCCATTTTACAAATATTTATACATTTTCTATAAAATTGATGTCAAAAAGTACACCAATGGGTGTTTGGAGATAGAATATAGATCAGACTGATCCCAGTCTGACCACCAAACATCAAAACCTGGCGATAACTACTCAAGTTAACCTTATGATGTTTATACAAAAAATAATACGTTTACAGGACCCACCAGATTACAAATTGTCCGATAAATGTCAAACAATGTTAAAGCAGCATACGTAAAGAAACCTACAAACCCGCTAAGTATCATGGAAATAGTCCCTCAAAGACAGGTATAAAAATCTTCCGAGGCATTCAATCCATGGGGTACTTTGCTATCCAACTCTAAGATATATCTTGTTTCTAAAGCTCTGAGTGCAGCATCCCTATCCCCTCCTCTTCTAAGGGGACCCACTGAGTCTATGGCATAGTACTTCAGGAAAACACTGTTGTTGTTGTGATATTCCTTGAAGTGCCTAGCCACAGGATACGCGGAGTCATTGTTGTTGATAGCCCTCCAGTGTTGGAGCACCCGTTTGTGGACTTGCAGTTTAGAACTGCCCACATATCTTAGCCCACATGGGCACTCCAACACATAGACTGCAAATTCGCTTTTGCATGTTAACTTTTTGGTGATTTTACAAGGGATATCAGAAAAGGGGGTAAGGTATTCGGTGGTGTTGACCCCGTGCGAACAAGCTTTACATGTAGAGCACTTCCTGAAGCCTCTACTGTTCGCCAACCAGTCTTTAGATGGTATAATTTCTGGGCTAGAATTGACCAAAGCATCCTGTAAGGAATATGCCCTTCTATAGGTGATTGCTGGCTTCCTTGGCATGTATTCACCAATCACAGGATCACATCTTACCAAATCCCAATGTTTGTTCATTATTTTTCTGAGTGGCCCATGTTGACTATTAAATGACCATATCAGTCTAATCGGTTGCTGCATAGGCAAAGGGGTTGGGCACTGGGATTGCTTAGGCAATAGTGCTGTTGCACGAGGGAGGGCATTAGCTTTGTGTATGGCAGCCGCCACTATTTTCTCGCTATACCCTCTGGCAAGAAACCTTTGTTTACTTGCCTGTTGTGCTATATAGCACTGTACATCTATACTGCAAACCCTTCTGATCCTGAGCATCTCCCCATAGGGGATGCTCCTGATCAGATGAGGAGGATGGTGGCTCCCCGCGTGCAGTACAGTATTGCCTGCAGTTGGTTTTCTGAACAATGATGTTTCCAAGCAGCCATTAGTGATCTCAATTGAAACATCCAGAAAAGTTGCCTTACATGCACTGACATTAGAAGTAAAAGCCAAATTGTAGTTGTTTGAGTTCAACTTGTCAATGAAGTGCTCTGCCTGTGTCTGTGTACCATGCCAGATCAGGAATACATCATCGATGTATCTGTACCATCGAATGATATGATCTTTACAGATTGTTGAGTGTTCACCAAAGAGGACCTGTCTCTCCCAGTATCCCATATGAATACAGGCATAACTGGGAGAAAAGCAGGCCCCCATGGCTACTCCCCTGACCTGTTGGTAATACTGTTTGTTAAACATGAAGAAGTTGTTATTAAGGCAGAAACTCATCATTGACAGTAGCATCTTGTTATGTTCAACAAATTCAATCGGACGTTGTCCTAGGTAGTATGCGGTAGCCCTCAAACCATCAGCATGCACAAGGATAGAGTGGGGGCGATAGATAGATAAATAGAGTCAGGGTGATAGGTAGGTAGATAGATAGATAGATAGATAGAGTGAGGGCGATAGATAGATATAGTGAGGGCGATAGATAGATAGAGTGAGGGCGATAGATAGATATAATTATGTGGCACTGAGTGGTATTGTGTGGAGTGTGTGTGTTGCATTCAGTAGAGTGTAATTATGGGGCGTGTAATTATGTGGCACTGAGTGGTATTTGGAGTGTGTGTTGCATTGAGTGCAGTGTAATTATGTGGCACTGAGTGGTATTTGGAGTGTATGTTGCATTGAGTGCAGTATAATTATGTAACATATAATTATGTGGCACTGAGTGGTATTGTGTGGAGTGTGTGTGTTGCATTCAGTAGAATGTAATTATGGGGCATGTAATTATGTGGCACTGAGTGGTATTTGGAGTGTATGTTGCATTGAGTGCAGTGTAATTATGTGGCGTGTAATTATGTGGCACTGAGTGGTATTTGGAGTGTATGTTGCATTGAGTGCAGTGTAATTATGTGGCACTGAGTGGTATTTGGAGCGTATGTTGCATTGAGTGCAGTGTAATTATGTGGTGTGTAATTATGTGGCACTGAGTGGTATTTGGAGTGTATGTTGCATTGAGCGCAGTGTAAATATGTAGCATAGAATTATGTGGCACTGCGTGGTATTTTCCGCAAAAAATTAAAAACCCTCTTGTTTCCCAAATAGGCCCTCCTTCCCCCCTTGGTCATCACAAGTCCTCACAGCGCGGGGATGCCTCCGGGTCACCAGGCGCTCTATAAATCGCTAAATAAATAAATAAATAAATAATACTCGTGTATAACGATGTAACATCAAGAGTAATGAGCAGAAACTCCGGATCCCACTCTAATTCATTGATTTTCCTTAAAAAATCACTGGAATCCTGATGGTAAGAGGGAAGCCCACACACAAATTCCTGCAAAAAAGAGTCCACATAAACAGAAGTCTTTTCCAGGAGCCCTCCACATGCAGAGATGATAGGTCTGCCGGGCGGCTTACTCGAGTTCTTGTGGACCTTTGGAATCAAATATAGGACAGGTGTAACGGGGTGCTCATTCTTGAGGAATTTTAATTCATCCATGCTGATGAGACCTGATGATCTCCACCCCATCATGTGCCTGGACCTACCTGGTGTGCCGTTTTTCCTTGAAAACCGAATGTGGAGGTGATTGGGGAATTGCGAAAAGAATATAGTGTGGCGACTGCGACCACCCACGGCACCAGCGTTGCGAGGCTGAGGATCGCTGAATGCAGTGGTGCTTGGGAGATATATATATGTGTGTGTGTGTGTGTGTATTTTTTTTATTTAAACTTCAACTTAAAGGGTTAACCTGCTGTAACCATGTATCCTTTTTATGCATCAGGGACATTATTAAAATGAACGTACATTCACCCGTCAGAGCCAGTTTTCCAGTGGGGCTTTCCACGGCTCAGTGCATTGCAGGCGCAGCGTCCTCGTGCTGTCGTCTCGCTGCCCCAGAAGGCCTCCTCTGAGTGCCACAGAGCAGATGGCAGCATGTGGTTGGACTTTGTTCGCTGTCTGCCTGGCACCGTGTCTGCCGAGAGCTGTCCGTCCTGATGTATGTCAGTGCTCACATCACATGGGCCTCTCGAGTCGCTGCAAGCCGGTGAGAAGTGCTTGCCACATATGTTCTATATCAGTGATAGTCATTTAGAATAAAAAAAAACACTGAAAACTCCAGAAAGTGAATCTGTCATACTACTTCTTGAAATAGTTGCCTCGCCTGAGATGTATAAGTAAGACACGTGTTTTATGTGGGAGGCAGAGGATGGCTGCAGTGCGGTTTCTAACAATACCCTTGATTTCAGCCGGTCTTTATTGCATTTTAAATCAAAATTATCGTTTCTTTTGACAGAGGCTGGATTTTAATTTTTAATGTGTACTTGTGTTCTAGTTTTTGCTTTTCTGAATTTGAGAGCACGCCGTGTATGTTTTTCTAGATTGCAGTGGAATTGTTATTTTTTTTGTCAAGATCCCCTGTACTTTACAGGATGGGTAAATGGAATTATGCTATTCCCCAGCCTTAGCATTTTCCTCATAATTATGCATTTGCCAAATACTCCGTCACCTGCTGCGTAATTTTAAAACTGTAACAAAAAAAATGTTTTAGCTCAAATGGGCAAATGTTCTTAAACATGCAGTGAAACGAGTTGCCGCACTGCGAAAGTTCCTTAGGTAAGGACGACTGGCCACCTTCCAGTTGCTTATTGTTGTGTTTGTAGGTTAAAATGGTACTAACGCAGTGAAACGTTTGCCCATATAGTGTTATCATACGCAAATATAACAAAATAATGAAGTAGTACTACCACAAAATGTGCTGCATTACACCACGTAGTTTGCCTTTCCTAGCTGCATAATATAGACATCCCTGCCGCATAATTTGGCAACCCCCAGCCGCATAATTCCAGTTGCCCTGTTTATAGGATCAATGGGGTAATGCATTATTGCAGTAACGTATTGTTTTACCTGGTACAAGTATGTGTTTTTGTTTCGCAAAATGTTCTGCTTTGATACATTTTAAATCATTGTGACACGCAGGTCACCTGCATGCGTACTTGATAATTATACCCCATGCACTGCTTCCACATATGCTCTTAATATGCACGGGAACATACTCCATACTACCAATAACAGCAGCTCCCGTGGACCACTCCAACCCCCATCTTCGATGCATTCAGATAATATAAAATTATTTACGCTACACCCTCACCTGCATATCATTGTATCCTAGCTGGCTAGGCTCGAGGAATCAATCGAATAAAGGAAGACTTGATAAGGGAGATTTTCTCAGATGAGTGTAATCAGACCCGTCATGCAAATAAACACCATTTCATTCTGAACTAAATAAAATGTTTGTGTCAAGCATAAAAAGCCCACACTGTGAAATACACAACAATCGCTGTGTCACAGTAATTAGCAGCTGATGTACATTTTAACAGTTTCAAGTAAATCCACAAGAAGCAAATCAGCAATTCTAAAGTCCTCTTTAAAGTAGTTTGATATAGTCAGTTTTTCTAAGTCAACATGTTTCAGCCAAGAGACTCATACCAGCGCCTTCATCATGATAAGGCTGACCTTCACTCAAGTGTCTGGAGACATCACTCCCAAAAGCCTATGAATTAGGCGTCCAGCAATAGCTGCAGGTTTTCCCAAACAGCTTGGAGTGGTACCAGCTCCAGCTCCTTTACCAATGCATGTGTGCTGAAAAGTAAGGTGCCGGACCCAAATGGTGTAGAATCATCCCGTCCCTGCCGGCTATTACATTTCATACAGGAACGAGAAGGTGGAATGAAAACGCTCCTCATTCGGAATAGATTCAAGTTTGCATTTTGTTTCTGGATCATAAATATCACATTATTTCTGGCATCAATCAATCAATCAGGGAATTTTAAAGTGTGCTACTCACCTGAGAGGGTCTCAAGGTGCTGGGGGGTGCAGCTCTGAGTCAGCCGAAAGGCCAGGTCTTGAGGCTCTTCCTGAAGGTGTGCAGTGTAGGGGAGCGTCTGATGTTGACTGGGAGCTCGTTCCAGGCCATGAAGTAGGAGCAGGCTCTTCCACCTGCTCTGGGTGGGAAACAGCCGTTACAACGCAACTTTTACAACGCTGGATCCATTACATCGCATGCCTTTACAACGCATGACATTACATAGCCGATGCTATTACAACGCATGCCATTACAACGTAAGTATAGGTAAGTATATAATTTTATTTTATATTTTAATTAACATTATTTAATTAATTTAATTAATATTAAAAATAAATAAATATATTAATTTGTTTTTTTATAATGGGTTTGGGTTTTGGGGTACAGGGGTATTTTTAGGTTTCAGGGTTGGGTTTGGGTTTTGGGGTACAGGGGTATTTTTAGGTTTCAGGGTTGGGTTTGGGTTTTGGGGTACAGGGGTATTTTTAGGTTTCAGGGCTGGGTTTGGGTTTTGGGGTACATGGGTATTTTTAGGTTTCAGGGCTGGGTTTGGGTTTTGGGGTACAGGGGTATTTTTAGGGTTCAGGGCTGGGTTTGGGTTTTGGGGTACAGGGGTATTTTTAGGTTTCAGGGCTGGGTTTGGGTTTTGGGGTACAGGGGCATTTTTAGGTTTCAGGGTTGGGTTTGGGTTTTGGGGTACAGGGGTATTTTTAGGTTTCAGGGTTGGGTTTGGGTTTTGGGGTACAGGGGTATTTTTAGGTTTCAGGGTTGGGTTTGGGTTTTGGGGTACAGGGGTATTTTTAGGTTTCAGGGCTGGGTTTGGGTTTTGGGGTACAGGGGTATTTTTAGGTTTCAGGGTTGGGGTTGGGTTTTGGGGTACAGGGGTATTTTTAGGGTTCAGGGCTGGGTTTGGGTTTTGGGGTACAGGGGTATTTTTAGGGTTCAGGGCTGGGTTTGGGTTTTGGGGTACAGGGTTTTTTTTTTCAGGGTTTAGTTTTAAAATACAATCTTTTATTTTAATTAAAAAAATTAATTTTAATAATTGTATTATTTATTAAAAATAGTTCTTTATTATTAAAAGTTCTTTAAAAAATAAACTTAAAGTAATATATGTACTAAATAATTATTTAATTTTTTAAAAATGTATTTATTAAATTAAATTTAAATTACTTACATTTAAAAAAAAATAATATACTTACCTATACTTACATTGTAATGGCATGCGTTGTAATAGCATCTGCTATGTAATGTCATGCGTTGTAAAGGCATGCGATGTAATGGATCCTGCGTTGTAAAAAATGCGTTGTAACGGAATGCGTTGTAATATCTCGCGTTGTAACGTCATACATCCGCTCTGGGTCTGCGGATGCGTAGGGTCACTGCTAGGGCAAGGTCGGCGGAGCGGAGGTTTATCTTGGTTACGTGGAAGGAGGCTCTTTGTTGAGGTATTTGGGTCCGGTGTTGTGGAGGCATTTGTAGGCGTGGGTGAGTAGCTTGAAGGTTACTCTCTTCTTGATGGGGAGCCAATGTTTCTAAAGGCTTTTGGCATGGCTAAAACTATTGCTAGGTGACAAGTGCTTGGAATTCTAATTTCTTTTAGGCATATGGGCTATAGAGCAGTCTAATGTTACACTAGAGCAAAATAAGGGAGATGCAGTTATCCAGAAGGTGTTATGGATGAAACCTATCCAATATTTTAATTGCCAACTGCGGCATATTTGAAACTAATGAGGTCATTACTAACTGGTACAGTATTTCAGTTGGTTACTCAAGTAATACATTTTAAAGATGCTGATTTTTCTTACTCCCCTTGATAAGTAGTGACTACCTCTGAGCAGGGATTTGCACTCCAAGCCCTTTTATGCTCTCAACTGCATCTCTAAATCTCCTAGTGGGTGATAGACAGTCGGTTAACAATATAGGATGTAGCTAAACCGTTCCCGTGCCCTTGTCAGAGTGGAACTAGAAAACATTTTGTAGGACTTCACACACAAGACCAGTTGGGCCCCCTCTTCCCCCCAATCTTAGTACCTCAAACATTAGTATAAGTAAAAGGAAAATTGCTGTAGAATATGTAACTGAGTTGGTATCCCCATGCCCTCTAAAATAATACAGTTTAATGTTTATCAAGGGCTGATGTTACAGGGAAGGAAAACACGGTAGTGGAGCTTCTTGGCAATCCCCGTTCCAAACCACCCACCCCAATAATTCCCTCACTACCACGATTCACCAGTGCCCCTCATCTCTCCATAGCCCCACTCACACGCATTTCATTTGTTTTATAGCGCTACTCAGACCAGCTGTAGGGTGTCGGAGCACTTTATATCTCATACACAGACAAATGAGTCATACTTGTGTAAATCAGTCTATAAGAAAGATTTAATAAAACAATGAGGATTGTAAGGTGTAGGAGTCATGTGTCACTAATACTAGGAGGTAAGAAAATATTTCTACCCAGATAAACTCTTTTTAGAGACATTAGGCTAATGAAACACTGGAGGAAACATAACATTCTAACCTGTACCATGCAGTTTGCATGCAGCTCTTGATGACAGTTCATAGCTCACTGTGCTTTATTAGTGTTATAAGTTATGAACTGCAACTACCACAGACATTTGCAATGCAATAGGTCTCGCATTTACGAGAGTTTGAGCTATTGGTATTGTGAATGACAATGCCTTTTATTTATCTGATTTAAAAAACAACACATAAATAAAAGGCATTGCCATTTACAAAGGCCAATAGCATAAGCTCTTGTAAATGTGAGACCTATTGCATTGCAAATGCTTGTTATCTGTGTCACTGAAGTGAAGCCTGAAGTGATATCTCATTTGAAGTTCTACTGCTGTGTGCAAAACTCACCCTTGGCGTCCATGGGATTGTTGTATAGTGCTACGCAGTGCATCTGTGTTATACATGTGCTGGGTGTATGTGTGCCTGTGAATCGTTCAATACATGAAGGATGTTGTCCTGTGCAGTGCATGTTTATTATATGCATGCGCTGGGTGTATGTGTGCCTGTGGATGGTACAATACATGGAAGATTCTGGTTCCATTTTGGTAGAACGAGGGCAGAGAAGAGGGAACTTTAAAGGAAAGCTGACACCCAACGTAAACTTCAAATTGCAGAACCTCATCACAGCAAGGACCCATTCCGGATAGTCCAAATAAAATGCAAAAGTCCAAAGCAGGAAGTTTAAATAATAATTTTTATCTCGTGAGACATCCAAAACATCTAAATTGGAGGGTTAGTGCACACCCTAGTTTGACTGATAGAAAACTGGTTTCTCAATTGTACTCGAAGATTGCGTGCTACCCTGGTTGGAGGGTTGCCAACCCAAAGTAAAGGACAAAAAGCTAGAGGAGAACCACTAGAATGCCAGGTGCACCGCAGTAGTAAAGTATAAACAATTCTCTTTGCTGAACATCAGATCAAAAGTTAACAAATAGTTGATACCTGAATTGAAAATCCCTGCTTGACTAGATGCAAGAAAGTGACTCAAAATTCTATTTGAATGACACAGTTTGTATTTGACATTGATACAAACAATATACACATATTATAAAGTTTCCTCAATGTAACATAAAATTGCGCAAACGGTTAACAATGAAAATACTATGCTGCACACTTAATTATGCCCTGATGCCCAATGCATTTTGGGAGATTATCCCTTCTTCAGGGGCACTGTTGAAGAAACACAAAAACATCTCCATGAAAAGTGGCCTTTTAAAATACTATAGGTCAACTACACTGATAGCAGGCTCCTTAGAGTAAAACATAGTTATCTCTTAACGAGCGATGCCACACAGTGACACGGCACTTGCCTGGGACACGATAGCCGCTCATGAGTTGAGCACTATCTTGCTCTCTGTCCATGTTTCTCTCCCTGCTCTTTCTCATGATAGTTGTTGCAATGTGTGGACGAATGCAGCAGTAGCCCTGGATGAAATTCATTGTGGTGCCAGAAATGAGGAAGGACATTTGTCAAAGTGTAAAGTATGCAGGGAGAGGAATGGGTCAATGGGTGTAAAATTGTGTTGCTCTTTCTCCTGGTTTGATGGGAGACTTGCATTCCCTGTACTAAGTCACGTGAAGCTTAGGTAAACTGATACATTTAGCTAATTGTTTAGAATATTGCCATGTCCCACCCCCAAAGAACGTGGTTTAAGTCGGGCCAGTTTTACACTGCAGTGCCCATCTCTGAAAACATGTCATTCTTTGTATCAAATAATAATTTACTGGAAATTCCGAAGAAAGGCTTCCTTGAATGCCCCCGATTGTGCACTGTTGAGCTTGGGGCCATCAGTTTGACGTGCGGAGATCTGCACATGCAAGGGCAGACATTTGATGCAACAGAAGATGCTACAACTTCAAGCGTCTCATCATGACTATGCATAGACTTAAGAGAGAATGATTGGGAAATTGCATGGACATCAACATTCACTAATGAAAGAAATACAGTTGGATTTTCTGTGCATTCATATAAGCAGAGGTCTGTAGAAAGGAGTGTAGAGCACACGGTTGCTGGTTTCAAGCTTAGCGACATACTTGGAACACAATTATAAAGCTTAAGTAAGACAAGGACGTGAGGATAAATGTAAGTTTCTGGAGAATGCACAGAATTATGATCCACTGTGGTATTCTGGGATGTAAATTGGTATACTCATTATTTTCAATGGTCCACGAGTGGCTTCTGATTCTTAGTTTGTGTTTCTCTAGGTTCCACATCTGTAGTTGAAAACACAATCACTTCAGTAAACTTTTAGAAATGTCCATACCCTCGAGCCAAGGGCCAGTAATACACTGATAAAGGGTGAGGTGAACCGTGATTTTTGGAACTGAACCTACTTCAGATGAATGAGTTAAAAAGCATATCTAATAAGTGACCAAGGTTCCTCCTGCAGGTTAAATGAGACCTTCAGTGACTCCATTATGTGGTTATGCTGCATTTGTACCCCATTCACTCATATGAATTGCTAGTATTCAAAGACAGGACATCCAGTAAACAATGAAGCTTACGCCAAAATACTTCCCTCTCACATGTAAAAGATTGTATAGTGCAGTTGTATGCAGCTTTTTACAGCTTCGCACCTCTGAGGCAAAAGAGGGCCACGGAGAGGTAGCATAAGTCTGCAAACTCCACCCAAAAAATACTTTTTTTGTCTAGATTTACTTCATACACTTTTGAACGAATTATGCATTGTTTTGGTGGAGCCACCATACAGTTGTATTGAGGGCTTATCAAGAACATACATCCCACCCATTGCTTACCACTAATTGGCTTTATTATCTCTCTCATTTGCTTGCTTGTTATTTGAGAGTTTGCCCTCCTCGTCTTGTGTTTGTCCCTCCCCTGAAGCGTAGCCTCGTTACCATCCTTTTGATTGGATAAGTTGCATTCTTCCAAGGCTCCATCCAGGGTACAACATTTTTTCTTTTTTCTTTTTTCAGCACTCCATATGTGTGCATGTGTATTTTTCTTCCACTTCCTGCTGCAGGTTTCCCCTTAGATTTTCAACCCTGCTTTCCTAAGTTTCCTCTAATACTCATGCCTATCCCCTGCTCCCTCTATCCCTTCCCCTATGGCTTCCGCCGGGTGGCTGAAACCCAAGGCTGACATGATCCCAAGCAGAAGAACTATAAATAATGTTACTTGATAATTGGCTAACAGCAGCTATTTTGGTTTGGATACAGCAGGAAAATGGGTTTTCTGCTTTGACAACAGCGGGCATGTGTTAGAGCTTTCCTTTGTGCAAATTTCTAGGGCCTATAAAGTGATATTAAATAAATAACATTTTCAAGCTGAGTTTGATCAGTAAAACAATACATTTAATAAATATGAAGCACATTAGGCTCCACAAGAAAGAGAGAAAATTATTATGTTTTCAAACCATGAAGGTTTATTAAATATTAAAGGTTTCCAAAACGAAAAAAATCAGATTAGTATCATTTAATGATCAAAATGCATATGCTCGATTAATATACAATTCAAATGTAAATCAAAAGAATTTATATCAGAAGACGAACACGCATGGAGGCACCGCTAGGGGAAAAGACAAAGGAAAGTCAGTTCTCTCACTTGTGAGAGTACTCTAAAATCTCCTGCTCTGCGTCTGAATCTACTCAATACCACTCTGCACTTTAATCAAAACGCAAAATTCTAACATTCTACACACAGTTCTCATGAGACTGTCCAGTCAGGTTAAACAGGATGGTATAATTAGATGCTTCTTAGGTTCTCAGGACTCCTCACAATACAGCTTCTCTTTGCGTCCTACGAACTTACACTATCTTTAGCAAGATGAAATACTGGGACCAGCCTCTCTCTCTGCTGGTGTCTTTGTGAGTGTGATACCCATTGAAATATTCCGTTATTATCACAAAGAAATGAAAACTTTTCTTCACATGGGAAATAAGGCAAACGAACATTGCAATCGGTAATTAGAACCCCAGCCTCACCTAGAAATAAAATGCTTGTGTCACAAAGCAAGATGGCAAACTATGGTAGCAGGCATGCATTAGTTATGACCAGTCTAAATGTAAATGAACATGTTTTTTTACAATAACATATGTGTTTATGTGCTAATGTCATGTTAAGGCAAAGCATTTAATATAAAAAAAAAAGTGTCACCACATGCAGCTTTTTCACAAACTTGAGGTCAAACACAGCCCGTGTGTGTTTGATGTACATCTGTCCACCCATGGCTGTCCCTGGATACGTTTGCCCGCTCTTCAGCTTGCTCCCCTGGACTATTTCAGAGCCTCACCAAACAAACAAAGGATGTGTAAAGTATTTCACTTAGTCCAAAACTGTTTGCATATTGACGAGCAGAAAGTATGTCAACCTCCTCTCACTTATGCCCAGTCGCCGCATATTCTTAGTGCCCACTCAAAACAGCACAGTAGTTGGGATTACTCCAGTCTTTGACCAATCACTGCATATATGATCCTACTTACTGCTTCTCAGAAAGAAAAAAAGGTCCAGGCGAGTGGCAAACAAATGCACACATCGTTGGCAGCTGGGGCACCGTACTCCTTACAACTGGGCTCAGTGCCTTTTGGCCACTTCATCATCCTTTTCAGAGTCCAGTTTGCTCTATGTACGATTAAAAGAGGGTTCATTTTCATGGTAGCTGGGCTGACAATAGTAGGGTGTTTAAGGATACTTGCCATTCGTTTTCAACTCCTCGTCCGGCAAGTATTCGTCCCATACTAGATGCATGGCAGGTCTCTCCATATCCTCAGCATCACACAGGAATCTGTACTATCTTGCCACCTCTTTCTTGAGGATCCCCTCCAAGTGGAGCTCTTCCAATGAACCCCTGTTATCGTACTTTATCCCTCCTTGTGCCAAATACCACAAAGAAATGTGATTATATTTAAACCTGGAAAGTTTCCCTTTGGTCACTGTATTTAAAAGATCCAAGGATATTAAGCGTTCAACCTTCATTAGATTTCCCCATCAAATGATATTAGCTTCCTTCAGTGACTCACTTAAAGCATCTATCAGGTACTCTGGAGTAGCAGGTGAGTCTCAAATTGAATTGAAATCATTATAAATGGGATTCTTACACTTGGACCCCTTGCTTGGCCATACTCTAGCAGCTGACCCCAAAACCTTGAGCTAACTTTCTTGAAGAATGTACGAGATCCATACTTCTGGAGAAACAGACCATTCACCTTCAACAAAGAGGCCATCGCTATTAGTAGTCTTCCTCTGTCCGATTGGTCTGTGTGCCACAGTAACATCCCAAAAGACTTAAGTTGATATGCTCAGAAATATATTTGTAAATCTGGAAGCTGCAACTCGCCTTTCTTTAAACTACTTCTTAACTTCCTGCATGCAGCCTACATGTAGAAAAGGCAGAGTGCGCATGACTTGTTTGGTCGGCCCCAAAGGGCCGACCAAACAGTCAGCTCCCGCAGCAATGGGCAAGCCATTCCTCTCCTGCCCTAGATGAGCCCTGCCCACCTACCCAACCCCAACCCAACACTTCTGCTTTCTCGCAGTGTGAGAAGCAGATACATAAAATGGTAGTTTTTCCATTCTATGTTTCTATTTCTCGTACTACGAGAAAACTGTGGGGCGAAGCTCCTCCTCCCTAGTGGCGGAGCCGCCCCTGCATATCTAGTGACGTCTTGAAGGACATCAGCTTTGTTAAAGTCTTCAAACAGTTGCATCAGGCTAGAGACTGTCATTAAATAATGACTTGAAGTACTGCAGCTATGAGATTAGGTCTGATGTATTGGCTTTGCCAATGCTTCTTTATGTTGCTGGAGTGGAATATTATTACCTGATGATATGTGATCTCATGGGTGCTTCTGATTCCACGTTCAAGAGCCGTTAAACACAGAAGTATGTCCTTGCTGCAGACAACATCCCGGTGTTCGTTGGACGGCCAAAGCCTCCTGAATATGGGATGAACTTTATGATCATGCACAATTTCGGAATATATTGTAGGTGCATTCCTCCTTGCTTTGTAAATCAGCCCCCCTTTTAATCATGCATACAGAAAAATCAAATGTATCTTTCAAACTATTTTCTCTATTAGAAATGAGAATAGCAGGGGTCGTTTGTTGCATTAAATGAAAAAGAGGAATGGTCTACTGGGTCAGAAAATCTATGCTCAGATTGATTATTTGTCTTAATTGCTTGTCGTCATCTGACAAGTGCGTGGCCACTACCAGGGAATGCCTTTGCATCGCCCCAGGGGATTTTCCAGGCTGCAGAGCTGCTGTGAATGACATATAGTTTTACTGTGTGATATGTCACTAGCATTTGTAGCGTGTTCTCTTGCCGCTGGTGTGACCTCTTAGCGCTTGCATGCTGCCCAAGTTGCATAGCATCACTTGTTCGAAGCTGCCTGGGAGGTGCTTTACCGCATGATTCTGGGGTCCCTCAATGAAGGGCGCCACCTGGCTCTGGGAGGTTTGTAAAGCAGCCCCAGATAGCAGGATTGGTTTAGTAGTATGTACTTTTGTAAAGATGCAGACCATACTGTTGTAGATGGTGGTAGAGTTTCCACAGATGTGAGACTCCCATGCAGCATTGAGTTGTGGAAGTGTGGTGTTGGCAGCAGAACATTGGCAGTTGATTGACATTTGGTGTTGTGGTGGGTGGGCGTAGGCATTAAGGTTTGGTAAGGCGTGCTTGGAATCAGACTGGGGCATGCAGATTTGATGGGCGTGGGAGAGGATGCTGTGTGAGTGGTCTGGAGTGAGGCATTCGAGATGCTGTACCTATTACTACATTGTGGTGAAAGGTTTAAGGCACAGTTACAACTTTGTGGGTGTTTCGTACATTTCCAGTGGTCATGCCCTGATCCTCTTCTGCGATTATCAGCTTATCATGGGGTTGGCCTTGTTCTACTTGTACTTAGTGTTCGTACAATTCCCCTCAGGACATTATATTTAAAAACATAAATGCATTTCACACCTGTGATACCTAGAGTCTAATTCTGAATTTAGGCCAATTACATGCAGTAATTTCACCAAACTGTATATTTGTAATTGTACCATATGCAATTGTGAATTTACTGCGCAGTTCAGAGTTTTCATGATTGGAATAAATTATTCTGTTTAGAACGAGTTATGGCACTATATCCCAGGATAATTACCCTCTTTATAACATTTTTATTCTTGAAAATTTCGCCAAGTGTTCTCAATATGCCTGTTAAAAGTCGTGGATGTGAGGTATTGCCACACAATTCGAAATGCCGGAATCAACCCCAATTAATTTAACACCCGATCCTGGTATTAAATTCCGACCTCCTGAAAATGAGGCCTTTAGGATTGCATAAACTTATGTGAATAAAGCCAACTACTATTGCTAGTATCAATAATGTTCATTTTATGGATCTTGAAAAGACAAAAGGCTGAGGAGGCTCCATCTGGGATGGAGTTTGGGGCTTGATTGTGCACTGTTTAAAGCCGCTACAAATACATTAGTATTTATTTTATTTATTTTGAGAGTTTTATACAGCGCAAACAAGTCCCTTGCGGATATCAGAACGCCTTTCGAGGTGAGTGTTGTGGTATAGTGTATTCTAATCTCCCTATCTGTCATCTATCTTCTCATGCATTACAGCTTGCCTGTATTTAGAATGTTATAGATGTCATAGAATGCTTACTAGAGATGAGCCTTCACTTGATGATGGAAGGCTGAGCATCCAGGAGGACAGCTCCTGGTGGGGCTTACTTACCTACTTAATTAACCACTTAACTACCATCTTGATTCACCTGTATCACCTGTAACTTCAACTACAATAAATATCAACTTGGAGCTACACCCTGACTCCATGAAGATTATTACATTATTACATTGGCGACGATTGGACTACAAACCCTGCGTGGATACTATTTTAAAAGGATGCTTACATTGAAATTACAATTCAAATCTTCAACTACATCCAAGAACTACAACTCGAAAACTAAGAACCCAAGCACTCAATTACAACTTTACATCTTGGCTGCCCCTGCCCCACTAGTGACCAACTGCCAACGGTCAGCCTCACCTGGGCAAGCCAACATCAACATAAGCTTGGTGAGTTCTTATTTCAACTTTTAAATTATTTACAGCTGCACATGATTTAAAAAACGCTATTCCTGCTAAAACTCCCTCTTACTCCTGATTTAAGAGACTACCTGACTGTGCTTAATCAACCTGCTAATTGAAAACCTACACGCTATGATTTTATAAACTTTCATCACTAGCATGTTCATATTTTAAAAACGTTCATTCAGTTTACACTGAGCTAATTTATAAACCTACAATTTATTTTTCAAAGAGACACTTGTAAATTAAAGACTGCGCTTGACTTTATATTTGGATGAAACCCCTGTGTGAATATCAGTGAATTCCGTTAACATGAAGAGTTAACTATCAAACACCGGCTTTATTTTATAAAGAATGAAAGGCTTCACAAATACACCCGCCCGAGTTATAGATTTTTATCTATCAGCATGTGTTGGAGGAATGCCCTTTTACGACCTAGTTTGTCTAGTGGACACACATCACTAGACAAGCACACAGATCTGTGAGACAGCTGGATGAAACGAAGACATTTGAGGAACTTTGGGGCAACAAGTCGTCTGGTGCACTTCCTCTCTGGATGCAGTCTGAAACCCGTACACCTTGGAGTTGTAGACTTCAACACAGCAAATAAGGGGCACAACGCTTGTATTGACGCTGCACTAATATATGGTGAGTACATGGTCCATGTCGGCTTCGAGGGAAAAGTGCGACATCATTTGACCAACAGCTACCCATATTAATAACCATTTTGAGTGTCTCTGCCTGATACTTCTGATGACGACATTGTAAGCAGAGAAAATGTGAACTATGTCGAAATTTATGGTCAAATTCCGTTTTGAGATTTTAAAACAGACAGTTACTCTGTATTACAAATTTGAAATAATGCTCGAGCACCTCACCTGCTACGTGTGCCGCGCGATGTTCATTCAGCCTTCCATGACGTTGTATGCTCATTACGATCTGCAAGACTGGCAAAGGACGTTTGGAAGCTGGAGCGTGCCGTGAGCCACCCGGCTTGCGCTTCCTCTGCGCTCCGTCATCATGAATTTGACATATTCAATCATTTCATAAGCGTCACACCGTGAGGATATATCGAAATATTTTGCTTATTTCATTTTTGTCCTTCAGGCAGTTAACATGCTCCTCACAAATTTCACCAGACATTTGACTATGCCTTTTACTTTCGACTTCAAGTTTGGGACCGGATCCTTTTTATTAACCGAACTTTCCACATCAAAATCCCTCTACAAAGAACATTGTAAAGATGCCATCCTCCATTGGAATAATCGAATATTATCCGGAAAGTTTTAAAGATTATTCAGAACGTAATGTATTTTAATATAATTTAAACATGTACTTTTGGTTATACTGTCACCTAGTGTCCAAAGTTAGAACTCTTCCTTTGAATTAGTGATTATCTTTTTACAGTTATTATATGAGTAGACAATAAACGTCTACACTTATAAGTTTAAAGTGACAATTTCAGCCATTATCAGCCATTATCTAATTTATGAATAAGTTATAAGTAGACATTATTTGTCTACACCTATTGGTATAAAATGATATTTAATGTCATTATTCAATATATACATTTTATCAGTAGACGCTATTAGCCTACGCCTATTAGTTTAAGAAGATTATTAATTAATACATACATAAATGTCGGATTAAAGTGATAAAATGTATCATTATTTTATTGATACATGCTTAATTAATAGACAATATTTATGTCTACAGCTAGCTTTATTGGGTTAAAATGAAAATGTTTTTCATTATTTAATTGATGCATATTTTATTAATAGACAATATTGATGTCTACAGCAGTTTATAATATGAAATATTGACGTCATTCTTTGAATTTAGCGCTGTTTTATGATAGTTTTGCTCGAGCTTTCTCTCTTTATTAATATTATATCTTCTTTTTGCGCAAAATAGTTTTAATACTTTTGATTAATTCCTGTGCGTAGACGTACGTCACATGGAATTTTGGTTTTATGATATTCGTGATACTTAAGTTTTCATGCTTTAATAATATTGCTCTAATTTATTATTATTGCTGATTACATTTTCTTATTCTGATTAGGTGTTATTCTTTTACTTTACTTGAATTTCACCTTTACTAGAATTCCTGATTATATTTATTCATTCTGGTTTATCTCTCACTAACTGGTTCATAGTTTCACAATTACGCCAGTCTGGCCAATTGGTGTGGTTAACGATCCCGTGAACCATGTATTCTATCTTCTTCTTCTTATTAATGTTTTTCTGCAATAAGAAAAGGGGATGTGTGTTCCTTGTGTCTTGTATTTTATTTCATTAACTTTTTCTATATTATTCCTCTTATAGACAGATCTATTCTAATTCTTATTAGTTCTGTTTTCTACACTACCTCTTCTTCCTGTTTAGTGCATACCGTTATTCACATCTCTCTTCTCTAGTGTAAGAAAAGGGGATATGTGGTATAGTGTATTCTAATCTCCCTATCTGTCATCTATCTTCTCATGCATTACAGCTTGCCTGTATTTAGAATGTTATAGATGTCATAGAATGCTTACTAGAGATGAGCCTTCACTTGATGATGGAAGGCTGAGCATCCAGGAGGACAGCTCCTGGTGGGGCTTACTTACCTACTTAATTAACCACTTAACTACCATCTTGATTCACCTGTATCACCTGTAACTTCAACTACAATAAATATCAACTTGGAACTACACCCTGACTCCATGAAGATTATTACATTATTACAAGTGTCTAGGTAGCAAAGTAAAGTTCTTTGCACATCAGTTAAATACAAGTCAAAGCGCGTGTACATAAAATCTCATATAAGCAAAGTAGTAAGGTTCATCACAAAACTATAGAAAACATACAAAACTAGTAGAAGTGCCCATGGAAGAAAGACTTGCTAGATTGGTCATTGAAAGCTATTGGACCCTCCCAATAATAGACCACCAGCCTACAGCCGGCTAGTTGGAAGGGGACACAAAGGGAGTTTTAGAGTTTGGCTAGATACTAGTTGTAGGATATGACAAGCAGTCTTTGCAAGATGCGGAAAATGGTATATTAATGTTTACTGAAATTGTCGATGAAAAGACGTTCTCTAAATGGTGAAAAACCTATAGTTATTTTGGTGTTACCTTTGCACCTGATAAAAGTAATAAAAATATATATTTTTAAAAATTATTAGAATGAAAGTGGGTCCTATCTTTATGGACTAATGACACCTCCATTTCCACTTTAACCCCTGGCATTGTATTATGTAATTTAAACTTTTAACTGTTTATTCCGGATACGCATATTTTCTGTAATCCTTTCTTGCTTTCATTTGTAAAATTGGCATTTTTTTTATCTGAATGGGTCCATTGTCTGAGCCTTGTTCTGTAAACGTCAAAATGAGGCATTAAAACCTGAAAACGAGCTTCCTTGAATTATACAAATGCAAAGCAGATGCAAAGCAGATGCAAAAGAACGGTGACTGCGCCTTTTCCCCGGATGGTGATGTCCTGAAGCCGCGCACTCTGTGTGAACTTGTGTTTTAAATCCCTAACTTGGCGCCTGAGGTCGGCCACGTTCCCAGTGGCTCTTTACGCTAGATCAGTTTCACTTTGTTTTCCCAAAAAGTCTAAAAGTTTGAAGTGTTTCTGTAAATGGTGTCCTGAGCGGTTGCTTCTGGAATGTTCTGTCCATGGTTGGGGGTGGCTTTAAACCTTTCTTTACTCACAGAAGAAGAGGCAAACACCGCCACAGCCTGTGTTGGGGGTTGTGACAACATTTTATAAATTGCATGGAACAGGGATTTTATTGATCTTCTGCAATTGACATGAATTGCCAATATACAGTAAAACAAAACTACATTTTATTCTTAACTGCCAGACCAGTGGCTCAACTTTTGACCAAATAATATTACACGAGGTCAAGCGTCCAGTTGCACAATCAATATCCAGTTCCAAGGTTAGCCCTAGAGTGCAGGCACTGAGGTAACCTGATCTGTAAATGCTGTGCTCTAGCAGCTTAGTCTGGCCTGCCTTTTGGAACAATCACAATCAATGTTTGTTTTTTAAACAATATCTAGAAAAAAATCCCATGTGTTTCATCTTCAAATGAATGACTATTCAGCTGTATTTTACTTGGCCTGAAACTGCTGATGTCAGCTCTTGTGATGAATGGAAGAAACTGCAATTCAGTATTTTCATCCTTTACCCCATCCCCACCCCGCTCCACCTAATGGGGAACATGTAAGCAACTCTTGCGTCCAATTCAGCCTGACCACTCACTCAGTCTTACACTCAGTCTTACTCTGAAGAGTAGTGGTGATTCGTGGCTACTTTCCGGCTGATCTCATTCACGATGACATCTGCTGGTTGTTGGCGCTCTGCTAGCCAGCAGAGATCCCCCCCGTTGGAGCCGGCTTGCGCTGACTTTGCTTGAGTTAAGAACGTAGTATGGGCCAATGTCAACATTTATTACAAGTGGGCCTGCTTTCAGTTTAGGACCACAATTCGTAATGGGACGCTTGCAGGGAATACAGGGGATCCAGTTGTGGTCTAGAATTGAATTGACCATCAGTTAACCTCTTCCACGCTCATGACGACCTGAGCTCGTCATGAGCCATGGCGCTCCGGTGCTCATGACGAGCTCAGCTCGTCATGAGCCGTGGAACGCTCGCATGCGGGGATAATTCCCCTGCTGTGCTAAGCGTTCCACGGCAGGTAATGCACCTGTGACGAGCTGAGCTCGTCATGAGCACAGGAGCACCGTGCCTCATGGCGAGCTCAGCTCGTCATGAGCATACAGGCGCTGTGCACGCCCCCCCTCCCCCACAGTACAGCGGGGGATTAACCCCCACAGCGAAGGGGTTAAAGAGATGGAGAGTATATGAACACATTCTAATACAGCTTCCCAGTCACTGAGGTGTTTAATTATATTGTATTGTTGAGGGTTTCTATAGCTACTTGTCCAAATGCACTTGTTCTAATCTGATTACATTTTACTGTATTCTGCATCTTTGAAAATTGAACCTTGTATGCACTAATATCCTGTGTACTTTACTTGCGTGTAATCAAAACAGTTTCTCCGTGTGTAGTATTTAATGCAGATTGAGTCAACATTTTTGGTTGTCTCAGCCTTGAGTCAGCAATATTGAGGTTCAATCCATAAAGCAGGACAATGACCAGACTTCATAGTACTTCCCGCACGGGTTTCACACTGTCCCTTTGCTGGCAGTGTTGCACCGTTTAGCAGTAGAAGGCTTTTCGCCACAAGAGAAAAAGGAAACATATCTAGGCTGGTAAGAGTGTGCAACAGAAACGTGGATCCCAAGGGCTCTAAGGAAACTGAGGATAACAACACATCAGTCATCACTTGGAATAAAATCAGTTCAAAGCAGATGTTAATCCTCTTTCAAGTAAACTGCAGGGGCACAGTGCCAGCGGTGGCCGAAGCAGCCCTCAGAGTCCTGATGGACAGCTGAGGATGCATCATATATTATTTAATTACATTCACTGCTTGTAGCAGTGCAGCCTGTCATGTCTAATGCACTACTGTGTGATGAAAGCTCCGGATACTTTCCAGTGAGTATTACAGACACTCCAGACCACCGACAGTCACTGACCACTGGTTTAGAAGCATTTTTTGCTTATTTTTAAGTGTTTTTTCTGAAAGCAGTTTCTCAAATTGCCTGCTAAGGCCTCAAGTTGCAAAGAAGTAGGCGCATAGGATCTCTCGACCAGGATGGAAAGCCCCTGATGGTCTGCCACTTTTTTCATGCTGCTATGATTAAAGTGCTCCATTGGTATTGGTCCTGGAGAAAAGTAAACTATGGGAAAGAGAAGAGGAATGGTTGAAAAAAATGGGCGTGTCGTATCCAGGCCATGCCCTCTAGTGTCCGCTGAGAGCATCCGTTGCCTTGGTCCCTGGTGTGGAGTCGGACAGAGTGCACTGTCACATGGCAAACCCATTGTACACATTGGAGAACGTCACAATAGGATTTTCAGGGGGGCGTGGATTTCTGTTTCTTGTGGGGTTTTTTAAGCTGTTGGAGGTCATGTCTGTGTAAGTATTATCCCAAATATCTGCTGCATAATAATTACTAACCTGTACTATTTATGCAATGGCTTGGTAATCTACGATATGGTATGAATAGTGTTTAGGGACGTATTCCACAGTGTTTATGGGTACTGCCTCATTACAAATGAGTCAAAGTTATGGCACTGTGGAAGCAACGTTGTAGTTGAAGTTTGCTAACTACAATTTTCCTTTTCCTAAATGTATTGAAGAAATCAGTGTTTAAAGCTCTGGCCTGTAATTTTATGAAGGAAGTCTCTTAAGTCACTTTTATTCTGAATGCATAAGACGTTGCCTAGGCACTGTCTGCTTCTGTATGCACTGACACACATCAGGACATCAATTTAATCAGAAAGACAGCATTTTAAACTCTGTATAGATCAATGTCATTTCTGGCTGTCAATGGAGTTTGTCACAGATGCATTGTTTTGATGATGAGTCATACATTGTTGGATAAAACAGCTGGGCCAAGGTGAAGGAGGAATCCCTGTTTTCTAGTGTGGCCATGCTCCTACTGATTTCAAAGTATTGTTATCACAAATTTGATGCCGCATTACTGGAAGGGAAATTGACTCAATATCCCATGCATATTATACTCATCGAAAAGCTCTGTAGACCTTAAACAGAATTTTAAAACTGATTCTGTGCATCCCTTTAAGCTGATGGTGCTCGTTCAGGGATGTGGTGATGTGCTAAAACACTACAAGTCTTTTTAACATAAAGCTTAATAAATGTTGATTGTGGCTGGTGTTGAGCTTTCGTCTAACCCTCCCTAAGATATTTTGATGGTGGTGAACACCTTCAGTCAACTCGAAAGTTGCTCAGCAAGGATCACATGTTCCTCATTTTTTTGTGACAATCTGGACAATTTCTTTTCGTCTAAGATTATCCCTATCTAGTAGGACGCTAAGTCTAAATTTATAGAAACTCCTGTCTACACACAAAAAAGCAATCCAAGCCCCACAGCTGTTACTGTTTCCTTTCTTCCTATGGCAGAGGTATCGTAAATATCTATCTCACAAGGACCCAGGACCACTTCCTATTTTATAAAATCTCCAATCGGTTATCTCTTGTAAAATGTGGAAGATCATCGTCTTTCTCATCTAGTCTTATTCTCTTTTGTTCGCAAACAAAAAAGGGTTCACTAATCAAGAAGCGAGGACTCGATTAATCAAATCTAGAAATACTACTGCCCTTTTATACTGATGTCAGTTGTGGCTGAACTGATGGAGAAGCTCCTAGCCAAGGAGCTTGTCAACTATCTGACCTTTTGCAGCTCAACTGGTTGTCTATTGAAGAAGCCAAGTTCTGTTTCAAAATAGCTTGCCTCACACATAAATCCCTGCATTTCAACACTCCAGCCTATCTGGCGAACAAGCTTGTTCTTTCTGGCTCTGGTCAGAACTTAAGAAGTACGTCCACAATACTCTTAAAAACCTCCTAAATTCAAAAAGAAAAGTATGTACAAACACGCTTTTCGGTCCTTGCACCTAGAATTTGGAACGCTCTTCTTACAGAGATGAGAACCAATCCCTCCACTGTCTATTTCAAGAAACAGGCCAAATGGCTTTTCCTGAGTGGACATTAACTGCATCATCATGTACTATTGCTCTAGTCCCCTTGTTCACAGATTTGTCATTTATCCCAACGTATCTTTCGATATGTATTTTTGATTGGATGTTAAACTGTTATTTTACTCTAGGGCCCTTACGGAACTATAATAGACGAATACTTCTTGGGCCGATAACCGATTTGTCATTTACTCTACTATGCTGTGACGAGCCACTCTGATTGTTTTACTGAATGTTACCGGAAATATATTCCACTATATGAGAAACTGAAGTAGTAAGGCCTTCTACCGGGTATCTGATTTTGATTGTTTACTCCTTGTTGTTTTACAATGTTGACCTCAACTGTTCTGAGTTCATGCATGCTTCTGCCTTTGTGTACTGTGCTCTGATACCCACAAGGGTCATGTTTGCGCATTTTAAACTTTTCAAATAAATAAATAAAGTCAGTACATCTCCCGTACGAAGGCCAGGCATCTTTTCACTAAGGCCACAATACTGCCCTGGATGAGCTTTGGAGTTGGCGGGATGCAGGATGCGGTTGAGGCTGTTGGCCTGTAAATACGGGATCTATCCGCAGGTTCCAACAAGATGGACCTCATAATTCTTGTTGATTGTCTCAGCACTGCAGATCTTGCAGCATCTTTGCTTCTCTCCTTTCATGTAAAACTGTACCCAGTCTCTGTCTCTTCCTCCCAAAGCTTTCTCCCATTATAGTTACCTTTTGCATCCGGATCCTCCCAGAGTTAATCAGGCCTTTTAGGCTGTTGAAAAATGTCTCTTGCTGAAAGTTGATTAAACATGAGCTAATTCCATTAGTTAACATAAGGTGTATTTTAGGAACCCAGAGCTGCTTGTAACTTATTGGAATTAAAGGGAGAAATAAAGGGTTTATTCTGCTCAGGGGAGATGTTAACTGTTGGTCATCCTTTGCAATTACACTTCTTCCAGGTACTCGTTGTTTCAGCAAAGAACCTAGGTGTTCGGTTTGACTTAGATCTGTCAATTGACCCACACATTCAGAAGGCAGGGCTTCACATTTTTCAACAGTTCCAGTTGTTTAAGATGAATTTAGCTTTTATTCCTCCTGCCAAGCAGTCATGGCATGAGTACTGTCCCACCTATACAATGAAGATTATCCCAGTTTACCAGAGTATGCCGTTTCAAGCTCTAAAGTCTCCAAAATTTGGCAAGGAGGATGGTGAGTAGTTTACACAGCAACTACCATGTCTTGATGACCCGTTGCTCTCTGCGTCCAGTCCAGCAAAGGGTTTGTTGCAGACCCCTTTGGCTCATACATTGTGCCTTCTAAAGAATAAGCCCTATCTTTCTCCCACACAAGTAGGCACTCTACATTCCTGGCCAAATGTGCACTTGTTGCAGATAGTCATTTGGTTAAGATGGATGCTGCAGGTGCAGAGTATTTTTGGTTCTGGCACTTCAACTGTGGAACAATTGGAGGATATAGCAAACTTATATCTTTCAAACAGGCTCTGAGTGCTTATCTTTTTCTGCTAAATTGTTGGTGGTCCATCCCCTTCAGTTCCCCCCTAGGTTCCTCATACCAAGATTCCTTTCAAGTGAATGTGCACTGCACAGGTAGATAAATGTTACCTCGCTGCTTTGGTTCAAGTCAGGATTTGGTACAGGACTTAACTGCGGTGCTGTCCCTAAATGCGCCCAATTCGACTCAGTTGTCGCTGCACAAACGTTCCTCTAAACAAACGAGTTGCTGACCAAGGACCTATCCCTTGTGGAGGACTTCATCGATGCCTCATGCCAGGGATGTCCGAGTGACTGGCCTAAAGATTCATCCGTTAGGGTCACCTGTGAATGAGGGCAACACTGTCATCCCTGAAGAGGGCCACCATCTGAATACAGCCGCACACCAGAGCTTCCTCCAGGACACTGACGTGCAGCCAGCACCTGCCCGCTCAGTGTGGAGCAGCCGCCTGGCTAAACCACATCCAGCACATGTCCTCCCCAAAGAAGGTGCATCCCGGACTGATGCACAGGAGGCCAACATAAGACCTACCGTGGCAGCAGCACAAGGGAGAGAGCATGGGTGCTACTACTGCCTAAGATTGATAACCAGGGCCAAGGTTTTAAGTGGGGTAAAAAACTGGGGGTTCTCTAAAAGGGGCGGGAGAAACCTCATAAAGGGGCGTGGTCTATCCAAGTAGGAGCGTGGTCTAAATAAAGATAACTAGTGTAGCAGTACCCCCTGCTCTGCCAAGCCGTCAGCTCTAGGACTCCTCAGAGTGTCATCAGTTTTGGAATTCCCCCTTCAGGCTCGCTCTCTCCCCTCCTTATTACAGCAAGGCTATGTATGAGTAACACCATACCCCCTCCCCAGTACCCCAAGACTGGTGTCGTCATCCCGGGAAATGCCCATGCAGACATCTCCCATATAGGGTGGCTTCTCGTGAGGCTTAGTGTACTAGAAGCACTGCTCCCAAAAGGCAACGCAGCTTCACAGGGGTGAGTTTTAACGAAGCCACCACCCCTGTCAAAGCATTCCACAGAGTCCTCCTACAACGCGGCTCACCTGGCATGACGTCATGCTTTACCCCCACTACTCAGTAGTGAGCAAAATGAGCATGCGCGCAGCAATGTGCATGCTCTCACTGCAGTCCAAGAAAAAAAAAATGGACTACCTCTGCGACGCTTGAAAATAGAGCCCGATAGAGACCCGTTTCGAGGCCCCCTGAAAATAACTGCCGGTGCTCAGACCCAGACAGACCCGGCCCACTTAAAGCCCTGACCAGGGGGCAAATCGCTGCACCTGCACTATTAACCACACAACAAACCACCCTAAAATAAAGTAGGGTGTGTGGATGAGGGCCAAGTGTGGAGGAGGCAGCCTTACCTGGAAGTATGAGCCTTGCTCCCATACCACAGGTACGTAATACTTTTTGTGTAGTGTATAGTATTGAGTTTTACAGTGTAATAAACCAGTTTTCTTTGTCAAAGAAAAGCACTGGGCTGGACAGTCAGGTTATTGTGCTGCTGGGTGTTTGTTGAGTCCTGAGCATGTTCTACCCCCTCACTGTCGACCCTGAGAACATGTGACTGCTCACCATTGCTACCCCTGAGAGTCAAGTGTTGGAAGGGTTGTACTTGACTCAGTTAACAGTCATAGTGGACTGGACCCCTGGACATCAGGGACGAATAATGCCAGCCCCTACTGCTGTGGCCAAGTGGACCCTGCATGCCCTAATGCTCTTAAAGGGGGTCTGACATCTCCTCAAAGTATTTAAAATGGCAGCTTCACTCTGGCAAGGCTCCCTCTTATATCATACCCTAAACACGTCTGCCACTGCAAGTCATAAAATGCACACAAAGGAGTATTTTTTGCTAGCATGTGGAAGCAAGATCGGTATGCATCCCAGACATTTGAGAGACAAAGTAATATTGTTATAGGAAGGGAGCCGTGCCACATGTGTGAGATACTTTTTGTTTTTTATATATATGTGTGTACATGTGTATGTATATATATATATATATATTTTTTTTTTTAGGGCGGCTTGCAAATAAAATATTCTATATACCGGAATTCCTGAGTGCTTGCCGTTTCTCTGATGATAGAAAGTCAGACTGTGTTCCAATAAATAAATATATATATATATATATATATATATATCAGCAACGGAGCTTTCCCAATGTCCAAGGAAAGAAATCATGCGCACTCCCAGCAGATAGTAATTTAATGAGCAGCACAATCTACGCGTTTTGACACCAGAAGTGTCTTGTTCATACACATATATATATAAATATATACACACACATATATATAACATTCACACACACAAAACTATATATACATTGATAACATGCACAACTACAGTACTGGTAGGTACGTGGTTTGGCTGCTTCTTGTTTTGCAATGGTATATGACAACTGAACTTGTACTGTATGTGAAGTTGCTTTGAAAGGTCACAGCAAACTTGCCGCATGATGAGTCCATTAGAGACAACAATCAATAACGTGCTGCTGATGCGCATGTTTTTTGATGCGCTCATTGCATTCGGATAGTCTTTGGAGAGGATGAATCCATTTTGGTTGTCGCTATGGTTGTGATGACTCCTGCAAGACTGTATTTTAATAGTCCACTAAAAGATCTTGAACTGAAGCAAAACATTTAGTTTACCTCTTAATTGTGGATGCCATTTATGGACATTTATACAATGTGCATGGTCTTTACCTAATAGTTAACTTTTGCAAGGCGTCCTTACAAATCATTCTCGCTTTTTTTCTCCGTAACATAATTATAACAATAGCCCAACGATTCGTGGTATATACGTTGGCTTGTTCTCCCAAAAATGAGAACCTATTACCAAGGAGTGTTTTTATGTTGATGTCCTATAAAATGATGAATGCAATCAACTAAAACGTATGAGTTGCAAAAACTATTTATTCGGCTCAGTCATGGTAAGAAGAGTCTAAAAGAAAAAAACACTTTAATAATGAAGCCAACTAAAGTAAGTTTCCCACATATGTATAGCAATAAAAGATTAAGTAAATAGAAACAACAATCATAATGCACTGTGTAGTAAAGATTCCCTCAGGTTTGTGATAGAGAGAGCTCTGTATTCCAGCCCCGGGAGGTTTCCATTAACTGGCCCAACTGCGCATGCGATCCAGGTGTGGCACGCAGCTAATAAAGGTCTGGGGTGGGAAGGCAAATTGATGCTAGCCACTCCCCTCCTGAACTCTGAGAAGCTGGGTAGTCTGTAGAAATCGAAGGGGTTCGACAGGTGGGATCTTATTGGAATTGTTCAAATAAAAGATGTATGGGGGAGAGATACAGTGCACACCTTTGAGTCCCTCAAACAACAATATAGTTTACACGATAACGAATATTATCGATATCGACAAGTGAGACATTCCCTAGTCACTCACATCCCTAAAGGTACGGTGCTCCAGGACACGTCGCCCCTGGAGGATAGAGTACTGGATGGATTTATTCCCCAAAAAACCATTTCCCTGATATACAGGAAACTGATCAATAACATGGAAAACCCACTGGTGCGGCTTAGAGCTCAATGGAGTGCGGATGGGTTAGAACTAGATGATGAGGATTGGGCGGAGGCGGTCTTCTCCCCAAAGGTGGTTGCCATACAGATGCGGCTTCGACTGGTGCAACTGAAAATACTTCATAGATCCTATATAACTGGACCCCGTACGAATGGGACGAGCTGTAAGCGGAGAGTGCAGGAGAAAGTGCGGGGAAGTCGGCACACTAATGCATACTCTCTGGCATTGTGTCGAGATACAGTTGTACTGGACAAAGATTCATGATGAGCTAGGGGGAGCCTTGGGGGTGGAGCTACGACCGGATGCCTGGAAGTGTTTGTTGAATGTATGGGAGCCTACAGATTTAAATGCATACCAGAAACAGTGGGTGACGTTGGCGTACATGGTGGCTAAACGAAACATAGCTCAGCTCTGGGGAGCCAGTCAACCGCCCGAGTCACCAAATGGGCGGAAGACCTCGGCTGGTGCATGATTAGAGAAAGAGCTATTTATGTGGCCAGGGGCTGCCCAAAGAAGTGTGGTAAGATTTGGAACACATGGAATAGTCATAGAGGAGACATTTGTGAACCACCTACGCCGATACTGGTGCCAGAGGCACAAGACTCTCCGAGCTCCCTGCATTAAATGTTGGTGTATTTGATTCTGTACTTTGCCACAATGCCTCATGTGTTGGAAATGTAATGTGCACACCTTAGCTTTATTTTTCCTTTCTGTAATGTCTTTTTTCGTTTTCAATAAAAAAGAGTTATAAAAAAAACCCAGAAAAACATAGAAAAATGAAAAGCCTATGCCGGCAGCCGCATCAATTTGTTCATCACTTTGATGTACCGATCCAAGTTGGATCGGTGATCAAAAATTGAAATAGTAGCATGGCTGGGAGAATCAACCTGAAGGATGGAATTACAGAGGGCAGGAAGTCACACACAGGGGTGCTGGTGAGAGGGAAGCAACATGGAGGGTGTGGGTGGGAGCACTGTCTGTTGCAAGATGTTTTGTCAGCATACAGTGGGCTTAATCATATTCTTCCACTACTCCCTTTTCAGGCACTACTTTTTTCTTTCAGTTTACACACTTTATGAGAGTGCGTGTATCTTCCACCTGTTTCACTCATGTACTGCTCAAGCTTCCCTGCGCTCATGTTGCTCTAGCCCCCACCCTGTGATGCGATTGCCCTCGTGTGCCTCTTCTCACTCCTGCATTGGTTTTCTCACCTGTGCTCTTCCCCCGCTACATTTTGTTTCATGCATTTGCTTCTGTGATCTCTAAAAATAGAAAGAAGGATTGGAACTAGAGCTACTTTGCATATGTCTAAGCAATGAGGTACCCCAAATGTCTCCTTAAGGTGCTATCTGTACTTTAATTTATTGATTCTATGATTTTAGTTATTGTCTTTTCTTTTCTTAGTTGCTTTGCATACATTTCCTGATAAGTTTAAGCCAAAATAATATATAAAACCAGATTTCTTCTTGGGGATCAGAAAATCACCTGTATTATGCTAAAAGATGACTTTATTCTTAATCTGGTTCATAATTTAATGGGAGAGTTATATGTTGTGTATGCAGACTCCATATGGGGCATTCCAGCATTCCTCCCCTGATCCCCCCTCCAACAGCTCTATGACATCAGGTCATAATCTGTTAAGGACAGTACACTCTTTCAATTTACGCTTTCTGAATGGGAGACCGTAAGCCGGTAGGGTCATGAAGCATGCAAGCTCTTCTACCCAAGGTAACACTGTTTTAGATTATACTTTTGGATCTGCAGACCACTTTAATTTCTTGAGCGCGTTTGAAATTGTCACAAGAATAGAGAGCGACCATGCTGCTTAGCTGGTGCATTTGACATATCATCGCTTGAGACATCAAATCTTTTATCAGTAGATGTAACTTTATTGAAGCCTTGTGGAAGTGGTCTAGTTTGAGAGGGATAGTATTTTATACCATTCTCTATAGGTGCAGATATACCTACTAGGTGGAGCACTATACTGCAACTTAAAGAACTTACAAACGCACTCAAATATACCAAACAGGAAAAGGTTTTTTGTCGTTAAAAAATGATCATCAGGATTTATTTACCTCCCAATTGGGTTACAATTTAACACATTATCACAATTTTAAGAAAAATTAAAAGACCACATAACATGGTTGTACAATCTCATATAAAAAGTCAAAGATTTAATAAGAAAACAGTCGACGCAGCGTTTCGGTGCTTTTTCTTTTTTCACACCTTCTTCAGGACTTTACAACATTTGACTCCATTATTTCTAAAAATAAATAAAGGCGTTTTAGTATTTCTCTTTTGTTACAAATTTCATCATTTTAACCTAGTATTGCCACTACCTATTGTTATACACCACTGGGTTTACCAGACCACTTCATTCGAACAACAGAAAGTTTTCTTGCATAGTAGAGCTCAGATTCGAGATCCTCTGGCTGACTTAACATTATATCTGGGACAATAACCCTTCTAAAGACTGTATCTACTTATGTACATCACTTTCTTTGGCATTAGAAAGCGCTTTTTAAGATAACATGTTCATCGTACCTGTATTTTAAAATTGATGCATTTCAAAGAAAATTTTCCACGCATTTGCGAGATGCTCAGGTATTTCAATTTCCTTGAGCTATATTGATAATAAACAACAAAGACTCAATTGAGTAATAGGTATAAAAAGATCATGTTTTAGACTGTTGAGTTCATAAACAGTTATCAATATTACCTCTTACTATAAGCAACTCTATGTTATATGTACACGGAGGAGCCACCATCAGTCAGGGCGGAACTTCTTATTGTCTTTAAACCTGGAAGTATATAAATATCCAAGCTAAAATATATTTTCCTGGAATCTTTGATTGGTTCTGTTATTTAGAAGACAACCGGTTTTAGTAATACTTGTAATTAGAGAGCCGGGTTACTAACCTTGTTATAATTTTGGCCGATTTATTATGGACGTCCGCGGAAATTATATGGTACGCGGCCCATATAATTTCCGCGGACGTCCATAATAAATCGGCCAAAATTATAACAAGGTTAGTAACCCGGCTCTCTAATTACAAGTATTACTAAAACCGGTTGTCTTCTAAATAACAGAACCAATCAAAGAATCCAGGAAAATATATTTTAGCTTGGATATTTATATACTTCCAGGTTTAAAGACAATAAGAAGTTCCGCCCTGACTGATGGTGGCTCCTCAGTGTACATATAACATAGAGTTGCTTATAGTAAGAGGTAATATTGATAACTGTTTATGAACTCAACAGTCTAAAACATGATCTTTTTATACCTATTACTCAATTGAGTCTTTGTTGTTTATTATCAATATAGCTCAAGGAAATTGAAATACCTGAGCATCTCGCAAATACGTGGAAAATTTTCTTTGAAATGCATCAATTTTAAAATACAGGTACGATGAACATGTTATCTTAAAAAGCCTAATAAAAAGTGCTTTCTAATGCCAAAGAAAGTGATGTACATAAGTAGATACAGTCTTTAGAAGAGTTATTGTCCCAGATATAATGTTAAGTCAGCCAGAGGATCTCGAATCTGAGCTCTACTATGCAAGAAAACTTTCTGTTGTTCGAATGAAGTGGTCTGGTAAACCCAGTGGTGTATAACAATAGGTAGTGGCAATACTAGGTTAAAATGATGAAATTTGTAACAAAAGAGAAATACTAAAACGCCTTTATTTATTTTTAGAAATAATGGAGTCAAATGTTGTAAAGTCCTGAAGAAGGTGTGAAAAAAGAAAAAGCACCGAAACGCTGCGTCGACTGTTTTCTTATTAAATCTTTGACTTTTTATATGAGATTGTACAACCATGTTATGTGGTCTTTTAATTTTTCTTAAAATTGTGATAATGTGTTAGATTGTAACCCAATTGGGAGGTAAATAAATCCTGATGATCATTTTTTAACGACAAAAAACCTTTTCCTGTTTGGTATATTTGAGTGCGTTTGTAAGTTCTTTAAGTTGCAGTATAGTGCTCCACCTAGTAGGTATATCTGCCCCTATAGAGAATGGTATAAAATACTATCCCTCTCAAACTAGACCACTTCCACAAGTACTAAAACCAGTTATCTGCTGTCTTGCTAGACAGGGATTTCCAAATTTTTCTACTGTTCTAACCCCCTTCCCTGTTGTAAAATATCAGGGGTACCTCCTATTTGTTTTGCTTACTTTATTGAAGCCACCAGTTAGAATGTCTCTCCTGGTCTACTGCAACATCAGACAACTTAAATAAATACCTGTCTACAGGAGGTGGGGCTCTGCTTTGATTCAGACCCTTTTCCAACTGAGTGTCTCTCTGAGTAGGCTGTTGCGCTTTATGGCAGCAAATTACAAAGCAGATGCTTAATTTAAACCCCAGGACATTTAGAACATATTGCCAGTTAGTTGTGCATCCCTAAGAGTTGGTATAATCGAAATTTAAGACCTGCAGAAAAGAGTCATAAATAGGAAAATAAGAAAACTTAGAAAAGTACCCCTAACTACGCATATTTGGCAGAGGCCAGGTCCCTAAGGAAACAGTATAAACAGCAGGTTTAGGAAGCAAAGAGGATCGACCCAGAGAGTCAGTGGGTAAAAATAACACAAATCTGCAAGTCTGGATGCGTAAAAAATGTTGGCAACTTATAAACAGCCTTGGCTTCCAGTACTCAAAGGAGCTATGTAGTTCAATTTCTGGTTAAACTTGGTTGCACCACATTGATATGTTGAGCGTGGATAACTTAGTTGGGAGGGAGTCTCCTTTTGTCCAAATCCGACCTGAAGCAGCCCTTGTTCCCAGTTTAATGTTGAGTATTATTAAACCAGATGGAGCTCCAGGCCCTAACGGCGTTCCCAATATTTTTTTTAAGTCCAACATGTACTTTTGGGTTTCCATTCTTTTACTCCAGTGTCTTTGAAACCCAGACTGTTCGTCTCTCCAGGCAAGGATGCATACTGCACCCAGTATATAAACTTTCATTGGCAAAAGCCAATAAGTCTCACCTATGAGAGAGCTATTGGCTGTGTCAATGCCTCTTAGGCATATTGTACAGCAGCGACAGCTGCTGTGCAGCATAGTTGAAAAACAATTGCTCTGATGCGGACTGCGTTGATGGTGTCATAGAGGTTTTTAGGGCTCGCCTGAGCCAGCGCGCATGAGCTGCTCTGCAAGGCATTTAGTAAGGGCTTTTAAACTCCAAATACACACTTGTGTATGTGCTTTTTTATGTCACTTGCTATTGGGCTTTGAAAGACAGCATGCAATTGGCCCAAGGTAGGTGCATGTCCCGCACTCTCTGTTTTCTGGCCTAGGGTGCTCTGGAGCAAGGATCAGCGCCTTCTGTTTCCAATTATCGTGCCCATTAATTGGAAACAGATGGCGGTCTTCTCCTGCAGCAGAGGGCACAAGCGCGCTCACGCGTGCACCACTTCCGGGCTTGTTCAGTGTGTAAACACAAAGCATTGATCTCGTGCACTAGAGGTGCCCTCTCATATTCGGTGGCCGGCACAGAAGCTGGACGCTGAGTCCCCTGAATACGGTAATTGCTAAAAAGAACGAACCGTTCTGGATTTGTGACCCATATCCAGAGGGCAGTGTGGAGTTCTCTAAAAAACAAAGAGCATGCTAAGTAGGGCCAAAAACGCATTTCCACGATGGCAGGGCTGGTTTCAGGTTTTTTTTATGCTAAGTGCACAAACATCTTCACAATAAGGTGGCAACACTTCCTCCCTCAGCATTCGCAGATCTCCTCCCACCCCTCCACCATGGCTACTTCAATGCCCAGGTGAATGCTTTAAAGAGCGTCTCGTAAACCTACAGGCTGAGTCCTAGCAAGGGGCAGCTCCGCCTCTAATAACCAACTCAGCAGGCTGCTGCACCCGCTCACCAACAAACACACCAGAGGTACTGCGGTCGCCAGGATCTGCCTAGTGCCATTCATGGAACCGACACACAAGGAACACAAAGACTTTACCCCTCTCACATCGGGTGCAACCATGCATTACCCCTAAAACACTTGTCCTCATTCTGCCCGCTCGATTTCCATATCTTAGACACGGCCAGCATGCTCACCGTAATTACCCTAATCCCCTTAAAGGGAGCACTCACATTTGTCCTGTAAAGCTCTGATGTTATCGGAGCGCCTTGTTTTGTTTATTTTGTTTATTTTCAGGCTTACCGGCTACAGAAGAGATAACATGAAGCTGCAGAAATACTGTTTGTAACCTGTTTTTTCCAGTTCTAAAAAATATAATTTACTATCTCGTATTGCCTCATAACCCCCTGAACACTCCACATTACAGAGCGTCTCGCAAACCTACAGGCACAGTCCTAGCAAGGGGCAGCTCTTCCTCCAATCACCACCATGGGAGGCTGCTGCACCCGCTCACAAACAAACACCCCAGAGGTACTGCGGTCACCAGGATTTGCCTAGTGCCATTCATGGAACCGGCACACAAGGAACACAAAGACTTTACCCCTCTCACATCGGGTGCAACCACGCATTACCCCCAAAACAGTTGTCCTCATTCTGCCCACTCAATTTACGGATGTTAGACGCGGGCAGCCTACTCACCGTAATTACTCTAACCCCCTTAAAGGGAGCGCCTGCATTTGTCCCGTAAAGCTCTGATGTTGTCGGAGCGCCTTGTTTTCTTTATTTTGTTTATTTTCAGGCTCACCGGCTACAGAAGAGATAACATGAAGCTGCAGAAATACTGTTTGTAACCTGTTTTTTTAGTTCTAAAAAATATAATTTGCTATCTCGTATTGCCTCATAATCCCCTGAACACTCCCCATTTAGTATGCTCCGTTCCTCTGTCCTTGCCCCTTGTTTGGAAACAGCCCAGCCCTGTTCCAGCATTCCTGTATAACTCACAGGCGTTCTCCTAGTGTTCTATCGGAGAGAAGCTTGTGAACATCGTGCCGATAGCAGCAGCTTTCATGCTAGATCCCTGGATAGTAGGCCCTGTAGGGGGAAGCGGCTGTGTACCCAACACGTCCCATGATTTTGAGCTGAGGAATCCTAATGGGAGGCAAGTTAACCATTAACAGCTCTCTAGTGTGGCAGGGATTATTATACTCAGACAATAAAGTAGCAGTATTTTTGAGAATGAACTCTGGTGCATGGACACCTGACATAGCCGAACATGGCAAAACACCTACTTCACACATTTCTATTCAAGTTTTCTTCAAATAAAAAAGCACAACAGGTTTTTGCATCTGTTTGTTTTTAGTGGTCTTGTGTGCATTTTCTTTTTATTCTATCACACTGTCAATTGTATATTTTGTGTCTTTCCACTATAAAACACAGTGCTTATATTATCATGGTTGCCTGCAATTCTACTAATGTTCGTCTATACCTAGCCCTAGTCCTCTCCCTGCACCAGCAAACAAAACAAGCCTGTTTTCACGCTGCAACAGCATTAATACAGCATGCCCCCCTTTTATCCAGCCACCGTCTCAATATATTATAAAAATGCTGCCACGGTCAATAGTCACACATGCATGCTCGTCACCATAACACCTGCCATGTCCCGTCTTGGCACCCATGCGCCAGGCATGCTGCCTATTCATCTCCAACGCATCTTGGCTCATTTCATATCGACTTTTAAATAAAAAGTGTACGATTATTCGAAAATGTTGAGTGTGTGGGCATGCTAATAGGGGATAATCTGCGGCATGGCTAAATTTATAAGGTCCCACAGGCGAGACCTATTGGCTATACCAATGCTTGCGCTAAATTGCTAGCAGCAGGGGAAGATGCCCCCATCTTGTCAGGCAGTATTTTAATTCCACTGTATAAAAAGGGACATATGCAACATCCGGGCAATTATCGACAAATAGCCCTGTTGGATGCGGTAGGGAAGATATTCGCTCACAGATTTTTCTAGATCATATTACAGATTGGGTGGTGGAGGAGAAAATGTTGTCAATAGAACAAGCAGGTTTTAGGAAACATCATTCCACCCTGGATAATATCAGCATGTTAAAACTAATAGAGGAAAAGTACATGATTGTTTGTAGCTCAAATGTATATATGACTTTTATAGATTGTTCAACAGCCTTCGATAAGGTTGACAGGCCCTTACTGTAGAAAAAAATTGCATAAAATTGGAGTGCCTACCCCCCTGTTATCTTTAATGTTTGCTCTGCACTCACGAACCTGGTGTCAGGTGCTAATGGGGGAAATCCATGCCTATCAACAATAATTCCCACTGAAAATGGACTGAAGCAAGGTTGTTTATTAGCCCTGTTACTCTTCTCTTTGTATGTAGCTGACTTGCCCGAAAGTTTTTCTCCCCTAGAAGGAGATGCGCCAGAGATAGGTAGCCGTCCTTCTGCATGCCTTATGTATGCAGACGATATGCAATTATGGACTTGACCCCTAATGGGTTGAATAAAAAGCTGATATCTTTGCAGAAATATACGATGGCACAGTATTTAAAGAAAAATGTTTCTAACAGTAAAGTTCTGATTATGAAATGTAGTAGAAGTAGAAAATTTGATCATTTTAACTGGTAAATTGGTTCCAAAAACTTGGAGATGGTAGATTCTTTTCTTTATTTGGGGAAAGTAATAACAGGTAACACAAACAATAAGGCACATATTACACATAGTTATTCTAAAGCTGTAACACACACAAATGGTTTACGTATATTTTATAGCGTAATGGGTCAAATAGTTTTTTTATATTTGCTTACTGTTTTTAAAGCATAAATGCATCCAACTTTGCTATATGGTATTGAATCTATCCCAGCAAAGGACTGGAGTTTTTTAGATAAAATTGAAGGTTGGATTCTATGTAAATTATGTAATTTTAATACTTTGGTCCCAATAGCTGCTATTCGATTGGAATTTGGTTTGATAGGTTCATTCACTCAAGGCTTAGCAAGTATATTGCGTTGTGGATACCAGCGACAGAATAGAGAGTTACACACATTAAGGCGTTTCATGTGCAAGGACATTTTTGAAGGCCCCACTGATAAATACTCTTTTTTACGTGATTTCTCCTTGGCATTGAATTATTTTAGTATAAAGGATGAGTCAGTGACCTCCCTCTCATCTTTAGATTTTAAATCTTTTCTAAAAAACACAATGTGTATGGTTAGCTTTCAGAGCGATGATAAGTATTGCAGATCAAAAGAAAGGCTGAAGATAATAGCAATGTCAAACACACCGAGAATCCGTCAAAGATATTTATCTTGCAATTTAGAACATGGTGTTCGATTATGGCTTACATTATATTGTATGAACCTTTTGCCATTAAATGATCTACTAGCTAATTGGTGACCTGTCATGAAAATTGGAAAAAATTGTGGCTTTTGTAACCTGGGTATACAGAATTTTGATCATATTCTGTTTGTTTGCCCAGTTTAGGTGAGTTTCGATACCGATGGCTTTTACCTATGTTCTTGCAAAATAGCATTAAGAATGTATCATCAGCTCGTGAATTCCTTTTTCCCAAAAAAAGAAATAGTGTGTACAAAATTATTCAAATTTTTTAAGGAGTTTATGAATATATTTTAGTCTTCACTACCCTAATGTATGCTGGTCCCTATTCGTGTTGTTTTTAACTGCTGTTACTAAGGGAGAATGAATCCTTAATTATAAATTTGCTAATTTGTTCCTTGGAACTCCGTCTAGTTTATAATTTTCTGCTGCTACATGACGCACTTTATCTAAAGATTGGTCTTATTTTGAAGCTGATATTGCACTATCCTAACACATATGTTTCCTGCTGCTTTATAAATGCACTTTGCACAGAATTCGATCATATCTTGCTGTTATTTGTCATTGCCAGGGAAAAACAGTTGTTAGTCACAAATGTTTTAGTTACCTCCTTAGAACCTGTTCTGTTTATAGTTCTTTGCTGCTGCTTGTTGCACTCTACTTAATATAGATCTACTGTGAAGTCGATATTGTACTGGATTATGTTATATACAAAATTGCATGTGTATTTAAATGTATATCCTTTGTCGATTGATGAATACTCTTGCCTCCTTTGCACATTCTGTGCTACTGATTGTTCCCATTTGCTCGTAGACCTTGAGAACCGGCTATGAAGGGGCACATTTCTCTGAGGATGTGCTCGTTTGAATTTAATACTGCCATTGTTATATAGTTATAAATACTGTTTCTTAGTGAATTTTGATACAATTATGCTGGAATTTAATATGTTAATATTTTATTCTACTTACAATGGCACTGAACTGAGTTCCTATTTTAATGTGTATTTATATAATAATTGTGTGTATTTTTAAGTGGATCTCATTGGAGATCCAAATTCTTAATGAAATCGAATTGAATTGAATTATTGCTAGCAGAACAATAGGTAACAGATAGGGAGGGTGTGTGAGGAAGGCAACGTTGACAATGGGGAGGGAGAAGCCCTATCATGCAGCCATAGTACTTTTTATTTGTTTATTGTGGGGTGGCAGGTGGAGTCAACATGGAGGTAAGGGGCAGGTGATGACATGGGGGAAGCAGGCAACATGTAGTGAGTGAGATAGGGCTAGTCAGGGAGCAAGATGGAAGACGGGGGAGGCAGGAAGGGGCTGGGATCAAGCATACAGATCACAGATGGCGGTACCACAAGGGGTAAGCAACAACAGAATGTTGGTGGCGGGCCAGGAGCTAGCAACTACAGCAACAGCAATGAGCAGAGGTGGGAAACAAGGAATGCATCCATGCTCCAAGGGAGGTTAAACCACATGAAAAGTAAGGAAGCCTGCTGCAGATGATCAACAAGAAGCATGCAACTGAGAGTGACAGTGAAGCCAACCAATGAGCAGCAATGGGCTGCCTCTAAGCTCACTATTAGAAAACAAAAGGTTTCAAAAAGACAGCATACTCCCTGTCTTGGTGAGACTTAAAAATGCAATCCAATGTAAGTAACAAACTACAGAATGACTGCATTACGTGATGCAGAAGGCAAGTAGTATATAACCATTTTTCTAAGGGAACTTAAGTCCTCCGGCTGAAACAAAAAACTCAAGCCCAGTAAGGGGCTCAGAGGCAGCACTAACACATTTGACAAAATCCTAGTTCCTTGATGCTAACTCACTAACAGTAAAACAAATAGCAGCCTGTTCCTTTGTTTCATTGACTATCGTATAACCTTCGATGGAGCAAACCATGCTAAACTTTGGTCAAAATAAGCTAGATGAGGTATCAAGCATGCCGTTAACGAGGGCCATCGAGTCATTTTACTGGAACGCGATGGTTCAGGTCAAACCTATACAAAAACAACTGCGTCTCAAGAAAATGACACAAGATGGTTAAAGCAGGACTGTGTGCTGGCACTGCTGCTCTTTAGATTTATCAGAATGCTGGGAAGCCATACCCCTAGATGAGACATCCTCTGGCATTAGTTTGTACGATATGCAGATGAAGCGATTATTTTGGATCTTACAGCATCAGGCTTGCAGAAGTTCTCAGCAGCTCTTAACAAATGTAATATAGATAACAAACTAACAGTCAATGCTAGTCAATCTGATCTTTTGGTTTTTAGTAATAAAACGTGCAACACAAAAAGATGGTTCATTTATGATGCTCTCATTGAAACACAATGTATGTATTGTTACCTTGGGGTCTGGGTCGATGATCGTGGGCAGTGCTTTAAATGGGAAAAAATAAGTGCAGGTACTCATTAAAAGGAGCTAGAGGTGTGACAAGTGGGCGGGGCTAGGGCAACGGCATGATGATACATAATATGAAATATATAACAGTAAATAAAAGCATAAATCATTCAATCACTTCAAAAGTGCAAAAGTATTTCCGTATACATACATATATATTTATAAACGATAATGAAAGTTAACAAGAAATACAGCAGATTTTGAACTCTGCACTAATTTGTGTTACAATGCCATTTTTAAGCCCCGATTTCAGAACTGAACAACTGAACAAATAAAAGTTTCAACTGGAAAAAAAGTGCCGATCCTAACTTCGGCTGTCACCTCACCTTTTTACATCCCTCCCACCCCTTTCTTCTATGTTCATCATCTCGTCCCCCCATACACCCATCCCCCCAGCCAGATTCATTGCCAGTTGTCACTGGAGGTCATTTTTGGAGGGCTGCAGCGTTCCCTGCTATGCACTGCTCTTTGGGCAGGGCTACTTTCAAACCCACGGATCCCTCGCTGGTATGTACATGCAGTGATTAGTTGATGGGTACACAAGGGAAAGCAGCTCCTGCGCTGTTAAAAACAAACATGAAAAGAAAAGGTCGATGATTGTGTTGAACTGCCACTCGCTTAAGTGTGGCCAGTGCAGCACCAGCCAGGCTATTCCATGCACCTGAGGGGGAGGGAGCTGGGGACGGGGGCGAGGCTAAAGCATTTGTAGCTGAATAGTCGTTACACGCTTAATCAACAGAGCAAGGTCTGGCTAGACCCTGCTCTGTTAATCACAGCGTGTGACGCAAATCCTCCCAAACCCCTGCAGTGAGAGGAATTACAAAGGGACGCCTCTGGACTTTACCAGCGTCTCTTCAAAAGTCGACTTCATGGCTTACAAGAGCCGGAAGCAGAGCGGCAAACCGATATAAACCGCAATTTACCATAGCGTTTATGAGGGTTATCTAACAAACCAGTTGTAACGTAGTTACAAGTGTCCCAGTCTAATTTTGATTTACGCATTTAACTTGGGGAACTGGTTGGGACACCTATTCCTCCTCCCTAATTTTGATTAGAATCATTTGCTCTTTCACCCTGTGACGCGGGCAAACATCCTGCAACCACATCCAAAATGCAAAGTGATCCAAGGAGAATTTACTAGCATTGAGGCTCACACTGAGACCAGAAGAACTAAAGTGAAAGCAGCCCTCCTTAAGTTGATTCAGCAGGGATCAAGGAACCTATGTCCAGTAGAACCCAGCAGTAACCAGGAAGGACATCATCAACAGGAACAAAACAAAGACAGACACAGCCAGCAGTGCTTCGAACGAGGTAGGATATGGTACAGTGAAGGCAGGCACAGTGTGTGGAAACAAAGATTCATTAAATCAGAAGCAGCATTCCTTCGGGGAATTCAGCAGGATCAGGGGACACGTTTCAAGTAGAACCCAACAGTAACCTAGAAGGACATCAACAACAGGAACAAAGCAAAGACAGACACAGCCAACCGTGCTTCGAGCTAGGTAGAGTGAAAACAGGACAGTGTGTGGGAAAAAAATACTTACTGAAGCAGAAGTAGCATTCCTTATGAGGATTCAGCAGGGATCAAGGGGCGCATCTCCAGTAGAACCCAGCAGTTAGCAAGAAGTACCTCAAAAACAAGAACAAAGCAAAGACAGACATAACTAGCAGTGCTTCGCACAGGTAAGATTCGGTATGGCAAAAGCAGGCATAATGTATGGGGGAAACAGTTCTTAGAATATAAGGTAAAAAAAACATTAGTACAAGGTATGACTCAGAGGCTTCAACCCTGTTTGGTACTGCAGCCCTTCTTGCAACCATTATGTGATGTATTTTTCTTTTATGGACCCGCTGTTTGAACCACATCAGTTGTAGTCCTGTAAATCCAAAGTCACCTTGTTAAAAATCAAAGAAACAGTTATGCCAAAAAGGACCAGTTGGTCTTAATTTTCCATAAGTTAAAGTGGGTGGTGTCGGCCTGCCCTCTACGAGGCTCCATATAAAACACTAACTCATTTAATTGAAAAAAGAGAAACACTCAAGATGTTAAACTGGTAATTGAAAGAGCTTATCGAGCCATATGATATTCATTTATAGCGCCCCCCAAAAAGTATGGTTCAGTTCTTAAGTCAGAGCTCCAAGTATGGTTCTGGTGCTCTGCGGTAACCACGTTGTGGCCCGTTCATCTGATTAAGGTGGAAAATGGTTTTTTTTTTTTTTTTAAAAGGGCAAGTGTTAGAAATGAGGTTTCATGTTTGGCTAGGGTATGCACCTAAGACAGGCAGAACCCACCACTCTAGTCAGGTTATGGGAGTTGTACACCCAAGATAACCACTACTCACCCCTTTGGTAGCTTGGCCGCAGCAGTCAGGCTTATCCCAAAGGCAATATGGAAGGCGTTTGTGCAACGCACTTACACCAGTGACAGAATAAATACACCACAAAAGATACTCCACACAGGATTATATAAAAATATAAAATATATTATTCATGCTCCATAGACAAAAATGACATAAATCATAAATATTGTGCATCCTGTGTAAATCATGAATAGGTACACAGTATCCTGATAAGACAAGACTCTACATGACATACATCAGGGCATGTAGCACAACCTCAAAACACATGAATCGTAAATGCTGTGCATACAATGCATTCCTGAATTAATACTCGTTTTCCTAAATGACATACCTAACAACATCAGAGCATGAAATGCAGCAGGTTATGAAATACATGCATTACCACATTAGCACCATGAAAGAATAGAGCTTGGCATACCTGCGCTCCCTCTACTGATCATACAGTAATTTGCCAGTTCCCCTTGAAAATAATACCTTTAAGGCATGAGAAACGTATACCCTACTAGTAGGTATATTACAGTAATCACCTTCCCGGACCACTATCTAGATGGAGGGGGCCTCCGTCGAGTACTCGCCCGAACTGCCACAGGGAACCAAAGAGCAAAGTACCCACAGGTAGGAGCTTATTATCAAGGGACCACTCTGGTCCGATGCAATCCCCAATTCCCTCAAATCCAGGGACATTCATGGCCTCGCGGAATCAAAATGCTGGTGAGCAGGACAGAACAGAACAAAGCAACCAACTGGGGAAAAAACGGTCTGAGCACTCTCTGGACTGCAGAGAGGGCCCTCGACACAGGCTCCCCCAGGCGAGTTCACGACTAAGCCCTCAGGGCGAACTTTGCAAGTGAATACACTCGCCCGTGCGGTTTGGAATCCTGATTCGGGTCTCTTTTACATGGAAATCATAGTTCCCTATGAAACTCATAGCAGGTGGACTGCCTGGGTCACAGTCTCCTCCTCAGGAACTGCAGCGTAGTACTCTCCCGTAGGAGGCGATGCAGCTCTACACACTCGCTGGTGCAGATGAAGCACCTCACAGGTGCTGATGTAGGAAATCAGTGAAACGATCCACAAATGGCATGAAGGGCACTAAATTCAGCATGAGTACGAGTGCTCTGGCCAGCGCGGATCTCATCGAGGTAAAAATCTAAGCACGCACCACTTTCTGGAGTGGCAAAGAGCCTAAACACTGCTCCTTGGAGAACACTTGAGGGCACAAGCAGGGAGCAGGCAGCAGGCAGTAGGCCAGCTCATAAGGCGATTTGCAAGGTGTCAGTCCCTTCTGCAACCCAGCAATGTAGGTAGGAGACCGGCACAGCAAAATAAGTAGTCCCAATGGTGGTTCCTCCTGGCAGCAAAGCAATCCTCTGGTGCACTTTGTAGAGCCAGCGGCATCTGGTTATGTCCCACGCAGTGTCTAAAATTATGGGGTCCTCTCCCCTGTACAAGTACTTAAAATGTCTTTGATGTCGAGGTAACTTCAAAAGAAATCTTAGAAGTGCACCTCCTTTTAACCCAGCTCTACCTCCAGTAGGGGGGTAAACAAGCCCTTTGTGTGAGGTCAGAAAACAACCTATACAAATGTAAGTGCACGCGCCGCCTCCTCGCCCAGCCCAGGAAGACCATTCAGTATGCATAGGTAACCCTGTTAGCAACAAAAAACAACAAAAACTTCTCCAAAATCTACATAAAGAAACAGTACGTTTATGATATAAGAGTACCATATCTTAGACCAGTTTGATTTACAATTTACTTATCTTCGATATAAAGATTAGTTTTTTTTGTTTTTAGACATGTAAAATTGTGCTTTTAAACAAGAAGATATACATACAATTTGTGAGTTCCACATACATTGAAGTACAAATAAGACATGTAAGAACAATGGAAACCAAGACAAAAATAGTTAACTACATAACGAATTGATAAAGCAATCACACACAATCATACTTAGAGAAAGATAAACATATCAAAGACATCAACTACACAAACAATCATATGGTCCTATAGATTATTTCTCATAGTAAAAAGAATAGTAATTCTGTAATCATATTTTGTAAAAAAGGAGAATAAGTAGACAGAAGTGCACCGACGTGTGTTTTGGAAGTTACAGATCGGTGGAAACAAGTAGTGCAACCTTCATCAGAGCGCTGTGTGTATTCAGGCCCGGACTGGCCATAGCGGGCACCGGGCAATCCCCCGGTGCGCCGCAAGGGTGGGGGCCGGTTTTGAGCCCCTTGAGGCCGATTTTTTTACAGGGCCGTTTTTGCAAAATCGGCCCTGCAACAAAATCGGCCGAAAACCGGCCCCGGCAAAGAGCTCGGCGGCACCTCCAACACCCAGTGGGGAGGGGGGGGGGGGGCGAGCACTTTGCCAGGGCCGGTTTTGGTTCCCAGTCCGGCCCTGTCTGTATTTTTAGATTGGTGGCAACTGCCATCCAGATTTGGTTTATTAGAAAAAAAAACAAACACAAGGGACTCACAACAATCTTCAAGTACTGGTTTCTGGGAAATTTAGATGGGAGTAGATTAGAAACATTCACCTTCTGTAAAATTTCGAGTTTAGAATGATGTCTGAACTATTAGGGTTCGAACTAAGAACCAGAAGTGATAATGCCATCTCAGGGAGTAGTCCACAAAGAACTGCAGGGCACAATCAAGGTTAAGAGCAAATTGCTGTAGAATGAATCTTAAATGCCTGGTAACGGATGGCTAGGGCATGATCCTAAAGTAAGATAGTCATAGAGGTCTGGCAAGAATGCAGGGCCGCGTAACATCGGTGGCCTGGAATCGGCCTGTTACACACCAACCTCCCTGTGCGATGGCTGTCTGGAAAGTATGCACAAAGTGTAGCTGTCACTCTGCCCAAGACGTGGATTGAAGTCAGGCTGCTAAGCACATAGAAATGACCACTTTCTAAAAGTAGAAATAAAGACGTTGTGTTGCACTCCTGTATGTCTCAAAGTAATGTACTAGTGTTTAAACACTAGTGGACTGGTTCATTAAACTTTCTGTGCACTCTGTGAGGAGGCTCCACCCTCATCCCTGACTAAAAGCGGCATTTCTACAATAGTAATGAAAAATCCACCTATGCCAATAAGCAGGATTTATCACCACTACTCCAAACATGCTAAACAAGGCAACGCTACTACTTTCAGATCAGAAATTACCAATTACAACCATGTAAGGGGTTCCTAATGCTAACCTATGAGAGGAGCAGCACTCCCTGCTGTGAAAAAATAAAGAGGGTGTTTATCACTACCAGGACATGTCACACAATAAAGGCTAAATGTCCTACCTTTTACCTGCACAGCACCCTGCCCATAGGGCTACCTACGGCCTACCTTAAGGGTGACCTATATGTAGTAAAAGGGGAGTTTCAGGCTTCGCAAGTAACTTTGAATGCCAAGTCACTGTGGCAGTAAACTGCACATGAATGCCCTGCAGTTGCAGGCCTGAGACAGGTTTGAAAGGCTACTTCTGTGGGTGGCGCAAGCAGCCTGGAGGCCCACTAGAAGCATTTAGTTTACAGGCTTTGGGTCTATGGGATACCACTGTACAAGGGACTTACATATAAATTAAATATGCCAAACAGGTGATAGCCATTCATACCATGTTTCAGGGAAAGAGCACATGCATTTAACACTGAATAGCAGTGTTAAAGTGCCCAGAGTCCTACAGCCAACAAAAACAGGTCAGAAAAAATGCAGGAGGAACGCAAAGGTTTGGGGATAACCCGGCAAAAAGGGCCAGGTTCAATAGCAAGTTGCACCGTTAACAGTATTTCTTTCATTGTAGCATTGTATATCAGCTGTTACAGATATCCAATTCTGTAACATGGTCAGTGCAGGCTGTGGTACCTTCCTTGTTGGAAATGTCTTTCACAAAACCCCCAAATCATGTGACATCACCAGCAACCAGTTCAGGGCGTAAGCATGTGCAAGTGGAAGAAGTGCAGTGCAAGGCATATTCAGTAACCTACAACAGAGAGTTAAATTACACCCAATATATTTGAACTGTCAGAAAACCTGCATTTACAGGAAAAGTGTCTGTTGGGCACTTCGGCTAACCTTTTATTATGTAAGTGTAGTTTTGTATAGTCACAGCTTACTGGTTGAGCTCAAGTTGTCTTCCACCTTTTCTACATTTAACATAGATGTTCCACAACTACTACTCATATTTCCACGGAAATGCCAATACTTCCTTTTGAGTGCATCAGTCGGTCACCCGAGTTCATTGAATGCTGATGCACTGATCAACCCTTTTCTGGCCAGGCAATCAAGTGTGCCGGCGGGGCTCAGTGCCAGAAGAACAGCAGACATTCTCCCAAGGCAGGTTGTACATTTAAACATTTGTCAGAAGTGCAAACCTGACAAGTGAAAGCTAGATTTTAGGAGAATAAAGAGCCTAGAATTGTTTTTATGAACAATATCTTCTCATCAAGGACTTTCTGCGCTTTCCCATGGATATGTTTTCGATGAAAGGAACAAGTTTCTGTCATGAGGTTAATCTCCATTGACTTATATTAACCCCTTCAGTGCTGGCCACGATCAGCGGACATCGCGTGCACTACCTCGGTAGTGCTGCGCACGTCCGCTGAATGTTCCGGCCCCACCCGTGCAATAGAACGTTCCGCACCAGCGCGGAACGTTCAGCGCAGCGGAGGGGTTAAGAAAAAGCGTATATTTACTTGTCTAAAATTCTATGAATATTGCTTTTATGCTTCAGTTGGCATTTTCTAGCTAGAGCCCTGGTCAAATGAAATGACAATTGTTTTTGATTATTCTGTTGTGCTGCCTGCTCCTTTGAATTAAATGCTAGTTGAACTGTAGGCTTCCCAAAATTTGGTGTTTTTATTTTTAACAATGGTGAATCAAAGTAAATATGTAATCACTAATCATAGTACACTTAGATTATCAAAGGACCTCCTCACTTATGGCGGTGGCCCCACACTCGTGGCAGCTGCCCTGTGGCGGGACCTCTGTATCTCTGTTTCTCATTGCGGAGGGCTCCCATCATGACTGTGGAGCCTCCACCATGAGTGAAGAGGCCCCCTGTGAATCAGGCCTATAATGTTCCACAGCTTTACATATAACTTGAAAGCATGAGTAAGTAAATGCCCTTGTGCACAGTGACCAGGATCACAAGCAGTGCTTAATTTGAGACTGTGGTTTCCGAAATTCGGCACCCGCACTTAATTGCCAACACTGGCTCTTATGACCGTCTGCCACATGGTGGTGGTGGTTTGTCGAATTCGGAGACCAGCACAACAACAGTCGTTTATTAATTCAATATGCATTAAAAATTACTAAAACCTCCCTCCCAAAGCCATTCTTATAGGTTTGGGGGCCTGGATTAGGCAGAATTGCCACACCTGTACGAGTGTGATGGTTAGTAGTTTGGTTGTTACTGTAATTGGCAGAACTGACAGCTGCAATGGGCAGTGCAGGCAGAAGTGATCTCTTGATGAGGGCCCTGGCACTTATTTTAGTTTTTACAAATTAAGCACTGATCACAAGTTATAGCACTCATATCCAAAGTGCCCTCTTCATGGATCCATGCTGCTGATGGGTCTGCTGCCCAGTGAAAAGATTCAGGGCCATTTCAAAATGAAAGAAGACATCAGGTGGTATGCAGAGGAGTTGTAGCGACACACCATCCTCATGGTGATTTTGTTTCCCAGATAGTTGATGATTTAAGGATTATTGTGTCTTGCTACAGGTTCATTATGTCGGGCACCTGATCAATATTTTGGTTCCACGCTGAGCTTTCATTTATCGCATTCAGATATATAACAAAACAGCTGACATACACCTAAAACCAGACAGATCTATGGGCTTTGTTCATGGGTGGTAGCTGTTTAAGAGAAAAGAGTAACAACAAAACCTTTTAGTAAATAATTTATATTGTAAAAGATTCAATTCTGGAATTGTGAAAACTATGCATTATACATTACATAGGCCTGTGGTAGTGGTAGCGGTCTTCATAGTGTCCCAATACTTCCATTATGTTCAGTCTATGTTAGACATGTACACCCCTTTCATCTCCACATCTCGTCCATCTGTATATCTTAAACCTCATCTCTTTCCTCTTCATCACCCTCTTTTCACTCACTCCTGAATGCACTTTCTCATATCTACTTCACTTCACCACCCCCAAACACACAACGACCTTATCTCCTATACGTAGCACTTTTTCTTTTGCCTTGCCCATATTTTGACAACTGTTTACCTTCTTCACACAAATTGGATGACCATGTATTCTGAACCCCTTTTTGACCCACTGACAGGCACAGTTCGAAACTCTTTCAGCCGCCAATCCACAGCTCTCAAAGGTGGCCTGTAAAAAACACACCTAGGGCTACTCAGTCTAAAGTATACACTATACAAGAGTAATATCCTACATGCGAAAAATACTTAAATATGATGTCCTGTTAGTAGCAAACGCTCTTAGGGAATGCAAGATTATGTAAAACGTGAATTACAAACAGGAACTAATTTGCGGACACAGATTAACATGTTTTACATATATTGTTTATAAATTGGATCAGCGTATTTGTCAAGCAAGGGAAGGACGTGAATATAGGGCCCGATAGGGACCTGTTTCAATGTCCATTTTTAATTACTACTTGGTCTGAGACCCCGACTGACCCCACCCACTTAAAGCCCTGGACTTCACACTAAATAAAAAGAACTTATTTTTCAATGCCCAGTCTAATCAGAGGATGCTGAGGGGAACGCAGAATGAAACGCTGTTACAAAGGGACGAAAGCAACAACGATACATTATTGAAATGTAGTGCAGATGATGAAACACTAATCACAGACATATGAGGGTGCAGGTTTATTTTCAAGGCGGGAACTTCGTTGTTAAGACTATTTTGTTGTGTGCGTGTATATTTGCAAAGACTCTATCATCTATTCCTTCTCAGGGAAAAACAGTACTCATCCTCCTGTGATCCAAATCAATTGAATTAAAGGGTTCTTTAATAAAAAATGACATCCATTGCGTGCATTAAATCCATCTCATTTCAGCACTGTCGGAGAGCAGCGCACACACAGTGAAAAACATGGACTTAAGCATCAGCTAACACACATTCTTGTTATTACTGTGTTTTAGAGTAATGGAATGGCAGCATCACTTGAGTTGTTTAATACATTTACCAATAGAAGCGGATAAGGCCGGGGTCCACTACCGAATTTTAACAAGGAACCCTCGGTCGATGTATCTTATTTACCTGCCGAGAAGTGTAAAGGGGAGAAACAACTCATTTTAGTTAATTCAGCATTCAATGATAACTATGGCTCAAAAGATCACAGACTCCGAACTCCAGTTTAGGGGGTTTATTACAAAGCCAAAAACAACTGAATATACAAGCATCTTAAGATGAGGTCGTAAAAATACATGGATACATAATAAGTACATAAATAAATACATAAATAAATACATAAAATACACGAATAAGCCTAATCCGATGAATCATGAAGAGAATAAAAAGCTCCAAAAATAAGACGCAAGCAAGGACTGCTCCAATATTTAAGTCAGACTTCATCTGCGACTGAAAAATAGAAAACATTAGACTATCCCTACTCTATCTTTAAGGTGATATCCCTACTTAGTATTTCCCAGGCAAAGTCAGTTAAAGGTGTCAGCTCATGAAGACTTCCTAAGAAGTCCATTCACCGGTATGGATCAGGTAGCCAAAGCTACAGAGCTCGTTCTAAGATGCTCTTTCCAAATCGATCTCCTAACCCCTTCTCCTAAATCACTCGGGGCACTGTCCCTAATACAAAATGCAAAGATGAAAAAACACGCCCACAGATCACCTCATTCTAACTGACACCTCTCCTAGGTAGTTTTTCACGGTCTTCCTCACATTTTCCAAGTGCAGTCCGATGACCTTGCTTCCCAGGCCTCCTCAGCGAGAAAGAACACCGGCTCCCAATTATCGACCTTCTGTTTACAAAGTAACTCTTCTCCTCCATGCCTAACTCCTCTATGCCTAACTCCTCAAACAAAAAGCATTAGTTTTAACTAACAAGGGCAGCTTCTTCAAACTGCAACTGAAACGTAAGAACAGAACATCCCTGCATACACATGAAATTCGCTGACTACCTCCAAGTACGAGAGCCTACAAGGGAAATTACATTTTTCAGGCCTACACAAATTGGCCAACATAAGAATAACCGAAAAGGCCTTTCATATACACAATGTGAACATTGCAATTAGGCCTTTACACATCGAATTATACACACATGTTAATAATGCTTTGCTACCATCTAAATTATCACACATTAAGCGCAACTCGTCATCTCTATGTGCAATATTCATCATGGTGCACATTTAAATCAAAAATGCATTACATTACACATAAGCTCTTTGTTAGGCAAATGCAATATAGTAAAGGTTACAGTTTTCAAATATGAATGCCATTTCATTTATCTTGTATAGCCTGAAATAATTTTCTATTCATTCCCATTACACATTTTTATTATTACGACACAATTCTAATGATCAACGTTAATGCAACACAACCAAAGTGCTTCCGGTTCGCATCCACAGCCGACCCTCCATTGGACATTCATGCAAAAGGGTGGGGGGGGGCGGGGTGGAGGCGGGTGTGCCGCGTCACCACCTGGCGCGGAGACCCCCCCCGCCACCTCCCTCCCCGGGGACCGGTGTGACCGCCATAATGGCGGCTCGTGCCATGTTAATGCCTTGCCCAGTGGTAGATTAGCCAAGCCAGTATCTCACCAGCAGGCTTGGGGCTATTCCTCATAACATTGGCCGATAATGGAGCACAATGTTGTCAAGGCCTCACTGAGCGGCACATGGGGGGCTACTTCTCATATTACATTCATAATCCTGTGTACAGGCATCTGGATTCTGACTTCCCGTAAAAGGCAGACGTCCTCTTTGATAACTCTACAGACCCTCTGCTTTCGGTTCTTTCTTTGGATCAGTTGCTGGTGTTAAATTAAAGCACATGCTTGACATTTCACTGAGCGGACACTTTCACTGGGTTCTGCACTATCTGGTAAACACAGGTCTTTATTGCGTTTATGCGTGTGATTGAAGTCAGGAAGCCTCTGGCTTTGTTCACCACTGCCAAGTAGAAAGCCTTTACTTTGACTTTTGACTCATGTTCAGTTGTGAGTGCTTCCACGTTCACGGAAGACACTGGAGAAAATGATTTACTTTCCTTGTTATTTTTTCGTTGTTTGCTGGGTGCATGTCAGATCACTGGGCACTTGTATGTTTTTACCGACTGCTTGAACCAACCAACGTTATGTTTTTGAGGTGGATGGTCTTGTTTTTATGTGCCTTGACCCAATAGATGTTTCACATCTAGGACCTTTCACCAAAGGAAAGTCACTGATAGGTGCTCTTCGTCCATGCTGGCGCGGCTCTGCATGCCCCTTCCCACTTGTTTATATTTTTTAATTTTTAAAGTTGGGCTACTTTCCTCCAGATTCTTGTTTTGTTGATGTTGGAAGAACTGGTCTGTAGTCTCAAAAGTAGAAGAGGCAGGCTGTGACTCATGCAGGGCCGACTTTAGTGCTGGTGGCATCCAGTGCGACATTCCTTTTTAACCCTCCTGCCCCCATGACCTCCCCCTCAAATTCTCTCACTGCCACCGGGCAAAAGTGCCCCTCATCTCTCCAATCATAAGTTATTGCTAAACACAGCGCACCCCTTGAGGTCATCACCCCTCTCCACAGGTCAGCCTCCCGTGCGGTCGCACCAGTCGTACTGCCCTAAAGCCGGACCTGGACTCATGCAGAGCTTTAACTGGCTTCTGCGGCCCGCTTCTTTGTTTTGTTGACGGTAATGCCCCACTTCCAGAGGCGCAACTAGAGCCAAATTTCGGGGGGCTGATCAAATTTCTGAGGGGGGGGGGGCTAATTCTTCCAGCGATAGGCAGAGTGGAAATACAGGGGCCCTAAGAATGGGTGTTAGTAAACACAACAAAGCATCGCTAACAAGTAAATGGTCTTTTGAAGACCTGTGAAGTACTCGGGTGCAGCTGCAATAAGACTGTCGCGGGAGACAACCTTTACAACGTAACTTTTACTACGCAGTGCCATTACGATGTAACTTTTACAACGCAAACCATTACAACGCATTGCGCTGGGGGCGCTCTAGGATAGGGAATAGGTTTAATTTACTATCCAACACCTTCCCTACTACCCACGGGGACTGGAGTTGGAATAGTAAATTAAACAATTCACTATCCAGCGGCCCAAAGCACTATGCGCTGTAAAGGCATGCGTTGTGAAAACCGCGTTGTAAAGGCATGCGTTGTGAAAGCATGCGTTGTGATGTCATACATCTGACTGTCGCTAGCCCGGGAAGCTGTCTCAGCCTGGCTGACACACACAACGGGGGGCCGAAGCCCTTTGAGCCCAATGGGCATTGCGCGCCTGCCCTCTACACCTGCCTCTTTCCTCGTTCCCTCACATCCCCTTATTTGACCTTCTGATATTAACCCATCTGCACCTGCCACTCTGTGAGTTACCACAAAAAAGGACTGGGTAACTAGGCCTGCTTTTAATGCTGAAGCCTTCCACGCTGGCAGTGGTCTCCTACCGCAGATCCAGACCATCCTCTGTGGACCTGATCCTGCAGCCGCAACCTGCTCCAACTTCAGAACACCCACATCCAACTTCATGGACTGAAGTCCTCTCCTGCAAGCTGGGTTGCTCTTATTAACCTGGAGGCAACCGCTTGGACCTGCATTCGCATTTCGAGGACTAGTGCCCGCCTGCTTGGACCTAGGTCTTTCACAATGCACATTCGTAGGACTGCATTTCATATGGTTTTGTAAGGGTGCTGGAGGAAACGTGTGCAATGTCTGACACTTTTTTAGGTCCTCTTACAAGTACAAAGACATTCATATACGTTCTAAAGATTTGCTTAAAAAATAGGTATTTCATTCAGTAGTAGGCGATTGAATAGGCTGTAGTCTGCAATTGGAGCACCAAAATGGGGTTCAGTCTCTAAAAAGAGCTAATATCTTGCGGCTGCAGCTCACGTTTCGTCTCTCACTTGGCATTATGCGCCATGTTGTTTGTGTATTTTTACACATCAGAGCAAAACATTTTTTGTAAGATTCATTTTTTAAAATCTATTTGCTTTTTTTGCCCTCATGTCCTTAGATTTTGCAAAAAATACCAAATAATACAGTGTGTGGTGCAAATTCCTAGCGCATCTCATGCTCTAGCTTCCACATCACTGTCAACAACGCATATGACGCTCCCGAATGACCTCTCCAGTAGGTCTGGAGGCTCTGAACATTAACTTTAAGATGGGGCTTAGTGACATAATAACCATAGTATGGGGACCTTGTATTGCTGAGCATCACAAACCATCAAGGGCACCACCATTGCCCACTGCTGTGATACTTACTCAACTTCTTTGGAGATAACTCACTTTGCATGCACTGGCCCACCAATGCATTATGCATGCGTGTACAAAATGGTTTCTGATAGGGTTGTCAAATATTTTTGCAATGAGCTATCTGGTGGACTGTGTGTTGCAGCATCATCTTGGAGACTTTCCATGCTAATTATTTGCTCCTTAACACTCTGCCTCGTAGAAGACCTTCAAAAACTTCTCAAAGAACCCCTTTTTGTCGGTCAGCAGCCGGCTCCCTTTCCTTGAGCCCCTCAGCCCTTAGGGTCCCTAGACCCACAGTCCTTAGGGTCCATAGCCCCACAGCCCTTAGGGTCCATAGCCCCACAGCCCTTTGGGTCCCTAGCCCCACAGCCCTTAGGGTCCCTAGCCCCACAGCCCTTAGGGTCCCTAGCCCCACAGCCCTTAGCGTCCATAGCCCCACAGCCCTTAGGGTCCCTAGCCCCACAGCCCTTAGGGTCCCTAGCCCCACAGCCCTTAGGGTCCCTAGCCCCACAGCCCTTAGGGTCCCTAGCCCCACAGCCCTTAGGGTCCCTAGCCCCACATCCCTTAGGGTCCCTAGCCCCACAGCCCTTAGGGTCACTAGCCCCACAGCCCTTTGGGTCCCTAGCCCCACAGCCCTTAGGGTCCATAGCCCTTAGAATCCCTGTAATTTTCCACTGAAATATGGGTCAAAGCATGGACAGATTGATTGTTACACCTTCTGACCCCCTGTAGTCCATACGGTTTGTTAAAGTAAAATAGTAGTTGTTACATAAGAGGCTGTACCACACCACCTCCCAGCTCTGCCACCGCATTATAGCCAAGTTGAGGCTGTAGTATAGATGGGCCGCACCCATAGGGAAAGTGGTAGTGACCATCTGCAATGGCATTGTTGACCCTGTCCTTAAATTCTTCACTGCCCTGCTCCATCCATCTCTTGTTACCACAGCGTGGGAATGCCCCACCACCTTACGCCCGCTTCTATGCAGTGGAGGCACTAGCGCACCTGATCCACAGCACTTGATGTTGACCCATCACCCTTTCCAAGTCCAGTGATCCGGGCTTGATGCACTGTGCATCAGTTCCTACAACTTCCGGCGGCAGTTTAATGTCTGACAGCATTGAGTGATCGTGCCCAGGGGTCAAGATGCTTCCATTTGACCTGTAACCGTAACAGGGCAGTTGCTGCTGATTGCAGAAGAAGTTAATGGCAAACTACTGTTTATGTTGAAATCCATTTCAAAATGAGAAAAGTGCAGCAGGAAAGAGCATTACTCAGTTAATCCACCTTTACTATATTAAGCATAAATCTGTAGGAGATAAACGACTAGGGTATTTGTAAAGACAATATGCAGTTGGAAACAGTTTGTTACATCATCAAGAAAAAAAATACAATAGATGAGAGGGCGTGAGGAAGAGAGATGGTGTAAAATGGATAGTAAAGAAGAGGTGGTAAGTTTAGGCCATTAGCAGAGTAATGAAAAGTTCAATATTGCCATTTAGAAGAAGCCTTCAATTTTTTGTAAAGGTATGAATCCACAATTAGAGAGATGTATCTGCTGGGGGAGGGGCAGGAGCTCAGAGGGAAGCTAGGCAGAGAGAGTTGTATTTAGCCTGCTTGACAGGTGGATGGTTAATTTGTCTACTGGTGCAGTGCTGACCAAGAAAGCTGTCACTGTCGTTCTGTAATTATCGACTTGAAATTAAATCAAATGTGAGTCACAATTATAGACATGGTACAAAGAGTTTAGCGTTTTCATTGAAAAAGACTATTCTAGTTATTAGCAGGGCTATGTCTGCTTGTATATGTACAAACCCAGTACAGGCTGAATCAGGAAGGAATTGACTTGTTTGTAACAATGACACGTCCCAGAAGGGTGTTGCTGCTTGCAACAGTGGAACTGTTTTAATACCTGTTAATCACTAAAGGAGGTACATGAAAAAAGGTTAACATTTTAAAAGCCTGATACCACCTACATTAGCAGCAAACTATACATTTTTATGGCAGTCACCGAGAAGTCTAGTAGTGCTCCAAAAAACAAGCATTGGCAAAGCCAATAGTTGTCAACAATGCGAGATCTATTTGCATTGTCAATGTTTTTTAGACATGTTGCACAGCAGGGTGGGCTGCTGTGCAACATGCGTAAAGTAAAGAAAAAAGCGCTACGACATGGCCAGCGTTAACGGCGTCATAGTTCTATTTTTTTCTTTATCCCATGTTGCCCAGCTTCCGCTGCTGCCGTGCAACATGTCTAAAATAAGCGCTTTGGTGGAGGGCGGGAGTTGGGAGGGGAGAGAAAACAGAAACAACAGACAGCAGGTGGGGAGCAACAAACAAGCATAATCAAAGTCAAAAGCTGGCACCATTATAAAGGCAGGACTTAATAGCTTTACCAATGCTTGTTTTAGTTCCATTGCAATGCTTTCAGTGCCTTCTATAAGGGGACTTGGCATAAAAATCCTTTCATGAAGAGTCTCTTTGTGTGCACAGTTTCTCACTAGCAGGCAGGAAACTGGAAGCTGCGCACTGTTGACATTTATATTGAGGTGCAAAACTCTCTTTATCAGCAGCCATTGTCACAGCTGTGTGTCTCCAAGCATAGACTCTCACTTCCCCAAGCAGATGCTTCTCAGTGGTGCTTTCACCTCTTACCAATCAGTGTGAGTCATTAGCATACAACCAGCGTGTGCCCAAGAGCCACTGTGATGTGAAAAGAAGGCACTTTCAAGTGCCATGGGCCCGCGGTTTCACGTTTTGTCTAGTTACAGTTTCACCTTTTCTCTTATTCCAGTTTCATTCTTTAGGTAAATTTCACAAAAGCTGAGACTGAATAAGTCAAGGCGGGGGCAGGCTTGGTTCATTGCACATCAAAACCGTTTTTTTTTCACCTACATGGTGACTCTTCTTACCAGGTTGGTGGTAATGTCCTACGTGTTATGCTAATTGTGAGCAAAGACAGGAAACCCCAGCGTTGTGCAAATAGCAGAGATTTACCTCGGAGTAGTAGCAGGAGGAGGGCAGGTGGGTTGGGGAATAACCATATAGTGCTATGCACTCTAAAACAGTGCACGGCAAAAGTGGAAAAAAAAGTATCTGGTGCAGCGCGTGGCCAATGGAAGGACACCGGCCTCAAACCGGAAACTGAGATACGTCTGTGCTCCACGGCAGGGATAGAAGCCCTGGGAAGAAAGTAAGTGGAGGCAAGCAGCCAATAAGAAGGAGGAGGCATGACCAATGAAGAAGAAAAGAAAAAGAGTGACGTGGAAGCCAGTCAATGGTAAGTATTGGCAGGCTTTAAGCCCATTTAAGCTATTTTTTGATTAACATTGACACGCATGGGTGCTGCTCAGGTGATACCTAAAAAAAACAGTAGTAATAGTTTCCATGGAGTTACATCTATCCCACTTATGCCTGCAGACTTTCCACCTGTTAGAAAATTCAAGATGTAGCACTGTAGCTGATATACATTTTACATTCCCTCTTCCATTACCCCTATAAAAGATAGCGTTTCTCGCTGGCTGGGTGAAAACCTCTATATAGTTCCTACAACGCGACTGGGCCTTCTTTGTGCTGGTCACAATAAGTGTCAACCTATTCAAATAAGTTGTTCTGCTGCTTTTTCCTGAAGCTATGTAAAAATGACGACTGCCTCATATTCTAAATGAGAAGTGCCTGTGTTGAGAAGAAGCGTCCTTTCCAAGAAGAAAGATGGAAGTTTGGTGTCATGGACATTTCCGGATTACCAAATAGGCAACGTAGGCACCGGCCTGTGAGCCAAGCGATAACGGATCAAAATAATACTGATTTGATCTTGAAAGAAATTTACAATCAAGCGTTCTTAAATATTGTTTCCAAAAGATAGAAAAAAATGAATCAACTCAAAGAAACAAAAACTTTACATTAAAGACTCTATAGAGAACATTCTTTATTAATGTATGGTACCCATTAACAACTTAAAGTACATAAATCAGAGGCATCACTTCACATATCAGTTTGTCTCTTAAAAGCTCATCCCCTGGCAGTTGCATTGGGGATTAGGAGATAATTTGCGAAGGGGGGCCCCAACATTTCGACTGCCTAGCGGCCTCAATGGAGTTAAATCCGGCACTGGTCGTGGAGGAGCCTTAGCTACCTTTCAAACTTCGGTTTGAAATATGCTACTTGAGTTTAGCATTCACATATTGGGGACTGTTTTTTAATGGATTTAAAGGCCAGCCATGCTGTTTACAGGTGGAAGCTGTCAGCCACTGACTACCAGTGCAGAGATCTACGAGTCAAGAATGCATGATCTTTTTTCCAGTGGCTGCTCCTCCCCTAAGGCGTTGTCGCATCTGTGGTAAATAAATAAATAATACCCTATTTTTGACTAGACATATATCATAACAGATAGCTCAATAAATAAGAGTCAAGATTCGAGGTAGTAGGAGTTTTGCAGGTTTAATACAGCATAAGGACAGGAACAGGACAACCTGCATGGGAATAGGATGACAGGGCCCAGCAGCTGCTGGGGCTGGATCTGGGATGAGCGCGCTGGCTTTCAATAACAATACATGAGCATATATACATAACGCAAACACATAGCATTACATTGCAGTAGGCGTAGCAGTGGGTGGAGCAGAAGGCGTGACGCGTAGCAGTCGCGAAAGATAAGGGGGAAAAGAGGTGTAACAGGGCGTATACATAGACATGTGATGCAAACGTAACAGGATATGTCATGAATGGGGCGGAAACCATGGAGGGGGCTACCTGAGGAGCCGGGACCTCTAACCTAATGGTGCGCGCAAACTGGCAATGACGTATTACTAGGAGAAGCTGGGGGCTATGAACTCTGTGCTAGGAGCAGAGACTGAAGTCTGGAGGGTCGGAGCGACAGGTACCTAAACCCTATCTAGTATCTGATGTTTAGGGAACATGTTGATATAAACTAGAAGTCAAGAGGGGAGAGGCTAACTTGATTCTAAGACTGGACCATGCATTATTCTACATGTAGTGCGTGATGAAGAATATGAAATGACCATTGAATACAGTATTTCTCTAACGTGGAGACGTGAAGGCTAGACAATGACGGAAACTATTGATGCAGTTCAGTAGCTTAGGAATGCAGAGAAGGAGGACTGAACTGATAACTGGAATCATAACATATTCTTGGCAGACTCAGAGGCTGAGCCAGGCTGCACCGGGCACTGCGAGGCAGGAAGTAAGTGAAGGGTCGAGGATACAGGTGGGGGCTGTATCGCTCCTCAGCGAGGTTTCAGGAGACAGGAGCTGAATCTGATGTCCAGGCCCTTTTGAGGCCTAGAAACGGGGACTTTATAATAGAATAACGTGCACACTGAGAAACGTGGCAACATAACTTTACATAGGCCTGATATTCGTAGTATTCACGAGGACTGGAAACTGGCATACTAGAGGGGGACACAACTGTAATTGCGTCATTAATCAGACATGGGGAGTACATATGCATATTTAATCATGCACACATAACATATGATGGATGACACGTAGGGACACAGAACATGGCAAAATTTACTTTTCCACATTCCCTCCTTGTCACTACGTTTCCATCAGGAAACATCAATATTCATGATACCATCTATCATTTCATACAGTATCATTTGCTCGTCTCGAATTATCCTGGAACGGGATTTAGAAAGGGGCTTGAGACTAGGAATACAAGAGGTAGCACAAATGCCGCAAATCGCAGGGCCACATTGTATACAGAGGCAGCAGCTGAATATGATCGCTACTGCAATACCTAGGAAGGACAATATTTTCCATCCCCATGCGGAAATTATATTCCAGAACCAACCGGACCATGTCCAGGTGCCTGGATCTTGGTGTAACAGATGGGCAATTTTATGGAGTCTGGTTATAGCTGAATAAACAGACGGCGCGTTATTTGGAATGCAAATGCAGCAACTAGATCCGATGACTCTACAAGCCCCGCCCCTATCGGCCAGTATGACGTCAAGGACGAGACGATTCTGTAAAACGACAAATCTCATAGCAGATTGCTCTTCGGTTAAGTTACCTAGAGCAGAGGCAGTCTCATTTACTACAGCTTAAAGGGTTCTGGTTAATCTACGGATTAACTTACTATTCTGGACAGGTCCTATAAAGAAAAAGAAACCTTTATTGAAATCTGTATACTGTTCTAGAGCAGTTTCAGTATAATCGACAATTGGGGACTCCCTTCTATGTCTAATGTGTACTAGATGTGTATTTCTATGATAACCAGGTGGGGCTAGGAAAACGGGTGGCAGTAGGAAGGCAATGTAACAGGTTCCCTCCCAATCGAGGGGCAGACGAACATATGCGGTCTGACCACAAATAAAATATGAATGACGTGAAGCTTTGAAAATAGATTTCCCACTGTCACTATACTTGACAACAGTAGTACAATCACTATGTCCTACATGTACGGAACCATTATTTCGGACACATAATTCGCCTTTGACTGGTAGTACTGAAATAGCAGGTAAGTCTGGAGTAGTATCAGACTGAACATTCAAGACCATAAAATTCGACGAATAATTACCTAAATTATACACTTCATTTTCTAGATCTAACCCTGTTCTGTGGGGGAAACCTTGCTTGTCTGGGAAACATGTACTGTTAAGAAAAGACATATCTGTTGAGGATGACGTCAACGTGGACCATGCTCCACACGAACCATTATGTGAAAATGGATAAGGAAAAAGTGGCAGAACTCCCTTCGGTGTCTGGAAAGGGGGGAGTCGACCACACACTCAACAATTAGTGGCATTGCTGGTCTGGTGTGAATAATGTAACATGCGGACAAATGAGTTATTACGCATAGCGAGGCGGTAGGACAGTTCATGAGGGGGCAGATCACTAAACGTGTGCTCTACTGTAGCATTAGCAGACTTATTTACATGTGAAACTGGGAAACATAGGAAAAATGCATAACTGGTGCAGGAAATCATAAGGCTGGAAAACAATATGAAACATAGAAAAACGATACATCGGATTGAGTTTTGACTAACTCTCTCACTATGGGGGTCTATTTTATACATGTCAGAAACAGTCTAACCGTTTCACCTAGGGGAGGACTTAGACAATCAAACTGGCTGACTTAATTTACTAGACCGTAGTTTTTGTTTATACTCCTGCTGCGGAGTTTTCTCTAACAGGGGAGGGGTTGTAGCAATGTCTTTTGCGGGACAGTCCTTGAAAACAATATTTTGGCAATCCTTTGAATCCTGGGAAATGTTCTTTAAGGCGGGTTTTAGTCCATTACAAAGTTTGATATGAGAAAGGTGCACCCAGCCCTTGCGTCCTTCCAACTTCACGGCTGTACGGGTGGTGAGGAGGACCTGTCGGGGCTCTTTCCAACGAGGCTCCAGCGGACTTGATCTGTCAAAGTTGCGGACCATCACCATGGATCCTGGGACGATTTCATGCGGTGCCACCTCGGTATTGTCTGGAAATGCGGCGGCAACCTGTGAACGACATGAGTTGAGGGCAGACATCAAGGAAGCTAGGTAATCTGTCAGCATATTACTTGAAACATCGGTAATACTTCGGGGTCTAGGAGTACCCCACATATTTGGGGGGCGGCCGAATACGACCTCGTACGGGGACAGACCTGATCTGGAATGTGCGACCATGCGCATGTAAAATAGAGCAACTGGCAGAGCTACTAGCCAGTCCACACCTTTTTCTTGACAGACTTTGGCGATGCGGATTTTCAGGGTTTGATTATGTCTCTCAACGAGACCGGCTGCTTCAGGATGGCGTACACAATGAAACTTCCACTGGTACCCTAGTAAAAGGGAAACGTGCTTCATTAACTCTGAGGAGAATGGCTGGCCGTTATCAGAATATACGACTCTAGGGAGTCCATAACGAGGGAAGAATTCACGAACCAACTGCTTGGCAGTGGTCGCGGCTGTGTAATCTGGGACTGGATATGCTTCTGTCCACCTGGACAAAGCGCATACAACTACAAGGACATACTTGAAACCTCGACATCGCTCCATCTGAATATAATCCATCTGGAGGACTTCAAAAGGGTGGTCAGGAGGCTGGAAACCACCTTGTTCCACCGGGACACTTTTACCTGGATTAAACTGACAACATATCATACAGGTACGGACTTTCTGCTTAGCTGCAGCTCGTAAATGCTTGTTGAACCAAATATTCTGGATACTGTCTAACATAGCTTTTTCTCCTAAATGTGCTGGACTATGCGCGGTATTAATAATGACTTGAACCATAGAGTCGGGGAGAAACCATGTGGCTCTACCCTTTGTTAACCATCCTTGATCTGTCTGGACCCCTCCTTGTTCGGACCATTTCTTGATTTCATCGGGAGTAGCATGTAACTGGATATCTATGACATCTTGTGTAGGGTCCTTAACTGTCATGCATGTAATCGGATCTGGAGTATGTGTCATGTTAACTGGACTGTCTGGAGTCTGTGCTGTAAGCTTGGCTGTGCGATCTGCTAGATCATTACCTTGGGAAATAATATCAGTGACTTTCGTATGTGCTTTGCACTTCATGATAGCAATGGATGTCGGTAAATGTATGGCATCTAACAGAGCTTGAATAAGGAGACCATGCTGAATCTTGGTTCCATGAGAAGTCATGAAACCTCTCTCCTGCCAGAGCACTCCGAAGTCGTGTACAACTCCGAATGCGTAGCGTGAATCTGTATAAACATTAACTTTCAAGTTCTTGGCGTGTATGCAGGCTTGTGTCAGAGCAACTAGCTCTGCTGCTTGAGCGGACAGAGTGTCAATACGGTGTGTCTCAATAACTTCAGTGTCAGTAGTCACTGCATACGCGGCAACTAAATCTCCTGTACTAGTTCTCATACATGACCCATCCACATAAAGTGTCAGGTCGGGATCTAGTAACGGAATGTCTGTCAGGTCTTGTCTTGGCTTTGTCGTAATGTTAACTACTTCCACACAGTCATGTGGGTCAGGATTCGAAATAACTGATGGTAACAGTGTAGCAGGGTTTAAAATGTTGCAGCGTCTGATTTCTATGTGTGGCTGGAACAGTGTCAATTCATAACCTGTTAAACGTGCAATTGTCAAGTGCTGAGTTTGCGTTCGGTTCAGAAGAACTTCCACGGAATGTGGAACTTGTACTGTCAAAGAATGTCCTAAGACTATGGAATCACTTTGTCTGATAGCTAGGGCTGTGGCTGCAACTGACTTGAGGCACGCAGGCAGAGCCTGGGCGACTGGATCTAATGTGCTAGAAAAATAAGCACAGGGCTTGTATTGTCCTGCTTGATCTTGTGTGAGAACAGATAATGCTGTACCTTCACGTTCAGTAACGAAAAGTGTAAAAGGCTTACTGTAGTTCGGTGTGGCTAGAACTGGAGCTTGGCATAGAGCTTTCTTTAACTCATTGAAACTAAGTGTATGTTCAGATGTCCAAGGGAGGACAGTCGATACGGCTGCCTCCTGTGTCGTTAACTGTATCAGTGGCTTGGCTAGAAATGCATACTGGGGAATCCATTGTCTGCAATAAGAAGTAAGGCCGATAAAAGCTCGTACCTCCTTCTGGGTCTTGGGCTGAGGAAGACTCGCTATTAACTGGATACGGTCGGGTGTCAACTGCCTACCCCTCTTGGACAGTAAGTGGCCTAAGTAGATCACTTGCTGGACACAGAATTGAAGCTTAGAAGGGGACACCTTGTGCCCCATCTCGGCTAGGAAATATAAGACTGTAAGGGATGCTCGCTCGCAAGCACGTTCAGAACGGGCTGTGATCAGTAGATCATCGACATACTGGAGCAGGGCAGTGTCAGTTGGCATGTGAATGTTGTCTAGTTGTCTCTTAAGTGCTTGACTGTAAATACTAGGACTTTCTGTGAAACCTTGAGGAGCGCGTGTGAACATATAGCTCCTTCCATTTAAACAAAATCCGAAAAGAAACTGGCTGTCTGGATGGATGGGAACACTAAAAAATGCGTTCTTGAGATCGATTACTGTAAAGAACATGGCTTCGGAATCAATGGCTGTCAATAGGGAAGAGATATCTGGGACAACTGGGTACTGAGGAATAATACATTTATTAAGCTCTCGTAGGTCGATCACTAATCGATATACTGGGGGTGCATTTGGATCAGTACGTTTCATGACTGGAATGATCGGAGAATTACATACATTGGAGTCAGTTTCTACAACTACTCCTTGAGCCATGAGCTCGTCAATAATTTTGGATAAGGCTGCTACAGCCTCGGGTGGCAATCTGTACTGTCTGATTCGTGGTAACACTACACCTGGCTTGAGAGTCACACGATAAGGTGTGATTTGCATGTAACCTACATCAGTTGGACCTTGCGCCCATAGATGCTGTGGAACATTAGACAATCTTGAATCAAAATCTCGTAATACATAGTGACCCTTGAAGTCACGTAGGAACAGACGTATTCCCTCGGGGGAACAACATATAACTGCACCTAACTCTTTCAGTGTCTTAATGCCTAATAGATTTTCTGGACATGACTTAGTAAGTAACAGATCAGTAGTGCGGGACAATGGACCTACTTCTAGAGTAACTGGCTTTGAAATCTCATTTACGATAGGTTTTCCTGAAAATCCAAGGGAAACATTTCTTGAGCCTGAGAGCGGAGCCCCTGGAACTTCGGCGTGACTAATTGTGGTCCTACTTGCCCCTGTATCAATCAAAAACTTTCTGTCTTTCCCTAATACTTGACTGTGAACATAGGGACCTTCTTGATCTACAGGTATCTCGATGAGAGGCAAGCCTACCTCCCTCTCTAGGCTGTTTCATGAATACTGCTGGTACTCTGGATACTCAGACTGTGCATACTGGTACATCTGCGATGTAACATGCTGTGTTGCAGCAATAGGCTGCGGTGCTGTAACTGTCTGTTGTGCATTCTGTGGCTGAGGAGTCTGTGAAACTTGCTCTTGTCTAGGCGGACGTGGTCTTTCTTTAGTCTTACCAGTAGCTATGTTGTGTTTCAGAACTGCACACTTGTTTATAAAATGACCTGGCTGTTTACAATAGTTGCAGTTCCCTTTAACGGGAGCTGCAGGATGACTGGCTTGATTCGGACCCCTCTTCTGACTGTCTTGAGGAACAGATTGTGCAACTAGTACTTTCATTTTCGTGTCTTTCATACGTTTTCTCTCGTGTTCTTGCTCTTCCCTGATTCTATTCTGGTGGTACTGGAGCATCTGGAGCATCTGGGACGGAGTATTAGCTTGCCAGGTGCTTTCGACTTTCAAAACTCGATTTTTAACTTGTGGGCTTGAATTCTCGACTAATTTAGTAACAAAAAGGTGAGGGTATGACTCGCTACTTGTCTTGAGGCCGCTGTTGATACTAAAACATTTTTCAAATCTAGAATAAAAATCACTAATATCTTCCTCTTGTTTCTGTTTACAGGCTGAGATTGCATCCCAGTCTTCTTTTCTAGTTGTCAATAATCTGGGTAGAACTTGTATTAATAATTCTGGTAATTCTTTACATTTCTCTCCTAGACCGGTACCTGGTACTCGTGTCTTGTCTTCAGCTTCTAGAACTGCCCAATCGATCTTTTTCTCTCCCACCTCCCATTCTTTTTCCTTTAGCTTTTCATACACCCCTGCGGGCAACAGGACCTTTAACATTTTAATGATATCTGGGTAAGTGTATTCTCCCATACGGAGCATGTCTTTTAATTCTCTATGGAACCCTGCTGGATCTTTGTCATGACAGGGAATTAATTTCTTCATCTCGAGGAGTTCCATCTTTGTAATCGGGGTGTAAACAAACACTCGTTGCATTTCACCGTCCTCTGTCTTAACTGGATGCACTTCTCGTAACGGGTTCTGTCTTTCCATGTAAAATGGTTTACTTTCTGGGGGTGAGACATGAACAAAATGCGGGTTCAGAAACGTTCTATATTTGTGGCGCTGTTCTAGAATGACACTAATTAAATCGGTACCTAGACCTCTCCATCTATACTGGAGTAACTCGTTCAGGACATCATGTAACGGACCTGGATCAGAATGCTGACCCTCATACAGAGTAATGAGGTGCTGGATCATATACATACCCACCAGTCGTTGCTCGGCTGGGGGCAATTTCAGAAACATTTGTGCCACTATTTCGTCTGGAAAAGTGGTAGAATCAGTAATCCATCGGACTGCTGATCGGGCTAGTTCTTGTTCATGCATGGTACTTAACTCACTATAACCGATTCGTGATTTCAGAATGTGATCGGTAGCTTGGAATACTTGTTCTAGGGAACCTTGTTCTGGTACTGAATGATGGAAAACTGACTTGTGTTCTAGGCGTAAATGGCGATCTGGAAATCTAGATTTTCCTACATACGCTATCCTGGCGGGATTCTCGTCCTCTACCTCTTCAGTATCAGAGTTACTTTCTTTCTCGCTTACTTGTGCTGCTTTACGTTGTTCGTGTATCTTTATTATTTCTCTACGGATTTTCTTGTACATACTCTCCATGGCACTAATGGTATTGTGCTTACCCTCGGCTATATTATCACTCCACTTTGTCAGGGTTTTCATTTCGGCCGGATCTTTGGACGGGTAATCTTGTTCTCTTATTAGACAGTTAATTAAAAACTTTAATATCATACGCTGGATCTCAGCTTTCCTTTGAGACATGGCATCACTAATACTTTCTGGATCATCCCCTGTACGGATGAAACGATATATTCTGTCTAGATCTTCTTTCATATTGGGTAGGGTGACTAGATACTCGGTCACCCTCCTTACGCGTACGGAATATAAAACCATATTAAACTCGCCTGGAACTGGGTCATAGACACATTCGCCAAGGGTTTGCCTGATTTCTGCAACAGACTTATTACTCTTGGGAGTACGCTGTGATGCTTGAGCATGTAATTCGAGTGCTGATAAACGCTTGTATGGCGGCGGGGTTTGAGGAGGACCTCCTCCTGCGGCCCCTAGACCAGAATCATCGACTGATATTCTTCGTGTCGGAGCGGGAAATTGAAATGCTGGCTGGACCGGGGGTACCGTAGCAGGTACTGCATGGGGTGCCCCGGTGTCTGGAGAAGCAGGATGTGCCTGATTTACAGGGACTGGCGGAGCGCGAACAGGATCTGCATATTCAGGGACTGTGTCGTCCAGATAGGACGAAATAAAAATATCAGCTGCGGTCGGTTTGTGACGTAGCTTGGTCGGAACTAATGGTGGCGGGAAATTACTGGATGCCTCTGGGGTCGCTTTTGGCAAGCCCTCGGCAAGAAGAGGGTACATACCCTTAATAAGGGCATTCCTCTGTCTGTCTCTCTGTTCAGTTTTGACTTGTTCACCTATCTCGATTAGTTCTTTTTCTTGGGCTCGCTCTTGGGATTCTCTACTTAATTCTGACTTTCTGATTTCTTTTTCGGTTCTTTTATGAGATTCTTTGCGCCATAACTCGATGGCATCTTTCTGTGACTGTCTGGCTTTCTTTTTCCATAATGCTTCCTCTACTCGCATGATGCACTCGGCATCCCATGTACCCGATACGGGCCATCTATACTTTTCTTCTAACTGTTTGGTATACTCTACCCATAAATCTAGATACAATATGGCGCTTATGCCATGTTTCTGATACATAAAGTGACCTGGACTGTCCCTCGGCGGGACGGGAACTGCTGCTTCCAGCAGACCCTTTCTAGTTTTTAACTGACGTAACTTGGAAAATATGGGCATGACTGAACTGTAATCTAGACACAATACAATACACGATGAACACAATACTTATACCCCATTCATACCACGACATTAAAATACATGAAAAACATTTAAAAAATAACAGTTCGAACAGAATACTACCTGGAAATACTGAGAACAGAACACATAAATTTTCTCGAGAACAGAAACTGACTAGAACAGAAACTAGATGCACTGCTGAAACAGTACGAAACTTACCGGTCTCATAAAGAGACACGTCAGGACCCGCATCCACCGAAGTGGACACTTCGTTTGTGGGACTGTGTACCACCAACCCACAGACCAGAGTCAATTTAAATTGACCCTGTCTAGATACCACCCCAGTAACGGTACTCACCGGGCAGCAAGAACGGAAGGCCTCAGACTGGACTGGACTGCTACGACGACGGACGACGAACTTCGGACTTCGGACTTCAGTTACGGGTGGACCTCCGGATACCTCGGACCTTGGACTCTTGGCTTGGGCTCTGGTCGGGACTCGCCGCGTTCCTCCACCGTCTCGTCTGGATGCTGGACCGCCTCCTCCGTCTCCTCCGTGGGCCTGAGGGATACTTGAGCAGAAATATCTGCCCCTGCGCAGAAGAGTTCCGTCACGACTGCAGAGGGTCAGGGGGTCGGCGTGGCTTCACCGACGCGTGGGGAAAGGGCAAGTTCCTGTTCGGGCGCCATTATGTGGTAAATAAATAAATAATACCCTATTTTTGACTAGACATATATCATAACAGATAGCTCAATAAATAAGAGTCAAGATTCGAGGTAGTAGGAGTTTTGCAGGTTTAATACAGCATAAGGACAGGAACAGGACAACCTGCATGGGAATAGGATGACAGGGCCCAGCAGCTGCTGGGGCTGGATCTGGGATGAGCGCGCTGGCTTTCAATAACAATACATGAGCATATATACATAACGCAAACACATAGCATTACATTGCAGTAGGCGTAGCAGTGGGTGGAGCAGAAGGCGTGACGCGTAGCAGTCGCGAAAGATAAGGGGGAAAAGAGGTGTAACAGGGCGTATACATAGACATGTGATGCAAACGTAACAGGATATGTCATGAATGGGGCGGAAACCATGGAGGGGGCTACCTGAGGAGCCGGGACCTCTAACCTAATGGTGCGCGCAAACTGGCAATGACGTATTACTAGGAGAAGCTGGGGGCTATGAACTCTGTGCTAGGAGCAGAGACTGAAGTCTGGAGGGTCAGAGCGACATGTACCTAAACCCTATCTAGTATCTGATGTTTAGGGAACATGTTGATATAAACTAGAAGTCAAGAGGGGAGAGGCTAACTTGATTCTAAGACTGGACCATGCATTATTCTACATGTAGTGCGTGATGAAGAATATGAAATGACCATTGAATACAGTATTTCTCTAACGTGGAGACGTGAAGGCTAGACAATGACGGAAACTATTGATGCAGTTCAGTAGCTTAGGAATGCAGAGAAGGAGGACTGAACTGATAACTGGAATCATAACATATTCTTGGCAGACTCAGAGGCTGAGCCAGGCTGCACCGGGCACTGCGAGGCAGGAAGTAAGTGAAGGGTCGAGGATACAGGTGGGGGCTGTATCGCTCCTCAGCGAGGTTTCAGGAGACAGGAGCTGAATCTGATGTCCAGGCCCTTTTGAGGCCTAGAAACGGGGACTTTATAATAGAATAACGTGCACACTGAGAAACGTGGCAACATAACTTTACATAGGCCTGATATTCGTAGTATTCACGAGGACTGGAAACTGGCATACTAGAGGGGGACACAACTGTAATTGCGTCATTAATCAGACATGGGGAGTACATATGCATATTTAATCATGCACACATAACATATGATGGATGACACGTAGGGACACAGAACATGGCAAAATTTACTTTTTCACTGCTTTTAAGCCGTGTAAATAAAGGAAACATAAAATTATAATAACTCGAAGTTATTATCATTTTATGTTTCCGTGCTGCTTTGCGGAAGGACGGGCAGGGCTGCTCTGCTCTCAGGGCAGGGGAGGAGTGGTTTGCCCGCTCCAAGTGCACAATGACTGGCCAGCCCTCTCGGACTGGCCAAACAGTCATGCGCACTGTGCATATTCTCCACGCAGACTGCATCACAGCCTGTGTGGAGAACATGTGCAGGCCCCCAACCCCAGTCTGTGCACCAAAATACGCACTGAGACCAATCACAACTCTGCATTGCAGCGTTACAATTGGTCAGGGGAGCCTGGGTGCTTCCTGGTTCCTGTTCTACTGAGTCCTGACGCGGAGGAGAGACGCAGCGGCGATAAGGTATGTTTTAAAAATATATATATTTTACATCCTCCCCATCCCCCTTGCCCCTTCATCGGCTGCACTTTTTACTCTCTGGAACCACATGATGAGTGATTGTTGAAGATATTACAGGAATCTAGCCTAGACTTAATAAAGGCACTGACCACCACATGTCGATTGTTTCTGACATCAAAGGTAGGACGGGTTTCTTTTTCCTAGGTGAAACAACCAGCTGCTCTTAGCAGCTTTAACCAATGGTACCCAGGAGGCATCAGCATCAAAGAGATGTAAACAAAGCTAATTTACTTCTGGCCTTGATAGTAAGTCTTTCCAGGATAAGAAACTGAGAAACAAGGGTATATTCACTGACTTAGAAATGTATGTGCATGCTTCTGCTTTTGCAGATAGTTCCATCCTGGAATGCCCATACATCATCCCATAACCTTAAATTTGAAGTTGCTGGAAGTCCATTGTGCTGGCAAAACTGTCCTGTTCACAAATGTCACCTGTGAGGAAACATACACCCAATTCTGATTCTGCTAATCCGGATTGGGATTCAGCACTGCACACGTGGCAAGGTTGCCCCCTTAGAGGCTACCATACTTCCATATGAGGACACTATCTATGTCCATACTAAAAATATCTGAAACTGTATGAAACAGACTAGTACATAGTGAAGGGTATCCGCGTGCATGTACCACTTTGTTTTTCACCCTTGCTTAAACACAGATATAGGCTTAATGTGACATGATTTGAGCAGACGTTTCCGTACATGCACAACACAAAAACCCTTCCCACATGGGTGAAGTGCGCCTACATACACGTTCCATCCATCCATACACTTGCACTTAATACTTAAACATTCTTTTCTTCACTCTTTTTCACTACCTTTATAGGTGCTGCAAAACTGGAAAAATAACATCAGAAATCTGGTCCTTAAGCATGACATCAAAACTCAACCCTTACAGGCCACATAATACACATACTCTTCCATCCGTGGCACTTCCTCTGAGTAGCGTGCAAATGCTTTGGCACTTTTTTCAGGGGTATAAAATGCTATAAAAATTCAAATACAATAAAATGCATACTACACATCAATCGGCATACTTGCACTTCTTCCAATGCCACTTTCTGTAGCGTGCTGAAGCCAGGTGTATCCTCCCAGGCCATCATCAGTTCTGTGGTGAGGTCAGCCCTTGTTGAAGGCCTCTACATCCCTATAATGCCATATTCCATTCTATTCTATTCTATTGTATGATTTGTAGAGTGCCGGAGGCAGCCCAGTGCTAAGAGAGAGAGGGAACACTGAAAGCCGAAGATCGGGGGAAGATCAGTCTTCTAAAAGATCGAAGCTAAAAGAGCCACGTTTTAATGGCTTTGCGAAAGCGCAGCTCATTGTCCAGACACCTAATGGCCAAGGGGAGAGAATTCCAAAGCTTGACACCATTGAACCGAAGGGAGCTTCCTCCTTTCCTGGCTCTTTTAGTTGCAAGAACCATGATCAAATGCAGGTTTTAAGAGCAGAGAGCCCTATTAGAGGCATAATTAGCAGCGAGCTGTTGAAGGATGGGAGGACCGTTCTCAGGGAGGCCTCTATGGGCAATACACAAGGACTTAAATTCAATTCTATGAGCAATGGGGAGGCGGTGTAGATCCCTCTACCCCTGCCAGGTTGATTGGGATGAGGAAATACACAAAACATTACAGCTTGGGCGTGGATTGTGATATGGTGGAGGAGCCGGATGAGCGTAGCTGCGTGTTCCTGTGATTCCTAGCTGGTGTACTGCTTCAGCAGGCATTGAGCCACTCAAAGACAGAATGAATACAGAGCAACAGTTATTTCTATGCAGTCAAAACCATCATAACAAAACATGAAAATCAAAAGCAGTAAATCAGCATTGGTAAAGCCAATAAGTCTGGTCTTGGCTGCAAATAATTTGCTTTGTCAATGCTTGCTTTATTTTGTCATGTGTTTGCAAAACTTTATTTTTTATGAGCGCTGTCCCTCATCAATATAAAAAATAAACTTTGGCTTAAAGCAAAACTATTTATTTTGGCCTCACAAAGCACACTTTACCATAGTCCCTGGTCCTGAAGGGAGCTACTTTGTGTAGATGTGCCTTTTGTGAAAGGGCAGGATTACATCACTCATAAGTAAAGTAGCCGGTAGATGAAATGGGCTGACTTATGGCCCCATACTTTATGCTGTAGTTGGCGGGACAAAAATTCGAATGACACAATATCAGACCAATTGATGAAAACGTCTATAGTATAATGTAGACATAATTTTAGAGTTTTAGTTAATTTAAAAGGTCTTGGCTAATGCCAGACCTAATAATGAAAATCCGAATAAAGAAACAGTGAAAGCAAACTAAGCCCCCAGCAACAAATGTTCATCGTAAAGAAAGAATACTATTTCTGTCTAGACGTGACTATTATCACCTGAATTCTTTCTCAAGGAAAGTCACACAACAATAAGAGCAAACATGTCTGAGGGGAAGAGTGTTGAATCCACTAGCTTGCCCATAACATGTAGGCCAATAATACAAACAAAAGGACTCCAGGAAGTGAAGATTCAACCTAGGAGTCTTTCCACCTCAACAATAGTTGGGATTCAAATCAAATAAAATGGTCCTTTCTTAATGTCATTCAACTGCCCACTAAACATAGTGAGACCTATGCTTAAAAATACATTGGTAAAGCCAGATGGTCTTGCCTTCTGCCTTTGACAGTACCTACTTGTTGGGTTTGCCTTTGCTTTTTGCTGATGCTATATCATAATGCATTAAGATGCAAAGCTAAATATGCTATGAATTTAATTGTTATTAGTTGTAATATCCTCCTGCAGACTTCTTCTGATTGAGGTTGTTGAATCCACACTTGATGTTTATCTTTCGTATGTGAAGTTTGCTATATTCTAAATCTTCTGAAGAAGCCTGATGTGGCTAATTTCCGTATCTGGATTTTCGATCACCACACAGTACTATATTAATCCAGTGATTGCCCAATGATGTGCTATCGTCAATGTTCCTCCAACATCACAGCGCAATGGTGCAGGTTCCATTCGAGGATTCCGAAGGGACTGGTAACTGGAAGGCGTTGGAAAGGAAGGTGTGGCTGCAGTGGGAGGCTATCGAGCTGAGCAATTGTTTTGACACAGATGGATCCTATTTGAGCTATATTGCATCACACTATTTGTGACTTTCTTCCACAGTAATAGGAAAGCAGACATCAAAGGATGTGCCAAGGTATGCATTACCTGCAGGTGAGCGGTAACTTTTGAGTGAAGCCAAGAAAGCGATCTGCTGACAGTGGCAACCTTCTAGACTTTGAATAAGGGACGTTTTTTGTGAAATATGTGGTGCTATGAGTGCAATGGTTGTCCACAAGTGATGTGAGCAATTTCCGCATGGGAGACAATAGATAAATTAAGTAAATTAAGCCGCATCAAGAAAAAAAGTCTGATTGCTATTGAAAAGGATAGAGATGTGGCCATCATTTTAGTGTATATGAAGGCATTGTAATGACATTGAAAAATGAGTAGCATTGCAGGACAAAATGATTACATCATTCGTTAAGATTCCGGAACTATTTCCTTGGTACACATTAATAATTTTTGTAGTATTCAGAATAAAGATAAAACACAACAGGGAGCACACAAAAAATGTCCAAGGAGTTTACTGAAAGTTCAATCAAATTTTCATCAAGGTCCATCAAACAAATGAATTCCTCATTGAGTCCATCATGAACCAGGAGCCATAATGTGATATCTAAAAATAGTGTTATTCTTCAAAACATCACAATGCAGCTCAAGTCAACATGTTTCAGCTAGAAAACGGACTTCATCAGGGTTTTAAGTGATCTTTATCTTCCTACTGGACAATAGTATACCAGAAGAGTTAACCGGTTAAACAGCTTTGAATCCCAAGAGGGTCCTGCATAATTAAGCAGTAGAGCATGCCACAGCACCAACGTGAAACGTCCTCGTATATTGGGACTGAAACACTGTTGAACTGGTTCACATTATGGCTCCTGCTTCGTAATGGACTCAATGAGGAATTCATTTGTTTGATCGACCTTGAGGAATATTTGATGAACTTTCAGTAAACCCCTTGGACATTTTTTTTGTGCTCCATTATGTGTTTTATCTTTAGTCTCTGTTTAAGGATCCTGAGCAGTATCAGGCTGAGTGTTATCCGGCTATTTTTGAATAACTTACTCCAGAGTGACCACCTAGGGACAATACTGCTCTTTTGGAGGTATTTGGTATTCAGAATAGGATAACCTACACTGCTGTGTGTTGAAGTCATTAACATTCACTTTGGAATCTGATGAGGACCTCTACCTACACATTTATGCAACAGATTCACAAAGATTTTTTTATATGAGTCCTTGTGTTTTACTCCTGTTTTCGCTGTATTTCACTCCTACATTTCAAGGCCTGGTTTGGCAAGCCTTTTCTACGAATAGTTGTATCTTATTCCAGACTTAGGTGTGAATAACTCATGAATTTCCAGGAGTCAGACAAGCTTCCTGAAGGAAAAGAGACTTGGTAAATGGCAAAACCTTTTTTCATGATTCAAATGTTTGTGAATCTGTCCTCTTGTTCTTTGTGGCCATGGAATACTTCAGCGACTGCTTGCAATCCTGCATCCAGGTGGGATGTGTTACTCTGAACATTATTAGACAGCTGGAATGGAAAGGAGAGAGGTGTGGCTAATGAAGGCCTTTTTCGAGTTACTCATAAAGAAAGAGTTGAGTGACCTCTCTCTAATATGCACACTTGGCAGTCATTCCAATGACCTAATGCAACATGACTATTGTTCGCTGGTGTCTTGCCAATGAATCTTATATGAATCTTTAAGTGCGTGTAAATAAAATACACGCCTGCCCTGTAAGTAGAGCAAAAGTGGAAGCAGGCAGGAATTAGAGCTGGCATAAAATATTCCCGAAGGTGCTCGAACAACGAGTTTAGCATTCAAATGAAATCATTTTATTCTTCCAAATAATTCTACTTTGTAATGTAATGATTCTATAATTTATTTGGAACCAATGTATTATATGGGGTTTTATGAAAATGAAAGAACGTTTCTGGAGCCTGACAAAAACATCACGAGAACGCAAATCATAAGTTCACTATATAATGATGAAAAGCCAGCCATTGGGAACCAGACCATAAATGCGCTCTTCGTTTTGGGACCTAGAGCAGAGCAAATCAACCCCAGTGTAATCAGACATTATCTGAGCACTCAAGGGTCAAATAAAAACAAAGTATCAACATGCTGTGCTTTAATGTAGCATACACAGCCGTCTGGATTGTCTCTTAGCCCTGACTTTTCCCCTTGTTTTGATGAACATATTGATCAAACCTTTGAGGATATATTCTCTTTTTCTTTCTCTCTTGCTCTCTCATTCTCTTTTCTGTTTCTCTACATATATAGTTTTCTCTTTCTCTCTGGTTTCTGCCTCTTTTTTCTTCTACCTTTAGGCCCCCCGTTTCATTTTATGAAATAAAGCCACTAACTTACTCACATGTATTACTACAGTGCAAAGGTCAAAGTGGAGTTCTTTACAAACTTTATTAATAAATACAGTACAAACAAATATGACTCTGTTTACTGCCTCACAGACTGCATGTAACAATTACTTTCCACAGATAAGCAACTCAGATAATAGTTAGGAGGCCCCTTCAGTGTGATTTTTACCTTACTGCACAAATTTAACCCCTTGCATCCTGGTCATGGTTAAATACCTTTTGTTAAAAGACGTACATACACATTAAATAGTGCGCATAACTGTGTTTCAGCGCGCGAGCCTACCTGCTCGCCTGTCCGCCTACCTGCTCGCCTGTCTGCCTTCCTGCTCGCCTGTCCGCATCCTGGGACCCAGATTTGCCACCAGCCTCGCCTGAAAGGGGTCCAGAGCCTCCACCGTCGCGCCTGCTGCCTCCTCCCCCCGCCGCAGCCCTCCAACACCGGGTCTGCCGCAGAGCGGGGGAGTTGAGCCTACAACTCCCAGAAGCCTCCGCGACACGAGCGGAAGTCGCGTCGAGGCTTGGCGCCCGGAGGCGCTGTTTAAGGGGCTGGCCTTCCCGCGTCGCGGGTCCGCGCGCGGGGCCGTGTCCGGGGCTAAGCCCGGGCAAAGGGCGGGCCCTCTACGGCCCTCATCGGCCAGAGGAGGCTGGGCTGGGCCAGAGGTCCTGGTCTCTGATTTTCGTAAGTAGTGCTTCACTTCTTTATTGACCCTGAATCCACTTTCCCACGTATGATGGCAACAGTTGTTACTAGCCCTACCATTGCGGGTGCAGACAAAAACGTGGGCTTGTTAAACAGAACCCTGGACGATTATTTTTTGAAGCCCGCCCCTGAGGGTAACAAGGAGCTGCTGTTAGCAGAAAAAAGGGCAGATCGCCGCCGCTCAATAGACCGTATAAAAAACAGAACTTTTTCTGAACCCATAATGTCTGTCACATTGGACGATGATCTGATTATCACCTCAGCAGACAATTCGTTACTTACAGCCAGCGTGCCCCTGCTCCTTCAAGATTGTCTAGCCCCAGCAGTGTCACCTACTCAAAGTCAACAAGACTCACTAACTGTGTCGAATGCCCCCAATAACATTTCCAAGATTTTGATTTCACCTACAATCAGATCTGGCAAAGTTGTAAGAGGAAAAAGTTTGAGGCCACTGTCACTTAAAATGATTGGGCCCCCGCCGCCTAAAAGGAGACGGAAAACAACAACAGCAAATAAGTCCAAATTAAGCCACTCAGAGTTTGGCAACAAAGCGAAGATCGACGCTATAACGTCATTGGGAGGCCCGGTCATTAAACCAGTAATAGTGGCCGTTTCTCCTACCCCAATAACTTTATCTCAAGCAACTATAGAACCAGATACTGTCTATACCCAAATGGAAAAAGACTTACAACCGGCTTCCTTTAAGTCTCTTTTGGACAATATTGAGTTGATTGTCCGTACCTATACACTCGCAATGGCAGAAAGATTTAAAGGGTTGGAGTCAAGGTTGGGTAGAATAGAGGAGGACCTGACTAAGTTAGGGAACTTTGTCCAGTCAGAAGGGCCTTCAAAAGTGCAACAACAAAAAGTTAACACAATAATGCACCCTCCCATAAAAAATGTTGTCGTCCCTACACCCCTTGGATCTTCTATTGTCAACAGCCAGGCAGCTGTAGCAACTCTAGCTGCCCCTAACCGTTCACATGCGGCTGTGACAATACCTGACGGCAACAGTTCAAATAAACTCCTGTCAACAGAACTATTAATAGCCCAGGGAAGATCAACTGCTGCAACCTCAGACAGTAATGCTGCCACCACAGTTAATACCCTGATCAGGGAACCTAGTACCCTCCCGGATAGACACCTTAGACCCGATGGAAATGTGATTACCCGGGGGAGAGGGGATCAGACTAGGACACCGCCTATGGAACTTCCACCAGAAGCATTACCGTACGTGGTTGTCCTCACTGGGGTCCCAGAATTGACTAAAGGAAAAAGAGAGGGATACTTTCAATTAAAAAATAAAATAACGTATTGCCTCTCGCTGTACAGACCTAAACCCAACCTGGTAAACGGCGAAATAGTTCATGTTCGGCGCATGTCCTGGTTGGGGGGCAGAGTAAAGGATATAGGGGGAGACATTGTGGTCATAAATTTTAGGGACAGAAAAGCAGTACAACATATATTGAACTGGCCATTTGCCAACGAGAATAGTTGTATTGTACCACGTCCTTTGACGTATTTCTACCCCAGATCTGCTGTACTTCCCCCACAATACCCAACTAATAGCACCTATTTTACCCCCCAGTCCCTAATTATGGAGTCTGCACTGAATCCTGCATACATGCCCTATCTAGCTCCGACACCTGCAATGCAGGGGTGGAACACGATACCATTAACCCACAAAATAGAAGCAAAGGGTAGCATGTAACATCTGATGCCATTTACTCCTCTAGAGCTTTATAATAGGTTTGAGGCCTTTAGCGGCCTAGAGGATTGTGACTGATGTTTAAGGTGTGTAGAGGGTGCTGGGGAAGATGAAATTGTTCCCCGCATTACAAGGCTACAGGCAGAGAAGGGTATTTGCCGCTATGAAACAGAAACACATATTGCTGTAATACATGCCGACATGAATAGTAGCTCACCCGCTGACTTATCCACAATGCCTTTTAGGATCAACGAAGTGTCTTCACCATTTTTACCTGCTATAATGTTTAATAATAGTGTCTCTGTAAGTGATGTTGTTAAGGGTGTATGTACGATAGGTTGCCATGAAGATCTCCCTAGTACATCATTTGTATCCCTGGATCTCCCATCCATAGTTACCAATTTTCCTGTCTTGTATGGGGTTCATGCTCCAACTCGAGAGCTACTAGATCCGGTTGCAGCAAGTATTGTGGATACGGGGATAACACAAATTGAGATACCAACCCCAACCTCCGCACCATCTATCAGCGAAAGTCCCACATGTCCAGCATTAGCCGATTGTGTGAACTTAATCTCGTGGAACATAGCTGGCTTGGCCGACAAGTTATGTGACTCAGCTTGGTTATCATTTATTAAAAAAATTTCCATTGTGTGCCTCCAAGAGACGTGGTTGGAGGACAAAAACGTCCATATAGAAGGATTTTTAAGCTTTATCACTCCAGCGATTGCCTCGATTAGGGGCAGAGCAAAGGGGGGCTTGGCCACCTTTATAAACCTGGGTTTGCTCTGTAAAATCAGCATATGTCATAATGATAATCCCAACATTCAGATGCTTGATTTAAAAAATGGCAAGAACGCTTTGACTTTAGTCAACTTCTATAATACTAATAATAGTAATGGTGGTTGTAACATTATATTCCTAACAGAACTATTGAGAAAAAACATACACACTTCATCCCGGAACCTGTTGATAGTTGGTGACTTTAACATTCACCCATGTGGTAATCCAGGCTCCACCCCAATGGGCTCCTTGGGATGTAATAGTGTTGAAGGTTTTCACTTCTCTCACACCAGGGGTGGCAAGAACCTAAATGACTTAGTGAATGATAATAACTTAACAGTAGCTATGTCCATGGTTCCTGATACTAAAATCTTTGATATTCCAACCTTCAAAGGACATGGTCAGGGATCCTTTATAGATCATATAATTCTATCTTCAGATCTTGCACAAAGGGTTCTGCAATTTACCATTCTCCTCAGTGTATATAGTGATCATAACCCCTTAGCTATTAGCTTGGGTGGGTTTTTGTTTACCAAACGACCGCCTCGCACTGATCGAGGCACGCTGAGTTGCATAAACGGCAGACGCCGTATTAAATGGACAATGATAAACCAAGACAGTTTATATTCCAAAATAAATAGTGTATGTGAGGAGGAGCTGTTAGCATGGTCATCTTTTGATTCATCCTCCACGAATATTTTGATCGGGTTTGCGGGACTGGCTTCTAAAATTGGTACTATGCTAACAGCACCAATAAAGGGGCACAGCAGAAAGCAGGTTAAATGGTTTGACCACAACTGCTCAAAGGCAAGCAGAGACCTGAAGAACGCCTTAAAAATTAAACCTAGACACCCTGACCTGATAAAAAGTTTTCGTGTGTCTTATAGGAAAGCATTAGCCGTAAGAAAAAAGGAAATTAAGGCTAATACGATAGAATCTCTCCATGATCCTACAGTGCTGGGGAACAGTAGCAAGTTCTGGCAAATTATCAACAAACCATTGTTTGATAACCCAAATGACACAGTCCTAGGTACAAGTATTTCAGAAGGGGAGTGGGTGTCTCACTTCAGCACAATTTTTAAGAGTAATGAGCATAGGGTAGATAACGCCTTTTTAACACCATCTGTAAACCCATTATGCTTCACAGTAAATGAGGTTGTAAGGGGGATCCAGGGTCTAACTAGCAACAAGGCCCCGGGCCCGGATGGTTTACCACCGGACCTGTTTAAGTCTAGTATCCCCTTCTGGGCTCCCGTCCTTACGGCAGTAATAAATGCAGCTGCTATAACGGGGTGCCCAAAAACGTGGGGCCTATCGACCATAGTCCCCGTTTTTAAAAAGGGCGATCGCAGCAGTCCATTATGTTACAGGCGGATATCTTTAATAAATTCAGTAGCTAAAGTGGTAGGGGGGTAATCCTTAATAGGCTATCCACATGGGCTAAAGATAATAATATCCTGTCACCTATACAATATGGGTTTAGACCTGGCCACTCGACCATTACGCAATGTCTAAACCTATATCTGATTTTAAGTAAATATACCCTGGCCAGACAAGGAACTGTCTACATGGCATTTATGGACCTGTCGTCCGCTTTTGATTGTGTGGACAGAAGCTTACTATGGGCCACCTTGTTGAGAATGGGTGTAGAGAGGAATCTTGTCAACTTCCTAGCCGACTTACACTCGGACACTAAAGCTAACGTCCGTTACACCCAAGACCTTAAAGTAACGGACGAATTTAGAATAAATCGGGGAGTTCGACAAGGCTGCATTTTGGCCCCATTCCTCTTTAACCTGTATATAAACGAACTGGAGGAATTTCTTTTAAACACAGAAGCAGACTACCCCCTTGTTGAACGCAAGGGGGTGCCTGTGCTACTCTACGCAGACGATGCGGTTCTTATATCTAGGACAGCAATCGGTCTGCAAAAATTATTAAATTCCTTCTTTAAGTTTATGGAGTTACGTGGCCTTAGTATAAATAACTCCAAGTCCTACGTCATGAAAACAGGAAAGGGTTCCCGGAAAACTGACTCCTTTAGTATAAATGGGGAGAAAATCCCTTTAACTAATTCTTTCTCATACCTTGGGGTCCTTTTAGACCATAAATTAACGTGGGGCCCCGCAGTGTCCAAAAAGAAGGGCGAAGTAACAAGGGTAAATGCGGCCATTCTTGGCTTTGGGAAAAAAATTGGCAACTGCCCCACGGCCGCACTGCTCAAACTCTATCAGGCAAAAAGTGTTGCTGTTGCCTGTTATGGTAGCGAGCTCTGGGGCTATTGTAGGATAAAAGACCTAGAGGTCGCAGAAAATAATGCCCTGAAAAAGATATTGAGGCTGCCAAGGGGTACTGGGAATTATTCCGTACACGAGGAGCTGGGGGTCCCATATCTAAGTGACAGAATAGCCGTAAACCCGGTTTTGTGTTGGCTGAATTGTTGGCTTAATACCGACATTCCACTCACACATGCCTTATTGAAAGAGGCCTTATCGTTAGATGGTAGGTTTAAAATTCCGTGGGTAAAATATATAAGGGATTGTTTGTCGGCAATTGGCCGTTCTGATTTGTTTTATGCCCCCAACCTGATCACAAAACCTGATGTCGTTTTGGTAAAAAACGCCATATTATTGGTAAGATGTACAGACAGAGAAGAGGTCGAGATACAGAAGGTTAGTGTCAGGAAACACCTATTACTTAAAACCTGTCCACAAACGGAGCCCTATTTGACATGGCCTATGACTAGTTATGAACGGTTTTTGTTAACAAGGTTCCGTTTTGACCTATATCATCTTCTACTGGCGGTACCAAGTGGGGCACAACGGGGTGAAGTGTTGCCAGCTTGTTGGTGCGACGGTAAGTCTCCTCAAGACTTGGCACACTTTCTTTTTATTTGCCCTTACTATTCTATCCCACGGAAATTATACCTTAAACCGTGTCTTAAAAAACTGAATTTTTTTCAAATTAAGCCCGCACTTTACTACCTACAACTACTGAATTGTGACTGTACTCTATTTGTCTGTAACTTTTTTTAAAAAGCCATTTGTTTTAGGAAAAGTATGGACGGATAATTAAGCTGTGAATATTTTAGGTATTTTTTAATCAATATAGTAATTTATGTCTTTTAATCTTATATTGCTCATGCTCATAGTGCCCACTGTACCTTCTTTTTCTTGTACTGTATTCTGTGTCCTTTATTTGCCACATGAAATGTATTGTTTGGAATTGTTTTTAAAAAGTGTACTTATGAAATTGTACTTTTATGATTGTAAGTCTTACAATCGAATAAAGATTTTTGGTTTTGATTTAGTGCCCTGACATAAACCATATATGCAGACTAGTAGAGAATCTATCTATCTATCTATCTATCTATCTATCTATCTATCTATCTATCTATCTATCTGTCTGTCTGTCTGTCTGTCTGTCTGTCTGTCTATCTATCTCCAGGTGGAACAATAACAAAAGTTATGTTTCCCATTCAACCTCACAATGAAACGTTTTGTCACTGCTACAGCAAAAACTGCTGAACAGTTACACCAGAAACTAGAACTTTACTCAGAATAGGGACTTTGGGTGGCTTTGAGTAAATCCGTTAAGTAGTTTTAGAGATATCTGGATTTTTTTTTTAAGATGGTAGGTGAAGCTGCACATGGTTATCAAAAAAGGGACGTTTGTGTACCTTGACTGCTAATTTTCTTTCCATTAACCGATCCAGATCCACAGATAACTTCACGTTTTCAAATTTGAAAAATAAACATATCCCATTGAAAATGGAGCATGTTTCCCCTCTTTGAGTGATTGGCTGACCATCAGATGATTTGGGGTTTTACGCGATTTGAATGGCTGGCAGTGAATGAACATGTTTTTGGGAACAACCATTGCTAAATACCAGGCACCAAAGCCCGTCCTGCTAAGAGTGTCAGATGGATATAAAGGGCAAGGGAGAACATCTCTTTAACGCATGAGCTCAAGAGACATATTCCCGCACCTCAAATATCAAAATGAATAATTTCTTTTCATTGCAGGATTTGCAGTATCAGAATCAAGTCAGAAAATCTATGAGGGGATCCACAATCTTTTTCGAAAAATGTAAATCCTGAAAATAAACTTAAAACAAAAAAAAGTGTAACAATACATGGTCAAGGACCATGTGCACTGACCCCTGTAGAACTGGAGAATGGTGTTATCCCCGTGTCCTGAACCATAAAACAAATGTAAAACAAAACCTTTGCAGTTATGCATGGTCACAGACTATGCTCAGGGATTGCTGTGGACCCATAGCCTCCTTCACACCCTGTGCCTGCTGCACATGGACAAAGACCATGGTAAGCATTTTTAGTAGCACAGGAGATGGTGCTAGGCCGGCACCTAAATCCAGGTGTGCATGGCTGCTGGCATTGTGCAGCCAGTTTGGTGGCACATTGGCTAGCTAATGGCATGCACTAGGAGCCCATTTCACATGACCAAATTCACTTGGGGGATGATTGGTAGAGGAGATGGGGCAAGAAGTCTGACTGGCAGTGCAGTTCCTGGCCACAGCATATGGCCTGTTATCTGATAAGGGCTGAAATTATTGTGTGTTTAATGCTGGGAGGCATGTTTCTGTCCAGAGGCAGTTGCACACTTTGAAAACAAATTAAAAACTAGGCACCTACACAATCTCGTGGTTCCATGGCGGATGCACATAGCCGGCTTTAGCTGTGTGATGATTTAATTACGCAGGCAGTTATGTCCAGGGTCTGGTTTGCAAGCCATACATTGCATCCAGCTCCGGCTTTGGATGGCCCAAGTCCATGCATTGAGAGGCTTGGCTGTAGCGTGCATTGGGTGCATTGCCTGGCTGCAGACCAGGACTAGTGGCCAACCCCTGCAGTGCACAGTCAAATATCGTGTGCAGAAGGAGTTGGATGCAGATTCTGACGCAGGCCAGGCTCATTAGCCTACCCCACTGTGAACGATTAAAGGATGTATACAGCAATGTTTGGGTGCAGTCATGCAGCCAGTCCCTCCAGCCACACTACCACATTGGAGGTTTGCCACCTGAAAGGTTCGGTGCAGGCCCTGTGGCCAACGCCCCCTGTTTATGGCCTGGGGAGTTGGCTACGGAGCCTGTGTGTTGAGGTCAATCCCCCCCCCCTTTTTTTTACAGTGGGGAATTGCTGCACAGGGGGCTTAATGCATGGTATGGTCATAGGGCTGGCACTTTAGCTAAACCAAAGCAGTGGGACTAGCTGGCTGCCTGGGATATTGGGCTTAGGCCTGGTGCCAATTGAAAGCCATGTGCTTCAGCAGCTGGCCACACAGTGTTGGAAGTAGTAACTTCTATAACGGAAAGTGGTGGCCGGGGTTGAGAGAGTGGAGGTACACAAAGGGGTAGTGGAGGATAGGAGTGTAACCAGTAGCGGTTCCTACTGGACGGGGGTGGTGGGGCAGGGGAGGGGTTAATTAACAAAAACAAACAAAAAACTTCCCTTAGAAAGGCCGCCACTTCCCCTGCGTCCTCTTCCTAAATACAGTCTAACCGGCAGCAGGAAGCACCCGGCACACAAGCTCCCCTGAGCCAATCACAATGCTGCAATGCAGCGCTGTGATTGGTCAGAGGCCCATGGTTCGGCGCTCAGACTCCAACAGGGAGCCCGTGCATGCTCCTCACAAGGTTGTGTAATGCAGCCTGGTAGGTGCACACCACTTTACCCCTGCTCTGGCCAGCCCCGCCCCACATTGCACACAGGCTGCATGCAATAGGAAAAATAAAATGACAATAACGATAAATTATTGTCATTTTATTTTTCCTTTTTGCCCAAGTGTGGCAACGCTTCTCCGTCTTAGCGGAGGAGCTGCCAGTAGAACTAGGGTTCCTGGATCTGGGCATGGACAGGTCACTCACCGGTGTAGACAGGCTTGACTTGGTGTGCCAGATGTGCATCCACGCTCCGGTCGCCATTAAGTAGGTCCTGTTATGAGGCAGTGACGTAATGAACCTTAAGGGTAAGTGAAGGGGCCCCCTCCGGACTCAATCTAGAGCTCCCCAGCAGAAGTGCGGTGCTGACGGGGCCCCCTGGAGGGTGAGGCCCCCCCGCACCGCGGGGGCTGCAGGGGCCTGTGTTATGCCCCTGGTATGAGGGAGGAGTACAGTGGGCAGGGAGCAGGACGCCAGAAGCGGGAGAGCTTGTAGCACGACAGCGGGAACAGGTAAGTAGCGTTGGGGGAGAAGAAAAGAGCAGGAAAAATGGGCAGAGAAAAATGGTACAAACAAAGGGCAATTACGAGTGATGGCACAAAAAAGGGCAACGACAGCAAGCAACGTCACTAAGCTGAGCTAGATGGCATGAGAGTGAGTGAAGAAAAGAGAATAGAAAAAAAGCACGAGGGCTGGGACAAACCTGAGGGAGAGAGAGACGCCATCTTTGATGTTAGTATGTGATTGACTTAAAAACACCCAGGCTAGTGGAATAGAAAGATCTTTGAAATGTATTCCAGCTCTCTGAAGGCATTGCTGCGATTGTTTTTTGGTTCTTTCGTGTTCATTACGATGAAAGTATGTCAGACTATAACTACTGAGGAAGCAGATCTGTTTTAATTAGGCAGTGTTATAATCAGCTAAATTGAGGAGCTGAGTGGGACAGTGCTTTATCGCGCCATCTTTGTACTGTTTTCACTGGGTGTCGGCGCCATCTGTTCCTCTGATTAACGCTCTTCATTCACTGGCAACTTCAAAGCAGACGCATTAGCCGCTTTAACTTCATTTTCGCGGAAATCTTTTTTTGCGATGCGAATACATACTTTCTTTTTGCTTACTGGATGAAATCGCATAATGAGTTTCTGGATCGGAAGGCGGCATCATCTGCTGTTTCTTTGTGGTTATTTTACTTTTTGGAGCTTTCAGAGGCGGACGTAGTTGAATAGTAATTAAGCGAAATTAAACGGGCCCAAAGGTTTTTGTTTCAAAGCACATTATGAACCCTCAGGACTAAAAGCATGTTTATCAGTTCACTTATATACTGGAGCAGCGGAAGTGACGTAACTCTCTCTGGAGTCTAATCACCATATCAGGTATTTTATTCATGTTTTTAGTCCCAGGGACAGAAACTAAATTAATTAATGCACTGGTGTTCCTCCGGGACACCATCGTCTTTATTAAGTACATCATTCAGTGTGCTGTTTCACAAATCATCAATACTTGTCCTGGCATTACTTTTAATTTAAGTGGCAGATTCAATAACCTAAATCCATAACATTATGTAACTTTCTCTTTATGTATGCATAGCCATAAAGCGTGAATAACGACAAGGCGATGCACAGCACAACCATAGAAGGGGCTGTTAAAGGAAAAGCATATCACAGCCATAGCCATTGAAGTAGAAGAAAGATTAGCAAAACATGATCCTTAAATAACTACAACACTAGAATATCCATTTCTTATACAGATTCCCTTTGAGAGTATGTAACTATTCGAATTATGGGGCCAATTATGATCATGGTTTTCCCGCATCCTCCGGGCCGGCGGAAGCCACCGCCGGCCCGGAGGATGCGGGAAAACCGCTGCAGAGCCTCCAAAGACCCACCGCCAAATTAGGATGGCTGGTGGGTCTTGAATTCCGTCCGCAGCTTTTCCACCGCGGTCGCCTTCCGACCGCGGCGGAAAAGCACTAACATGGCTGGCGGTGTCTATCAGACACTGCCAGCCATATTAGGATGGAGGGAATCACATGCTTTTCCGCTGCAGCTTTTCCGCCATGGAAGAGCATACGGACATACGGACATTCACTTCGGGGGCCCGTTGCGGGCCCCCTGGGTGAAGTGGGGGTGCACATGGGGGTACCTATGGTACCCCCCTGCCTTTGCGTGCACGAAGCGGCAGGCACCGCGCGGTGCCTGCCGCTTTGTGCATGCAAATGCACTGCTTTCATTTTTTACATTGCGGTGGGTGCTGCTTCAAGCAGCACCCGCCGCAATGTAAACAAGCATTGGCATTGCCAATAGGTCTCGCTTGTGGGACCTTATAAGTATTTAGTTTTGCAGCACAATATCCGATTATGCAACAAGGATATTGTGCTGCAAAACTAAATACTTATAAGGTCCCACAAGCGAGACCTATTGGCAATGCCAATGCTTGTTTTCCTTCTGGTAAATGAATCGGTAAAAATCATTATCCAATACTCAACAGCACGAGCAGAATCAATGCTAAAAGCGTGCTTCAAGACACAGAGTGGCCAGAGTAGCCCAACGCTTCTGACTTGCTGACTGGCTGCAGAGTGCACGCCCACTTCCTGCCTGCACGTCATCTTCCGCGAGGGAATGCCATTTCAACGGTTTATTAGGCAGTGGAAGCAAGCTGGATAGAACATGGATTTTCTAACGCAAGTAAGAAAATAAATATATGCAGACTTTGCCAGTCCCCACAAAAACGCAATTAAAAGCTGATACGAGAGAGCAACAACAACAAAAATATTAGCAATGTAGGAACATGTAGGAACTTGCTAATATGGTCATTGTTGATATTTGCTTGCGACTGTCATTTTAACACAACGTTTCTTGTCAATGGAATTTTTTGGCGGAAGAAGGCCTATCGTACACACATTTCCTGGAATAATCGAAACACCGCTCTGGGCCATGCAGAACTGACAGTAAATGTGTTGCGGTTTCAATTCGGCCAAAGACAACTTAGTTTGTCACGAATCGGGGACTGAGAGGAGTGGTGGGGGAAAACCAACACATACATGAAAATGCAGAGCGGGAAACTGAAAGTACGGCCGGCCTGCGGCCGGCCATGATTCAATTAGGGGAGATTCAATTAGGGGAGGAGAAGCCGCAGAGCGCACGCTGGGCGAAGCCCTTTGATGTGCTGTGCGGCAAATGGAGGGAGGCTGATGCGCGTTCATGTTTGAACACGTGGTTCACATGAACTTCATGAAAACGCCAGCAAAAAGCTGGTGGTTTCATGAAGATTTTCGCTACTTGAATTCTCACTCCGCTCATCGCATGCGCGCATCGATAGGTCGCGAGACCTAAAAATACAGGATGTGACCGCCGGGGTGGCGGTCACATCCTAATTGCCATGGAGGGACCGCCGCTGCCCATGCGGACGGTCCCTCTTACTCAGGGGTGGCGGACGGACGCAAGTCCGTCTGCCATCATAATAGGGCCCTAAGTGTTGTTCTGTATGCAAGTCAATGCAAATGTGGCAGTAAGCTACCTTTGAGAACTATAAGTATGTTGCTCTTCAGTCACAATATAGGAAGATAACATGTCATATTTATCTTTTTAGCAGACACAGCTGTAAATGAAAAACTAGCATGGCACACACCACACTCACAGAAGCGTAAGCATGTCCACCCTCTTTGAAGGGTAAGAATGGCTAGGATGATGTGGTAGCTATGCAAACCTATGGCCACAAACATGAAAGAGATTGGCATTTCATGGTTTTACTGACTAGCCGTGGAACATGAAGAAATATTCAGTGCATGTAATCACAAAGTAGGGCACAATTGAATAATACTTATAGTATGCCACACAATAGGATGCCACACATTGGCATGTCATGAAAAGTAGAACATAGACTTAAAGGGACCTTCCAGTGTGTAAAAACACAGTTCTCTTTTCTCGCCCTGCATTGCTAACAGTCACCAGCCATAAGCATTCCAGAATGCTCCTTTGTTGGATGATGTCAATCTAAGTCTTGAGACCTACGCAACATCATTCAGCCCATGGACCATTAAACATGAGGCTCTCCATCAAATCCCACTTCAAAGCTCTAGAGTAGAGAGAAATACATGTCATATAATGGGAAGCAGGTGTTAAAGCAAGATCCCAGCAGGCGCTCTGACTGAAGAAATTAAATAGTAATGTTTTTTGCACCTCTGCAAATCTACTACTGTAGGAATTTTAAAAAAAAGACTCTCATGACACTCTGAATAGAAGAGTTTACACACACATATTAGCACTATCTTGTGTAAAATATTCTGGATTGTTTAATGATGAAAGTTAGTGGTGTGGTGGTTTATAACATGTATGTTTGGTCAGCAGATACAGGTCTTTGACAAACCAACTAATTTACTAGTCTTATTACCAATTTTCTTTCACATGCAGATTTTTGCCTGCTTGCACAAGCATTTATTTTCTGCATGCATAGTGCTATCAGCAAGCCTTTCCAAAAGCTTGTTTGAACCACTCGATTTAGGGTGGGATATTTCGGCTCAAGAAATTGCAAACTGGCACAGGAAAATCTTGGTTCAATTCTGCTCTCTGGCCATCATTTCTTAATTTCAGGACTTTCAAACCGTCTAATTAACTTTCTGAAGACAAAAACTTCCTCGTCATTTCTAGAGATATCTAAAACAATGTCTTTGTACATTTTATCTTGTGAAACTTACTGTGCTTTCTTGCTCTTAATTGCCTAAAGGGTTAGTACATTTTAATTTGGGTCTGGAAATGGTACAGCGCCCAAGTACTTTCTCTTTTATATAAATGAATATTTTAATAGCTACATATTTTTTGCAGAAGCCTATGTAAATCTGGTTTCGTTAGTGAACAGGATGGAGCAAAAACAGAGTCCTTCATAGTTTACCTCTGCCATACGCAATGAAACGGGGTTAACTCTAAAGGTCCACTAATGTCAATAGTTACACATGATAGGGCCGATTCACAAAATGTGTTGCACATGGCCGTTAAGTGTGCCATATGTACTGAAACAATGGAATATACACTCTGAAATCCTAGATCCTTATTCATAAAATTAGGATCCAAGCTTATATCAATGTGTGGATTGTTCTTGTGACTGAAACTGCAAGATGTGTAGAGTCGTCAGCAGTCTAAGGGGCTCAATATGATGGCGGAAGGACCGCCACTGCTGGGCCCGCGGTGGCGGTCCTTCCACCATCATACTGAAAATATGAGTTGGGAATCACAATGGTTCCGCGGCGGACGAAAAGTCTATCCGTCATGGTTCTGCTAGGCGGTCCTTTCCCGCCCGTCTTGCGGAACCTGGAACCAGGGCAACATTGGATCTAATCTCAGGGCCCATGCTCACTTGCATGTGGTCCACTGCTGTCCAATTAATTTCTTGCCATATAAGTGCCATCACATAGGTGCCTACAGTGTAGTAAGAGTGTAGAAGTGCCATTTAAATATTTTTTTGTTTTTAGGGAAGCGAGGAAAGCATTTTATCTCTTAGAAAATGTTTGTATGGAAAAAATATGGAAAAAATAGAATAAGTGCACCTTTTTCATATTGTACTCTTGAATTTGTGCTGTGTATACGAAATGAGGCTGGGAGAAGCATGCATTTGCCTCAACAGCTACGTATGTCATGGACGTCCATGATGTTTGCTTTGAACTTTAATGAACTAGAAACATTCTGGAAATGTTTCATCAGACATTTCGAGCTTTGCATGCAAATTTGTCTCAATTTATAAATAATAAATAGACACACAATGAAGGGATGATCTCTGTGACCACGTATTAGTTGGGTAAGTTTGGAGATTCTTTTGGTGCAATACTCAGACTTACAGTGATCTATACTTATTTATTTGTGCGCATTCATTAGAATTTTGTGATGCTGTTTTGACTCCTAATAGCAGTTCCCTGTGGGCCAGACTTGTGTTGGGTTATCCAGTATTTGCTTTCTTCTGCCCAGAATCTAGTGTGAAATCCAATTGATTTTTGCCTTTCCATTTCCATTGGGAATAGAATCTACATTAGATAAACTGTATCTGATTTTGTTCCCATCTTGTGTTTGGTTTTCGGATTGGTCCTTTGTTCATTCTAACATTGCTACTTTGCTTACATGAACGGACTTCTGTACCGCTTCTTAGACTGGCTCTGTTTATCCCAATAATCAGACCAATAAAAAAAAAACATATGGAGGGCTGATTGTTGAGACTCTTCTCACTCCATCTTTGTGTGGAGATCATAGTCCCTCTTCTCCTACCTGTGGGTTTCTAGATAAAGCACATATGCGCAGCCAATATAGGGCTGAAGAAAGTTTGCACACCTTTTAAAGGGTTATGTTATGTATAATTGTATAGTGCACAACTGACCTGGGAGGGTATAGGATGTGCCAGGGTTGGGCTAGGTGAGGGGCCAGGTCTTCGGTATTTGCAAAATTCAAGACCTAAGGAGGAGAAAATGATGTTTGGGGCTAAGCCATTCCAGGCTTTATGAGTGAGGTAGGAGGAAGCACAACCACTGCCTCTTGGTATGGGTATTTAGGGGGATGTCCGTGAGTAGGAATTCAGCTTAGCGGAGGTGTCTGGTAGGTTTGTGGAAGATTACGCGGTTGTTGAGGCCAGTGTTGTGCAAGGCTTTGTATGCTTGCATGAGGAGTTTGAAGAGTGTCTGCTTGTGGATTGGGAGCCAGGGGTTTTCTTTGAGGTGTGGGGTGATGTGAGTGCGGAGTGGGAGGTTGAGTGTGAGCTCTGAGTTCTGTGTGGTCTGGAGACTCTGGTCATTTGAGAGTTGATACCAGCATAGAGTGCGTTGCCGTAATACAGCTTGCTGATGATGAGGGTTTGGGTGTCAGTCCTGCAAGTGTTGGTGAGGAGCCATATGAAGATGTCTTGAGCATCTTGAGTGTGTGGGAGCAGGAGATGAAGTCTGTCTCCCCTAACCGGTCATGGTTAGATGGCTGTTGATTAACTTTGTGTGGGTTGTCGGGAGGCTTGTGGGTCCTGCCTGGCAATATCCATACAGCTTTCTCGTAGCATATAAAATTATTTGAGGTAGCATAACAAAATCCCACTAAGATCCTTCAGTGCTATTATTAGTAGTTTGGGCATTGCAAGATACTGATAGTACCTCTGCAGTGACAACAGTAGCATCAGCATTTCAAGCCAAATGCAACAAGAAGGATGAAAAAAGAACAATTGATGGACAGAATGCAGAACAATGTCATACATTCACCCCAGTCTAGAGATCTGGGCCTAAATCCATCGTTTTTTTTCTCACCGTACCATTCCAGTTTGGACCCAGCCATATGCAAATCAGTCTTGACCCTGTGCCCAGGATTCTTGTTTCCGGTCCGGGGAGGAGAATAATGGATTCAACCCAAATCTCTAGACTGGGGGTGAATGTTCCATCTATTGTTTCTTTTGCGCATTTCAAGCCAAAGCAGGAGTCCCCACCCCCACCTAAAAATAAAAGCTTATGGTGACCTTCCCAAAGGTGATCCCAGCCATAGAATTCGAAGAAAAAGACTTGTATGCGATAACCCATTTTCACATCAACTGCCACTGATAATGGAACTGCCACTGATAATGGAAAGCATTATATTGTCATTGTAAAATGTATTTATATAGCACTTACTACCCCTGAAGAGGCATTTAAGCACTATATAACGAGTAACACGCTACTGAGGAATCCATGGATAGAGGTAAACGGGTAATATGCTCGTGATATGTGCTTCCTTTTCCTAGTAGGATTGGTTGGTTAAGGTTGTTAAGTTTATGTTCTTGGCTTCTCATGCATATAGTCTAGTGCTTTGAAAATGAATTGAAGTTGATTAGTAAAGGCTGCAAGGGTGAGGAGTAAAACAAAAGGTCACATACATTAATTAAAACATTAACTCGCTGTCAGCTCTGCAAAAGCTGCAAAACCAGTTACTTACAGGCAAGTTGGATGGGATGAAGTTTGTGATCAGTCCTGTGGAGCGGAAGTGCTGCACATCACACAGATGTGCATCTTTGCTGAACTTTCATGTTCATCTATGCTGCTCTTCACAGGCACTGTAATATTTGTTAAATCCATAAGATATATCTGTTTTGGTCTTGAGAAAGGAAAACGCCCCAAACAAACATATTTATTTCAAGAGTGGAACAGGGTGGACAGAACATTTTCATAAAGTAAAAAAATTGCAATCCTTACGAAAGAAATGTCTTCTTGCACTTGTGCCAAATAGTTTGGATTCGAGAAGAAAAGGAACATTGATCGAGTGCCTCGCACAAACCCGTCATGGGATGCGATGTTCTGTGAGCGAAAGAAAGCTGATTATGAGAGGCACAGGCTGTGAGGATCAGGAGAGGGCCCCGGAGCGCCATAAAGTGCCCTGCTGCCACGTGCCACGTGCAGAACTGGCGCCATCACTCAGGAAAGCATCTTATCGGCAGCTTAGAAAAACATCCGAAAACCTGTTTCACTTTGAAACCACACTCTTCACAGAGGAGCCAACGCAAATGGTCATATTCTCTTGAGACACAAGGAAACAGTGGGAGTGGTTGCAAGGATGTGAAATAGCCCATGTTGTTGAAATTAGTAATGTATGGTTGTGCATGTATGCTTTAGGGATGTAAAATTCGTATAATTAATTTTTAAGGGTGCCTTAGTAGCAATCTTCAAACGGCACTACGGCCCACATGCATCAAGCATTTTTGGAGTCGCAAACGGTGCGATTCCTTAAAATCGGCCGTTTGCGATTCCAAAAGTGCTTGTTGGGATGCATGAAGCAATTTTAGAATTCGTAAAATTTTTGCGAGTTCTAAAATTGCGATTGCTTTTTAAGAAGTCGCAGATGTGCGATTTCTTAAAAGCAATGCATCATTACTTTTAAAAGTGCAAAATCGCAATTAGGGTGTCAAATTTACCGAGTGTTTGAACCACTCGGTAAATTTGGAAAAAGTGTTTAAAATGCTGAAAATGTTTTTTTTTCAACATTCATGTTTCACACACACATGTCCTTAGGACATGTGTGTGTGAAACATGATGCGAAAAATACATTTCAGGGGTGCATGGGGGGGGTCATTTGGACCCCCCCCCTGCACCCATGAAATTTTCAAAGTGCCACTCGCAATTTGCTAATGCCTTCCCATTTACTCCTATGGGCCTTTTGGCCCATAGGGATCAATGGGAATTGCGAAAATTAACTTAAGAATTCGGTATTTATTTGGGATTCGGTGAAAATTGCGATTTTTACCGAATCACAAATGAATACCGAAAATAATGATGCATACCATTTTGCACTTCTTAATTTGCGAATCCTTATTTTTCGCAAATTAAGAAGTGCAAAATGTCTCAATGATGCATGTGGGCCTATGTTTTAAGGCTTGATTACAAGTTTTCGTAGTCCATCAGACCACCAAACATCGCGGTGGCGTGGCGGGATCCGCCGCACTGGTGTTCCGACTGCCATATTACGAGTGCGGTGGTCTCACCGCCACAGGGCTGCCGCAACCGCTGGGGGTCTGTGATCCCTTGGCTGTGGTGCAGCAGTCTGGCCCAGCAATTAGCTGGCGGGGCTGCTGCAGGACTGCCAAGCATATTATGAGTTTACCCCCAGCCACACTTTTCATGGTGGTGATGCCACCATGAAAACCCACCATGAAAACTGTGGTAGTAAGAAAATTAAGGGGGCCCAGCTGGGCCCCCTGTTGCCTCTGGGCCATGGGATGCATGCAGGTGGGCACATAGTGTGCCCCCGTCTGCATGCATCCCCAGTTCCCCAGTTCCTTGAACAGGAACATGCAGGAACATGCTTTGGTGCTCACCTTGTGGTGCCTTTCTAACAGCCACCGCCGTGGGACCACCAAAGCACAGTCCATCAGACCACAAATTAACTCATAATCTGGCGGGCATTGTGCGGATGAGTTCGGCGGTGTGGGAGCACGGCGGCCCACTCCTACACCCCCAAACTCGTAATCAGGCCCTTAGTCACAATGCAGAGTTGACTGCAAATTGCGCAGAAATGTACTTGCAGAAGGCTAACGTAGCAGATATTGGGGGTCAAACGAACGGTTAGGGAAATGCAATGCAAGTAAGCTCTCCAAACTTCCATTTGCAGCATTGTGCATATTCACAAATAGGTACACATGGATCTACACTTTTCAAACATACATTGAAGAAGCAGTAGGTGGTTGCAGACAGTGTTGAACAGGGCACTGTTAATCACCAGTTTCAATGAGAGTGTGTAGGAAGGTAGGAAGGCATTTCATAAAAAATTATTGCACTAGGAAAAAAATAACGTGTTTTGCAAATTACGCTATAACTTTTCAATACATACGAGGAATCTCCACAATGGGGAATCCCTCCAAAAAGTAGCCAGAGGGTAAGCTGGTATTGGAGAACGATAATCTAGGCAGGGGCGTAACACAGACCCCCGCAGCCCACGCGGTGCGGGGGGGCCCGAAGCACTGCACTCTGTCCTGAGAGCTCCTAATTGAGCCCAGAGGGGGCCCCTCTACATACCTTGCAGGGACGCCCCCTCAGTTTTCGTTACGCCAGTGGATCTAGGGTAAGTAGGTGTTTGAGAAGGAAGTTGTCCAAAGGTAAGCAGATGTATGAGGCAGAAGTAGCCCTATGGCAGGGTTCTCCAGAGTCAGTCCTGGAGTGTTGGATCCTTGCCAGATTCTTAGCATATCCCCATTCAGATAGATGTAGCTATCTTAAAAATCTGGCATGGATCTGATCCATTAGGACAGACTTTGGAGAACCCTGCCCTAGGGAAATCAAGGGTATGAAAGGGAGCTGCCCTAGGTTAAGCAAGCATATGACATTGAAGTTAGGTCAATTGTAAATTCCCTTCTTGTATGATGTTCTGATATTTCCTCCTTCCGACTCATGTTGACGAATTAATTCGCAAATAGTTGAATTGGATGGTTAAGATCAGCATACTGTTTTACAAAGTTATTTATATTACATTATATTTATTATATCATTTATGAGGTAATTTAGATTATATTGTAATTTATCATATACTTTATTTTACATTGGGAATTAAGGATTATAGTTTCAGTTTATTGTTAAATAGGTGCCAATACTGTAAAATGGTGACTATTTCTAAATGAAAAGAATGGAAAGGTTTGCTAAAAAGATAATATTTAACACCTTGAATGCTATGGGGATTTTTCTCCTGTGCTGTAACTTTACAAACACCATTATTCATGACGAGCTGGGATCGTCATGAGCATAGCAGGAGGCTACTGAATGACTAGCCCAGCTCGTCATGAGCGTGGAAGGGGTTAAATGTCACTCTCACAGTACTTAAAAACATAAACAGTGAATAGTAAAAGAAACAAAACGTATACATTTTTTTTCTGACAACAAGAGTATGTATGCTTTAACTCCAGTGAGAGGCTTCTCGCACCAGATGTACTGAGTTGTTAACGGTGGGATTGTGTAGCCCACAAGACGACGTACATTTATCAATAATGGTAAAAAACATGACTTATCCATTATTAAAACTGGAACAGCTTCTTCATGAATACCTGGCCCATTTTGTTTTTTTCCCCTAATGTCTGTAGTGCAAACGTACTTCTTATCTGGTAAGAAATCTTAGCAAGGTAAGAGATCTAGGTTAGCCACTCTCATGACCAAATTCAAGCTTTTGTTTCATATCTTTTGATTACATTTTTCAAACATTATAAATATATCCAAGCGACTGTATGTCGTAGGTCAAGCTTTCATTTTCTACAAACCTATTCAATGTCCTATGCATATGTATCAAGTTAAAGCATGAGTTTGTCAAGTTCTTTGGTTTGGAGGCCAGCACACTGTTGACCCTTATCAGACTGGTCATGGTTGTCTCCATACTCCTCTGTCATTCTGTCCTACAGTGCATTCTTTTCTCTTCTTGCTGTGGTACTCTTGGGTTTAACTTACCAGATGTGCCCTTAACCGTGGAGAGGATCTTTGATCTTTGGGGAATGCTCCAAGACATGAACTGATGGGGTTAAACAGGCGGGTTTGGTTCTGTTTGTTGGATCTTTTTCAGTTTGTCAGTCCCATTCTGCCAGCCTGTTAATTTTTCATCTTGTTGTATTGTACAGTGCCGCATCTGCATTACTTCCACTATCTCATCTAGCCTGTACCTAAGTAGGCTGGCAAATCATTTATGTTTGATAAACTGACTGTATCCACTTCTCCAATGTATGCTTTTTTACCACAATATAAAATGAGAAATTAATTATGAGTTAAGATATTTTTAAAAGGCCTCAGTTTAAACATCCTAATTGGGCCTTTTTTTTTTAATATCAATGCACAGCTCTTGTAATAGTTGTACTCTCCCATTTTATCACCTGCGATCTTGCCCCGCCATCTTATTTTGGTCTGGTAGTGTAGGGCAGCTTGTTTCTTTAATTGACCAAGATGACTTAGTACCACCAAGATTGAGCCCTAATGATGAAGCGGTGGAAAATTTAACCCTCCTTTACTTCCGCTTATTAAACTCATCACCATATTTAAAACTAAAGTTCTCATTCGAATAATTCAAACGGTGTTAGGGCAAATGTTTTGCAGGATGGAGTCAGGATAACATCTGTGTAATTCAAATGCTCTTGCCCTCAGATCTGCAGAACTGTAGTGTGATATCATCACAGAATAATAATAAAGTTTGAAGATTGTAATTAAAATGAAGAAGGCTTAATGGGCTGTGGACATTCTTAGAAGCAGCAGCCAGACACATAGAACACCTCTGTCTATAAAGACTTGACATTATTATACATTTAAATCGTCTAGCATTCAAACAACGTTGCAATATTAAAGAAGATCTAAAATAGGTTTGTCATCTCAAGGATGGAAAGTTAAATAAAAGTAACTGCGTGACCTTCTCTAAAGCTTTAAATAAATCCCCTTCCACGATAATTTGATTGAACTGTGGGAGAGGATGTGGCGTTAGGGTCAGAGCTGTGACTTTGGAACCAGGGAACCAAGTTCGAGTCTTGGCTCAACATCCTATGAATCTGAGCAAATCACTTTAACTCCCCGTGCCTACAAAAAAAGTAGAAAAAATGTAATCTTGTGTAATGGAACTGGTGCTCATGTAAAGTGCCTACAGGTAGAGTTCGTGCTATATGAAACTGAAAGATAAAAATAATAATAAAGTGCCTTTCCAAATCACTCACCATTAGAACCCAGACCTAAATCAGAATATTTGGTTGAAAATGGGAAAGGAACTAACAGGACCAGTTCCAGAACATGAACGGGGGTTTCAACATCCGAGCAACTCTGATCATCTGAACACCAAAATGCTTTGTCAAAGTCGGCCTAAAAGACTAAAATCGGGGCCATTATTATTTGAAACTATTTTAAAAAACTAGATTTTTTCATGCATCTAACCCTTTCAACCCTCTTCTCAAGTTCAAGAGGATTATCATTTCCATGGAACAATTGATACCCATACGTTACTGGTTGCAGCTCAGGTAAGCTCCACTGTGACCTAACAAATCTTACCATTGGTCTTTTGAAAGGAAATATGAATTTAGTTAGGGTTTGCAGCTGGTTGTGCCAGTTAACATTTATGAACATGTAGTGGTATAGCACCACTATATACTTCAAGTTTATTTTATTTAATATACCATAATGTGCTTTACATTTTTTTAATATCATTTGATTAATTGTCCGTGTAAGCACCAAGGTTTGATTATTACCTCTATTATTTAGTTTAATTACATTTAAACACATTTATTATAAGGGGCAGTGTTAAGTTTGGTGTTAGGGGCAAAGTAGAGATAGAGGCTATGTAGACGTTTCAGTGTATCGATCAACTGCATTTGTATGCACAGCACTGTCACCCGAGGGGTATCTAGGTGCTGTAGTTGCTGTGTCTTTGTCGTAAATCCAGGTCTTGAGCTTCTTTGTGATGTCTGACAGGGAGCCAGGGAGGGGACTGTGCGGTAATGGAGGGGTAGGTTGTTCCAGATTTTTGGGCGATGTATGTTGGGAGTGTGGGCAAGAGTCAGTGAGGAGGTCCCGGCGCTAGGTGAAGTTCAGGTGCAGATGGGCTTGCCTTTGGCGTGCCATCAGCGCAACTACGCAGTGGCCTCTTTATGTAGTCCTGGGAGGAGCTGTTATGGAGGTGGGAGGGCACCAAGAGGGAACGGTGTCGGGAGCCGGAAAAACTGTCTGGAACTGGCGGGCCAAATCGATACGGGTGCAAATGCAAAAATAAACCACCCCAAATCAAAAAGTACTTAATGTTAAAAATTAACCCAACAAAACACAGAATTAGCTAAAGTATCCTGACCCGAGTGGGCCTGTGGGCAGTGGCGTAATGAAACTTGAGGTGTGCCACCCTGCAAAGCACATGGAGGGGGGCCCCCATTCTCCATGCCACTCAAGAGCTCTCAGGCCAGCGACCCGCCATGCTGCCCATGAAACACATAAAAACGTGCCTTCCTATGTCTTTAGTCGACCCTCTCTAAAAACCAGGACATGTGCTAAAATTGTCGAAATCTAATGGGACAGCAGGTGAAAAACCTGGACTGTCTTGGCGAATCCAGGACACCTAGTCATCCTAGCCCCTCCAGAGGTTGTTGGCTTGTGCTCATCTCTAGGAGTCAGTGCTAGTTGCGAGGCAGGGGATCCCAGTGAGGCACTGCAGCAGAAGCAGGAGCCAATAAAAAGTAACAAGAGGAAGGATGCAGCCATGGACTATCATTTAGAAGTCACCAGGGATCGCACCTGCGACACCTTGCTACCAGTGGCTCTCCCCTTGCGACCCATGGCACTCCCCTTGCGACCCATGGCAGGTTGATCAAAATGAAGAGCAGAAGGTAAACAGGTTGCCAATAAGAACTGTTTACTTTCAGAAATGTCTTGTGTCAGCCGCTTTCTGTTTTGTGAAATAAATATATTCATCCTGGCAATGTATGCTCTGAAAAACTTTCCTCCGTTGTCTTGATTGAAAAGATTAATACAATATACGATTCTTAAAATGTAAAGCCTTATTTCTCTATTCTGGCCAGACAGATAGATTCCAAATTACAATGTTTTGTAAAAGGAATAGATGGCCCTGAATAGGATGCTCCTGGTGACATGGCCTATCTGGTAAACTTACTATACATTAATACCAGTCTAAGGGCATGAGGAAGAGGAGATTGTATAGCAGAGTCAACAGAGTCAAACTTTGCAATTATAAAAACTTTTAAAAATAAATTATGTGACACCCCACCAAGTCAGCTATGCTAGGTTTGACAAAGTCCAGACACTCCTGACCTTCAAGCCAATAGCAGTTTGCATTTTGAAGATGTTATTAATTTCCCTCATGTATGAGGTTGGAAATCCCATCATTCAGTGTGCTTAGCTGAAGAGGTGTAAATGGCTGAGGGTATCACACTTGCTAAATATCAGTCTCGCATAAATGCACATATTGACTCCCTGCCTCTCTCTAGAGTATGCACAAGCACAGCCTGACCATTTGGAACTTTATGATTCTGATTGTACGGAGTCAAGGGATGCCTACCCGGGCTTGAGACTGGGCTACTATGCTTCACAGGTAGGAAAAGACAATGAGGAGACAGTGAGGCAAGGGAGAGGGCAAACATGTGCGGGAAATAAAGAGCATAAGGGAGAAGCTGAGTGAGAAAGAGACAGAAGAACAAAGAATGGAATAGACAGGCAAAGAAAAAAAATAGACTTATAGAGGGATATTGAGGAGAATATTGAAAGAGACTGAGAAAGGGAGTCAGACGACTAAACAGGGAGCAAGAGAGAGTATGAGAGAGATAGAGGAATATATATGGAAAGACAGAGAGGGCAAAGCACGGCACGAAAGTGAGCCTGGGTTAAAGAACAAGAAAGTGGAAAAGATAGAAAAAGAATACAAGCATGAGAGACGGGTACACGCATACAGTTTCTAAGCACTGTTATTAAGGTTCCAACTCAATGCCAGTATTATCGATTTTCAGTTTGTTTAACTCTTTTGTTATAGTGCTGGCATTTCGAGGTGAAATAAGTGCATAACCTTTAGATTAGCAATAAGAATAAGCACACATATACACATAAGTGGGTGTGTTTTCATTGTGGGCAATGAGGACCTACGTGTTTTGCACATGACTGCAATCCCTTCCTTATGTTATGGTCATTGAGACCCTCATCTGTCTTCAGCTGTGCACCTGATAACACTTAAATTAAGTGCCCACGTGCTGCTTTCAAGCTGAACAAGTTGAATCAAAAGAACTGGACACTCTGACAAGTCTGAATCAGAGCTTTGAGTACCAAGATATTAGTAAAGGAAAAGCCAATAGTGCACATTGTATGTGGGAGCTATTCTGTTGCTAAAATCTGCCATCTATCTGCGGAAGCGGTCAATAAAACCTTCTTGATAATATTGTCCAAACTTGGACCCCATAGACTCCTCAAGTCTGAAACTGACTCAGGCATCCATGACGTCACCAGCAGGTGTTTGCCAAAGCGGAATTGCGCAACGACCTTAGGAGCATGTGGTAACAGTAAGCTCATCCAATCATGTTGGACGAGTCCCTCGGGTGCGTGCTGAGATAGACGTCACAGGGGGTTGACTCACGAGTGGGACGAGGTCTTGTTAGTGAAACTGCTCTTCAATACTTATTTACACGCTTTCCTTGCTGAACACAGGGCAATGATTTCTAAAAGAGTTGCTGCTTTTATTATTTGTTTTATAAATTGTTTATAGGTGTGAGTTTTTAATGTGGTGTGAAATATGCTTATAGTTCTATTTACAATCATATATTGAAAACTGAATAAAAAAATAAAAAAAACTGGTCGAACATCTAATTTGACTGGTAGGAGCCAGAACCCTGCCTGCGTGATGGTATGTCCCTCTATTGTCCTTCTTCTATTACTCTCTACACAGTCCTTCTGTCCCCACTCTTCAGTTTCCCCACTCTGCCTGACCCCTTCCCTTCCATCAGGTCTCTTGCATCTTCTGTTCCTCGCCCTCCTGTCCTCTTGGTCCACTAGTGAGAGGGAGTCACCGGCCCTGGCACAGAGATGTGCCCTTTGGTCCATGAGCCCTGCAGGAGGGGCCTTACTGAGACACTTCTCGCTCACCCCCCCCCCCCCCCCCTCCCCGCTCACTCCAGTGACCTTCGTTTCAGGATCCACTGCTTATTCCTGTCTTTTCATCCAGCCCGACAAAAGCTGTTTAATGAAAAGTTCCAATTTGACCAGAATTGCGTTATCAGGCAGCATGACAATATACAGCGCTGCCTGCCTCACTTCGGGTGTTTCTAAACGCTGTAAATAATGAGTGACGGCATTATCCAGTGTCATGATTCTCAATTTACCTGCCTCGGAAGGATGTAGAGACAAGTGGGCCTCACAAAGATTCAGGCTATGAACTGCAGGTCACTGAAGTACCATTGAGAAAGTTCTTTTAAAAGTAGATATAATAAAACGTATGCAAACATTGAAGATACCAGGAATCTCCCAATCGGAGTTTTGCCTCCGTTATGTTTCAGCAAAAAAGACGTGCGGAAATGCAGCAGGTGGAAACGATACATTGAATAACCATATGTGCGGATTTTGGTGCAGAAAGCTTCAAAATCCACAGTTATTTCCTTTTATCGGGGGAGAACTTGTAATCGGTGCTGTTTGTCCCAGCTGCTAAAATCAACCCCGGGACCCAGTGGCTGTACTCACAAGTTGCCGATAACACTGTCCCATGGCCATTGGGGTACTCACAGGCTGCAGACAGCACCCCTTCCCTCCCCTCCCTTTCCCCTAGCAGAAACTGTACCCACAGGACGCCTTCCTGTATCCCCTGTCTGTGCCGTACTCACATGGCCCCAGCCCCCCAGCCAAAGCTTCTGTCTGTAAGGGTAGGGTTATTGTGGGTGCTCACAGGCGGGCAGTGTGCGTCCTCTGGGCCCATGCCCCTCTGTACTGCCATGGAGCGGAATACAGGACTGAGCGCACAGGTGCTCTCCCACAGGGGGAGGGAGGGCAGAGAGGAATGCCCTGCCTCGTGCAGAATAACTTGCCCTGTCTTGACGCAGAACGGAGTGAAACCTTCCGCATAATCAGCCTTCCACCACAACATAATCCTAGTCCCCCAAGCCCCTCCCTACCCCGCCTCCACCCCAAGCAGAAAGATCACTGGGTTAACACGCGTGCCAGGGCTGGCTTTAGGGCAGTGCGACCGGTGCGGCGGCACCGGGCTCCAAGCCTGGGGGGCGGAGGGGGCAGGGGGTGACGTTATTTGCGCTCTTACCAAAACGTGGAAATAAAGATGGACATTGGAGCTCATGTGGTTGCAGTTGGAGAGGTGTGACATTCCGAGCTCAGCGGGGTTACATCCTTTCTGGAACCGGACAGGCCCTCAAAGACATCTTCTCTGACTCAGGAGATGTCGGACGGCCCTCCCCAGAGCAGTTTTTCAAAACAGGAGACAGCACTGGTCTTTACTTGAGCGACAGTCAAAGAAAACGGAGGAACAGCACCAAGAAGGAGAACAGTGCTTCCGCTCTTGTATGCAAGCTTCCTGTGTCGCTCTGCAATAGTTTCCTCTTGTGAACAACCTTCTCATGGATGTATCTTTTCATGTGTTTTCATGTGCACAGTCTGCATGTCTCTCTTTTCAATGGACAGCTTTCCCCTTTTTCACTGCTGTACGGTTCTATTGTGTCTTCATTTACAGTGGTGCCCTAAAGAGCACAGCCTGCTAGTGCCACCTCTCTCATGCTGTAGTGTAGTCAAGGTGTCCAGGGCCCTAATTCGAGGAAGGAAATGGGCCTGCCAGTTGCGGTATGAACTGTAAGCTATAATATACATTCCAACAGAGCCGATTTTTCTCCTGAGACTGGCTTCATTTTAGCAGTCTCCCACCTAAAATTATCTGTTTAAATGTATTTTAAAGGGGAAAATAACATGCCCTGATTTATTTTTCAAAATTCCCCTCTTAGTAGTGTTGAAATGTTGGCATGTATCAGGGTTCACTGGGCCTTTGGAAACTGGTGCCAATGCATCTGCTGCACCAGTGGAATCTATGTTCATGCCTGCTGGGTTCAGTCTGCCCCCATCTCTACACTGTTGACCTCATCTCTACAGAATGCCCTGTCTCTCTTTGTACCCCTCTTCTGGTGTACAGACTGTTTGTGTGTCTTTACACAGCTATCCCGACATATGCAGTCTGCTTCTTACACTTCTGTGCTGGTGGGTACAGTCAACTGGTATCTCTTTAGATGGCTGTTCTAGTCTGTACAGTCCGATCTATTTATGCTGTTTCCCTCGTGTGCGCAGTCTGTTCTGGCATGTTTGACACAGCTGTCCAAATGATACAGTCGTGTCATTTGACAAATCTGAGTGGCCAGTATAGAAGATGCGGCCTAACAGAGCTGCCAACTTTAGGAACTGGGGAACAACGTTCAAGTCTCTTGCTAGTTCTAGTTCTCTCCTTAACTCAAGTCTCTCTATATTCCCTTTGGGGTCTGTGGTCGTTTTTGTAAAGTTCTGATGCACAAAGGCCTAGGCTTCTAAACCTTTCACTTTGGGACTTCTACGCTCAAAATGTCAATTTTTTGCATTTCGATTTCAAAGTCTGACTGTTCCAAGCAGCGTGCACTTGGCTTTATTTCACACAGTCTTGCACCTGTCACTGTGTGCCACACAATGCCTTGCAGCAGAGAATGCTTATTGACTCTGCTACTCTATGTTCTACTCTTTCCCCCTGTACTGTGTGCCTCAAGATTAAATATGTTTCCTATTTTAAGAAACACAATAAATACTACATTTTAAATGTTATCCGCTCGGATGGGAACAGCATAAAGATCTCAGCCCACAAATAAGCATGAAATCAGCACTGGTATTCTGCATGTGTTTAACCCCTCCACTGCGACGCCGATTTTGCGGAAGTGCGTCACTTCCGCAAAACGGGCGGGGCCTCATCGGCCATTGGCCGACGGCAGCACCAGCGAGGTAGCGTTGCCATCGGCAGCATGGAAGGGGTTAAGGTAGGGAAAAAATGTTGTGTGGAGGGGCGCCAACAAAGATTGTGGTACTGGGGCGACTCTAAAGCCGGCCCTGACGCCTACTTACAGAGATCCCAGTAAATTCACATCCCAGGCCTGTAACTCTGGGGCCCCCATCCTTGTCCCGGCCTGGCTCTGACTGAAGAGAAACATTGTATCTTGTTACTTTGTTTCTCTTCAGTCAGCGCAAGGAGCTCAGAGCAGGCTGCAGACTGCAGCTGCTGCTTTCGAGCATGTCTCTGTCACAGCACTCTGCAGATGAGCTGAGCTGAGGGGGCCCCCTTCATGTACTGGACACGGGGGCCCGCCCGCACCGCAGGGGCTGCGGGGGGGGGGGGTTTGTTACGCCCCTGCCTGTGGGCAGCAGGAACTATGAGGGCAGAAGTGACTGGGAGCTTTTTTATTGTATTCATGTACAAGGATCTTGACAAAGATTTAATGCTTCTTTTAGCTGTGTATATATTTGTGTGTTTTTATGGTGCCATGATCTTGATTAAGATTTAATGTTTTTCTCATTTATGTATATATATGTGTGCTTTTATGGTGTTTTCTAAACACCGAATAAAGATTCTTGAAAATGAAATGACTGGGAGCTTGGTCCCTAGCTCTTGGACCTATTGTGGCAGCAGGGGAGAGACACGATGTAGTGGTAAATTATATTGAATAATAGACACCAATTATAATAATACAGCATTGTGGTATATATAGTCTTTGCATTGTTTCATTTTTTAAAGTATATATTTAAAGTAAAGTAAAGCCCACATTTGTAAAGCGCACAATCACCCGTAAGGGTCTCTAGGCGCTGGGGGCCGTCAAGAAGATTAAGCGAGCTATTGCCCAGAGTCACATGGTGCTGGGCTAACCTGCCGCCGGAGCCGGGGATCGAACCGTGGTCCCCAGATTCCAGCGTCAGTCGCCCTGGCCGCGGCGCCACACCTCTCCCACGTAAAACAGGAGTAAAACAGTGATAAATCTTCAATGCAGTACCTCCTTACATTTGAACAGTTCAGGTAATATGCTGACATCATGATGTGTTTCTTTCTTTAAAGGTCATCCTTATAACTTAAACTTGTTATATTAAATACACATGTTGTTAAAGTAGTGGTAGTTGATGTAGTGGCTCAGATGTAGTGACAGTATGAGGCAATGTACCAATAGACAGTCATATGAAATTACTTCATCTTCTTTTCATTATAAAAAGTAGTTTCAGAAAAATACAGTGCCCCATCATTGGATCAAAGGTTGTTGACATCACTTGCTTTTAAAGCTCTGGTAATCATACACAGAGATATTTACCAAAACATTCCTGATGTTCTAACAAAGAGGTTTGAAAGGAATGCTGCTAACTGTGCCCAAATGTATCTACTCACAGTTGCAAGAACTAGAATGGCCTCATATAGGGATAATGTTTTCTTAGTAGCAGACAAGGCCCTTTTATTACAAGCTTACCAGCTGGATTCTCCTTTGAGTCAGTCAAGCAGTTCCTTCAAATTATCGCCAAGAAGATTTGGTGTCCGAGCACTTTACAGCTGCCACCCTAGACCATAAACACTCTGTGTGTTCCCTGTTTCTTAATGGTGATACAGTGCTTGCTACTCGGAAGCCTGTTGTAAGATACTGTCAGAGACTCGTCATTACTGTCTTGCTCCATATTGTCTAAAGTGATAGGATCTGATTAAGAACTATCTCCTTCTGAAGTTCTTAGGAGGGCAACAAGTGCACCCCTCTAGTTCCAGATACACCACCAAAGAAGAAGGAGAACTATTTCAGTGTTGTAAGTATTGACACAGAACATGTGCATCCTACAATATCATGAAAATAACAAGTAAGGGAGTTTCACAAGTGGATTCGTACTCCCTAGTTAAGCTTGTATAAACAAAATGAATCCACCTATAGTTCTCAAAAATGTTCCCTACATTGGTGGGGAGCACTTAGTGTTTTTAAAATACCCCTCACACACCAAAAGGACCCTTGGTGTCATGCTTCATCATTGGGGTCTTCGCACCCCTCTACGGGATGTGGCGTGCTGCAACCTACGACTGCGCGGGAGCACTTATTACAATGACTATGCGTGGTGCGTGTGAGGGTTTGATGTGAGTCAGTGGTGGGGTTATAAGTGAGTGGAAAGTTAAAAAGTGTCTGGCTTGTGGGGTTGAACTAAAAATCTTTAATAGGCCCCTGGGCTGGTACTATTAAAAATGTGAAGTGCGAGGTGTCTATGTAACGTTATGTGCACCACCTCTTGTGTGCGTCGACATGTTTAGGAGATCAACTCCTTCTTCAGGACGGGGTGCACAAATCCCCACCTTACTCACGCTTCACTATGTAAAAATGTGGTTGATATTTACAGAAAAGTGAAAATGAAAATGAAAAGCAGGCTACAATGTACCCACTGCAGAAAATCCAAAGTAAAATGCTAATTGCATTGCTTGTCTTATCAATGTTGTAAACCTCATGAGCCTTCTCACGTTGGGGGTGTCGTGCCAGTCTGCAATGAACTCAGTAGGAGTCAGTATCCATGTGTCCCCTCAGCGGAGCCGCGTGAAGGGACACATGGTTACCTACTCCTACTGAGGGGTATTTTAAAAACACTAAGTGCTCCCCAACAATGTAGGGAACATTTTTGAGAACTATAGGTGGATTCTTTTTGTTTATACATCCTACAATATCTTCAGTGTGCCCCAAGCTCCATTGAAGGCATGGCTGAAAAAATCCATAACAAATCCCTTGTATGCTAACTTTTGCTATGCACACTCAATCAGTGAGCACTTTTTTAAAATGAAAATATCTTAAGGACAAATAACAACAGCAGAGATTCTTCAAGTTCTGAAATGGTTATTTTACACTAATTGTATGAATTTGATGTCACCGCTTAAGACATTTTCCAGGGGTTTTCTCGTGGTTTTTAGGTTTCCCCTGCATAACACTTGTGCTGTGCTTACAAAATCTGTTACAAATAAAAAAGAAAGCTAAAAACGTGCTAAAAGCCCACCCATGACTTACCTTTACTTACCATTGTTTGGCTCCCATGTCACTCTAGTGTCCTTTCTTCCTGTTCTCCTTATGCCTCCAGCTTCCTCCTAGGCTTCACGTCCTAATTTTTGCTTTGGAACTTGGACCAAGTATTGCTACCAGTGGCCAGTGTCCTTCCACTTGTAAAGTTATTTTATTTTTAAATTTCCAGAGTAGCATCTTTAGCATCTGTACGCCCTTTGTTGCTTCCCCGTCCCTCACACCACCTCACTCCCATCGCTGCTTGCCACTTCCCCACCTTGTCGCAAGTTGGCTCCTTCATACCTCCATCGTAGCCTGTTTTTATAGAGAGCAAACTCGACCAGAAGGTCTTGGAGCGCTTCACATGAGCATCAGTTACATTATAGAAGGACCCATTCATCTTTGACGGGAAAGTTACGAGATTTTTTCGGCACCCACATTTTGTTCATAGCTTGTCATTCCTTCAACCACATCACTCCCGTTGGTCTTCATCGTGTGGTTAGAAGCCATGTTCTTTCGAACGCACGCCGTTCATGTGTTTTGTGGCATCACAACGCATAGACAAAGGGTGTTGGTATCTGTCCATGCAGCAATTGTGTTCAATGCTTGCAGATGATGTGATATGGTTGTGTTTACAAGCACACTTTCAGCATGTCTTGGGGCGGGTTCAAGATGGACAAGTGTGCTTTTACATGCACATGACTTCACTGTATGCACAAATAAAATGTGCACAAATGGGAGGTGTATTACTGCATGGGTCTCTGCCTCTACCCATATCCTGGGGCTTTTGCACTAACCGTTCAAAGACATAAATTGTTCACAGCTGTGAAGCCAGTGTCAGTGTTCTGGACAAACTGTACCGCAGACATAATAATATTGTTCTCCAGAACAGAGCCACTACCCTTGCTTGCTGCATCGCCATGGCTACGTCTATGCGTCTATGTCTACAATACTGGCACACTCACCACCCACTCATATTGGTGGTGTCTTAGGTCCAGGCATTTCCATAGCACCCATCTTCTGCTTTATCCATGACAGTGGTGCGCTCAACCTCTGCTTCTACTGCCGCAAAACAACTGCCAACCGCAGTTACTAATCAATCCACACACACCGTTGCAAGCCAGTAACACTGAGTTCGAAACATCCAACCAGATGCAGCTACAGCACACACCAAAACTAATTTTCTCACTTGTAAAAAACTTTGACAAAGCTAATAGATTTTGGATAGAAGAAACATACAATTTGCCAATGCTTGTTTTCCCCCAGTAAGCAGCTTCTGCCAGAAATCCTACCTCTTTCATCTTAGTTAAAACATCACAATGTTGCATTGTAGTGTTGTGATTGGGCACCATGGTTTGTCGCTCAGACTGGGACCGGGAGGCTTTTCATGTTCCTCACCAGGCTGTGTCATGCAGCCTGGTGGGAAAGATACAAAGTGCACCGCACTGCATGGCTGGCCCAGGAGTGCTGGTCAAGCAGTCGGGTGCACTTGGGGAGTGCAAACCACTCCCACCCCCACTGCGCTGCTCCACCCGCCCAGCGAGTCACTGACTTCCATAGGACATATACAATGATAATAATAATTTGGTTTTATCATTCTATTTTCCTTTTGAGCAGTGGGGCGGCGCTCATCCTCCTTAGCGGAGGAGCCATCACTGCTCAAAAGGGCTCGTCACGTTCTGCGAGGTGGAGGAAGGGGCTCAATTTGCATTACTCCACTGTGAACATTGAGACTAAAACTTCAACTAAAAGTTAACCCCTATAGTGCTGCCGTCGGCCAACGGTCGTCCTGAGCACTACCTTGCCAGTGCTGCGTACGTCCGCTGGCCGCACCTGTTTCTTCGAACGTTCAGCACTGGCGCAGAACGTTCGAAGCAACAAACGGGTTAGTAAGCACATGAAAGACCCTTTTCGGTGGATTCAGCCTATAATGAATTCCCTGTTTCTTCGTAAGTGCTGGTTAACTGTGAAACTGGATGTGTTACTTTGTCACAAGGTAATTTAACAGTTTTCCTCACAACATTATAAGTGGATGGACGTTGGCAATCTGTTTTTTAACAGCGACTTAAAAAGAGATGGAACGTTCTCAATTTTTTTTATCTGAGAATCTACATGAAGAACCTTTTTTAAAAATGGTGGATTATCATCATGGTATTTGGGCAAACTATGGAAAGTGTATGAAAATAAACCTACGCAACTTCGTACGTCACTAATTCACATCACCCCCAGTAAGTGCTTACACTTACGCTTACCAACTAATCACGGTTTTGCTGATATGCCAGCTTTGTTGACATTACTTGAAAATTAATTTCTACATAGATACTTTAGCAGCATTTCAATTTGATTCATTCATTGAATTGTAACAGTAACCTTCACAGACAGTGGATTATAAGAGGTGGAGTCTGCTTTTCACACTTGGCTCTATATTTCAATTAAAACCAGTCAGTTGAGACCGAGCATAAGCATTTTCTAATTTGCAGTGTTATTGTCACCAGAATGTAAAGTACGGCTACTGGCACCACAGTGCACCCCTGTTAGGTGTGCGCAATAGATGTACCGTCGCCTTACTGGTACCCCATATTTATATTTGAAACTAGAGTTGTGCAGTGGACAACAGGTGATTAATCAAGGAAATGGCCAGCCGTGCTGTTTGTGAGGTAGAAAGTAGATACCGGCAGCAGTGCATATACAAAATCTAAAACGAAAACACACAAAAAACACAAGTTTTCTTTTCAAACGCACATTAAAATGTTTATGTAAGTACTTAGTCAGATATGTTAGTGTCAGGGACTCCCTTCTTATAACCAGCAGTCACATCACAACTACATATTGATTTCTGAAAATTTGTGGGCACTTCATGGCACATAGCGCAGCTTCAAGGCGCATCACTTTAATAATGACTATCTGCATTTTGAATGCTGCTTTGCTACAAACAGAAAACCTTGCTCGTCGCTCACTGCTCATCTTCCATTCGATGTGCTGCTGCTTCTGTCTGTTCGTGTCAAGCAAGGATAGAGGCAATGTAGACGCTGGACCACGGCTAGGTTGTCCGACCAGAACACCACTTTCCTGTTGCCCAGTCCCTCCGGCCATAAATGCAGTGCCACCACAATGGGGAACAATTCCAGGACCGTTATATTTGCAGTCACTCCTTTCTTGCGCCAAGCATCCGGCCACTTCATGGCACACCACTTTTCTCCAAAGATCACCCCAAAACCTACCCTACCGGATGCGTCTGAAAATAGACATAAGCCTTGGCTGCTTTCCCAGGGAGCCCTCCATATCACGGTGCCATTGAAATTCTTCAGAAACTCGTCCCACATTTTTAGGTCTGCTTTCAACCCCGGACCCAGTCGCACTAAGTGATGCTTCTTTTTCACGCTGGCCGTAGCCTTTGCCAGCCTGCGGGAAAACACCTTCCCAGCCGGTATGACACGCGCTGCAAAGTTCAATTTGCCCAACAGACTCTGGACCACCTCAAGTGTTGCCTTACTTTTTCCAATCATTGCACTAATGTCCTGCCTCAGGTCACACACCTTGTCCGTCGGGAGTCTGGATTCCCCTCTAATGGTATCGAGTTCTATGCCGAGGAAGGTCAGTATCTGTGCAGGCCCTTCAGTTTTCCCCGGGGCTAAGGGAACACCTAAATGCTCCGTCAGGTCTTCAAAGGCTTGCAGGGCTTCTGCGCATTCCTGGGAACCGTCCCTGCCAAAAAGCAGGAAATCGTCTAGGTAGTGGGTGACTTGGGAGATACCATGCCTGGCCGTGAGGGCCCACTGAAGGAAGGAACTGAATGCCTCAAAGAAGGCGCATGAGACCGCACAACCCATGGGCATACAACGATCGAAAAAGAATGCCCCCTCCCACCTGAAACCCAGCAAGTGTTGACTGTCTGGGTGAACAGGTAGGAGGCGGAACGCTGACTCGATGTCTGCCTTGGCTAACCACGCTCCCTTACCTGTCCTCCTAATCAAGTCTATGGCCATGTCCAGCGAGCAATAGGAGACCGAACACGCCCCTTCCTCTAACCAATGATTGACTGAATTGCCCTCCGGGTAGGATAGATGATGGATCAACCTGTAAGCCCCGTGCTGCTTTTTCGGAACCACTCCTAGTGGGGAAACTAAAAAGTTTTTTAAAGGGGGTGAAGGAAATGGCCCTGCCACCCTCCCCAGGTCAACCTCCTTCCTGATCTTGTCACTCACCACCTGCGGTAAGTCCCTGGCCGATTTGAGATTCAAGGCGTCCCTGGATCCCAGGGGGCCTTTGTAAGGAATTCTAAAGCCGTCAACAAAACCATCAACCAATAACATTCGCTCCTTTACAAATGGATACACCCTGAGTAATGGTAAGATGTTCTGCAACACTATGGGAGATGGACCTTTGGCGTGCTCCGTCCCCTTTCCTGTCTGTGGAAGTAAGTCATTGTCAGTCTTATTACTGGGCTCAGTCCGTCCCCTGCCCTGTAACACTACGAAAGATGGGCCTTTGGTGTGCTCTGACCGCTCTCCATGCTGTGAAGGGAAATTGTAGCCTGTCTTATTGGTATGCTCAGTCCGTCCTCTCTGCTGTTCAGGTAACCTATTGTCGTGCGCCATCCGCTCCCTGTGGCGTGGCGGGGGAGGGGTTTTGGCCGCTGGTGCAGGCGATTGCTGCGTGTTGGGCACCGCATTTGCTGCACTCATGGGCAAACTTACACGCCCTACCCCAGGTACATATCCCATTATTGAACATTCTGCAGGTTCCTGCGTTAAAGCGTCTCGGTCCGGGTCCTTGTCCCCCCCCCCCACCCCCCCCGAAAGGGCTGTTGGAAAGACCGCCTTGGAAACTGTTCCCACTTCTGCTCATGTTCCCACTTTTTTGTGTCACCCTCGCTTTGTGTCCTATGAGAAGTTTCCCTCTTGTTATTCCCAGTCCTGCACATATGTTTAAACCAGAGCTGGATGTCCGTATGGTCCCACCCTATGTCTGGGCAGCCAGCCATGGTCTTCCTAAATTCTTGATCGTATGAGAACCAGCCCATCCCTCCGGACTCTCTTGCCCCCTGCTGGATGGAGTTGGCATACTCCATCAGGGCCTCACTCTGAGCTGGGTCCTTCTGTACTATGATAGCTGCTAATATGTTAAACGCCTCGGTCCAGTTCTCAATTGTTTTTTCGGGCCAATGCTGAAATCTAACCTTGTCCTCCTCTTTCTTCCCCATCCTCCTTGTGTCCGCACCTGCGTTGTCATGCATTAACAGAGTCAAAATGTCGATATATTCCCTCCTCCATATACCTTCTTTAGCAGCCTGGGGTACCTGTCTGGCCAGGGAACAGCCGCCTTTTGACTTCATGACAGGTCTACCCAGGCCGGCCGGTTGACACGCCCCCACTTGTGCCGGCGAGGCCCCACCCGCTGCAGGTTGAGCCAGCCCCCCTGAACCAACCCCACCACCCGAACCATTCGCCGTGCTTGATGCCGCCCCATCTATGGTAGGTGCTTGACCGGCAGCCTGCGGCATGATGGGGAGTGACACCCTGAGGGATAATGGGGGCGACACTTTGAGGGACGATGGGGGCGACACTTTGAGGAACAATGGGGGCGACACTTTGAGGAACAATGGGGGCGGCACTTTGCTGGGTGACTGGTGAGACACTCTGAGTGTTAAAGGCGTTTACAACCGGGTGGCAGGCGGCAGCACTGGTGGTCCAGCCAGCATTGGTGGCCCCGTTATGAATGGTGACCCTGCTAGCAATGGCGGCCCCACCGGCAATGGCTGAGCCCATACTTGAGTCACTGGATCCGCAGCTATCAGCCCAGGAGGTGAGGCCAACCTTCCGTGCACTGCTGCCATGTCGTCTAAAAGTTTTTGAAACAGTGCCATTAAGCCCATCATATTGTCCATTGTCTTACCCATTTGGGCCAAGTCCGTTATTCCTGCCGCTGTCTCGTGTACCACAATAGGTACCGCGGGCATCTCTACGGGCAACACGGCGGGGGGAGGTGGAGGTGGCGACGCCGGCTGATTGCTACGAGCTGGCACAGCCGGGAATTCCTTCCGATTGATCTTCCGCTTGCGAGTGGACCTCCGCGTCCCCACTCCCGAGGTGCCCGGGGCATCCGGGGCGTCCTCGAGGGCCCCAGGTCGGCCAGCCTCCTCTAGCCGGCGCGCCTCAATGACACCTTGTGCCCATGCTGGCCCTTTAGTCTGCGCGACCGCCAAGAATTCCGCCCACAGCCCATCCTATGGCAACGCGTCGCCACGGGTGCTCATTGGGATGGCTGCTACCCTTCCGGGGGCCTATTAAAGATTTTTAGTTCAACCCCACGAGCCAGGCACTTTTTAACTTTCCACTCACTTATAACCCCACCACTCACTCACATCAAACCCTCACACGCACCACACATAGTCATTGTAATAAGTGCTCCCGCGCAGTCGTAGGTCGCAGCACGCCGCATCCCGTAGAGGGGTGCGAAGACCCCAATGATGAAGCATGACACCAAGGGTCCTTTTGGTGTGTGAGGGGTATTTTAAAAACACTAAGTGCTCCCCAACAATGTAGGGAACATTTTTGAGAACTATATGTGGATTCTTTTTGTTTATACATCCTACAATATCTTCAGTGTGCCCCAAGCTCCATTGAAGGCATGGCTGAAAAAATCCATAACAAATCCCTTGTATGCTAACTTTTGCTATGCACACTCAATCAGTGAGCACTTTTTTAAAATGAAAATATCTTAAGGACAAATAACAACAGCAGAGATTCTTCAAGTTCTGAAATGGTTATTTTACACTAATTGTATGAATTTGATGTCACCGCTTAAGACATTTTCCAGGGTTTTTCTCGTGGTTTTTAGGTTTCCCCTGCATAACACTTGTGCTGTGCTTACAAAATCTGTTACAAATAAAAAAGAAAACTAAAAACGTGCTAAAAGCCCACCCATGACTTACCTTTACTTACCATTGGTTGGCTCCCATGTCACTCTAGTGTCCTTTCTTCCTGTTCTCCTTATGCCTCCAGCTTCCTCCTAGGCTTCACGTCCTAATTTTTGCTTTGGAACTTGGACCAAGTATTGCTACCAGTGGCCAGTGTCCTTCCACTTGTAAAGTTATTTTATTTTTAAATTTCCAGAGTAGCATCTTTAGCATCTGTACGCCCTTTGTTGCTTCCCCGTCCCTCACACCACCTCACTCCCATCGCTGCTTGCCACTTCCCCACCTTGTCGCAAGTTGGCTCCTTCATACCTCCATCGTAGCCTGTTTTATAGAGAGCAAACTCGACCAGAAGGTCTTGGAGCGCTTCACATGAGCATCAGTTACATTATAGAAGGACCCATTCATTTTGACGGGAAAGTTACGAGATTTTTTCGGCACCCACATTTTGTTCATAGCTTGTCATTCCTTCAACCACATCACTCCCGTTGGTCTTCATCGTGTGGTTAGAAGCCATGTTCTTTCGAACGCACGCCGTTCATGTGTTTTGTGGCATCACAACGCATAGACAAAGGGTGTTGGTATCTGTCCATGCAGCAATTGTGTTCAATGCTTGCAGATGATGTGATATGGTTGTGTTTACAAGCACACTTTCAGCATGTCTTGGGGCGGGTTCAAGATGGACAAGTGTGCTTTTACATGCACATGACTTCACTGTATGCACAAATAAAATGTGCACAAATGGGAGGTGTATTACTGCATGGGTCTCTGCCTCTACCCATATCCTGGGGCTTTTGCACTAACCGTTCAAAGACATAAACTGTTCACAGCTGTGAAGCCAGTGTCAGTGTTCTGGACAAACTGTACCGCAGACATAATAATATTGTTCTCCAGAGCAGAGCCACTACCCTTTTTTTTTTTTTTTGCAGAGTTTTATATAGCGCGAACTAGACCCGAACCGAATCAGGTATCAGAGCGCTTTACATAGATAGTACCAGTTACGTTACATGAGGACGGACACACATTCATTTTAGGCACGGGGAGATTAAGTGATTTGCCCAGAATCACAGGAGGTTTTGGCGTCGTTACGGAGACTCGAACCCAGATCCCCAGGTCCGAGGTCGAGCGCCCTAGCCGTTAGGCCAACTCCTCTACCCTTGCTTGCTGCATCGCCATGGCTACGTCTATGCGTCTATGTCTACAATACTGGCACACTCACCACCCACTCATATTGGTGGTGTCTTAGGTCCAGGCATTTCCATAGCACCCATCTTCTGCTTTATCCATGACAGTGGTGCGCTCAACCTCTGCTTCTACTGCCGCAAAACAACTGCCAACCGCAGTTACTAATCAATCCACACACACCGTTGCAAGCCAGTAACACTGAGTTCGAAACATCCAACCAGATGCAGCTACAGCACACACCAAAACTAATTTTCTCACTTGTAAAAAACTTTGACAAAGCTAATAGATTTTGGATAGAAGAAACATACAATTTGCCAATGCTTGTTTTCCCCCAGTAAGCAGCTTCTGCCAGAAATCCTACCTCTTTCATCTTAGTTAAAACATCACAATGTTGCATTGTAGTGTTGTGATTGGGCACCATGGTTTGTCGCTCAGACTGGGACCGGGAGGCTTTTCATGTTCCTCACCAGGCTGTGTCATGCAGCCTGGTGGGAAAGATACAAAGTGCACCGCACTGCATGGCTGGCCCAGGAGTGCTGGTCAAGCAGTCGGGTGCACTTGGGGAGTGCAAACCACTCCCACCCCCACTGCGCTGCTCCACCTGCCCAGCGAGTCAGTGACTTCCATAGGACATATACAATGATAATAATAATTTGGTTTTATCATTCTATTTTCCTTTTGAGCAGTGGGGCGGCGCTCATCCTCCTTAGCGGAGGAGCCATCACTGCTCAGAAGGGCTGTCACGTTCTGCGAGGTGGAGGAAGGGGCTCAATTTGCATTACTCCACTGTGAACATTGAGACTAAAACTTCAACTAAAAGTTAACCCCTATAGTGCTGCCGTCGGCCAACGGTCGTCGTGAGCACTACCTTGCCAGTGCTGCGCACGTCCGCTGGCCGCACCTGTTTCTTCGAACGTTCAGCACTGGCGCAGAACGTTCGAAGCAACAAACGGGTTAGTAAGCACATGAAAGACCCTTTTCGGTGGATTCAGCCTATAATGAATTCCCTGTTTCTTCGTAAGTGCTGGTTAACTGTGAAACTGGATGTGTTACTTTGTCACAAGGTAATTTAACAGTTTTCCTCACAACATTATAAGTGGATGGACGTTGGCAATCTGTTTTTTAACAGCGACTTAAAAAGAGAGGGAACGTTCTCAAATTTTTTTATCTGAGAATCTACATGAAGAACCTTTTTTAAAAATGATGGATTATCATCATGGTATTTGGGCAAACTATGGAAAGTGTATGAAAATAAACCTACGCAACTTCGTACGTCACTAATTCACATCACCCCCAGTAAGTGCTTACACTTACGCTTACCAACTAATCACGGTTTTGCTGATATGCCAGCTTTGTTGACATTACTTGAAAATTAATTTCTACATAGATACTTTAGCAGCATTTCAATTTGATTCATTCATTGAATTGTAACAGTAACCTTCACAGACAGTGGATTATAAGAGGTGGAGTCTGCTTTTCACACTTGGCTCTATATTTCAATTAAAACCGGTCAGTTGAGACCGAGCATAAGCATTTTCTAATTTGCAGTGTTATTGTCACCAGAGTGCCGCTGACCGCGCAACACGCAGGGGAGCATGGGCGGGACAAGCGCCTTAGTTCCACACGACGGGCGAGCGGAGCCCGTAGCGCGTCACCCCCCTGAGCCGCCCTCCCCGCCAGCTGCCAATAGGGAGGGCTCTCCTGGGGATGGGGGCGTTCCCTTGTGTATAAAGCGTGCCCAGCAACTTTGCTCAGCCTCTCCTTCCCGCGCCTGGTTCCCTAGCCTCTGCGCTGATCGTGCGTCGTGTTTACGTCGTCGGGTGATTGTAAAGGTATGTTGCTACTGCTCGGCCTCCCCCCGGCCCCGTCCCTAGGCATGACCAGGTTGATGGGGCCCAGTGGTGCGACCACGGGGGGGGTTGGGGGTGGCGGTCCAGGAGTAGATGTAGCGTCAGGGTCAGAGGAATGAGCCATGGGGAGGTGTAGTCCGGGCAGGTTGGGAGCACGGGGTGGCGTAAACGGGTCGCGTGTTTGAAGCTCACTGCTCGTAGGCAGCAAATCTGCCGGTATGTATACGGTGTGTGTGCGGTAACACTTTCACTCGCGGGCCTTTACCACAGTTCCCGCATCGCGGCCCTTTCATGAACGGGATTTTTGTTTAGGGCCGAAGAATGGATGAACGGGATTTTAGTTTAGGGCCGAAGAAAGTGCTTTTAAGGTTGCGGATGTGTGGCATACAGGCTATACACGCGGCATGCGCCATTGCCGCGGCCATACAGGCTATACTCGCGGTATGCGCCTTTGCCGCGGCCATTTAAGGAGGGCGCCATACTTAAAGGATGCCAGGATTAGAGGCCGGCAAATGTTGAAAAGGGCGCCACGCTGACCTGGCAATTGTAGTGCGGCCTACGAAGGTACGCGCCATTGCAGCGTATGCGCCAGTGCCGCGGCCATGTTGTAACGTACCTGTGTACGGTTGCAAGTCAACGAGGGGGGGAGCCCACGTATTGACCGACAGTTCCCGCCTCGCGCCTCCTTTTCGGGTACGAGATTTAGTAAGGGCTGAAGAGTAGCGATCGCATTGATAGGAAAGGGCTTTTAAAGTTGCGTGTGGGGGAGGGCTATACACGCGGCATTGGTTGATCGATAGTAAAGGGTAAGACGGCGCCATGCTTGATGGGCGCCAGGATTAGATACCGCCACACTTAAAAGGGCGCCACTCTTGCCAAGGGTGCAGCCCCCATCGAAGGTACGCAGGCTACGTGAGCTCCTGCGGCCTTGCTTTATTCGTAGCTATTATCTAGAAGTACGCGCCATTGCCGCGGCCATTGGTAGGGCGGCGCCATACTTAAAGGACGCCATGATTAGAGGCCGGCACGCTTGAAAGGGTGCCACGCTGACCTGGCAATTGTAGTGCGGCCAATGCCGCGGCCATGTTTTAACGCACACGTTAAGGCGGTGTGGTGCAGCGGCCATTGCGCAATACGGCCTTTCCGGGGGAAAGTCGTAAGCCGACGGCTTTGTTTCAATTATAGTCCCCTGACTGTTTGCCCCCTTTGTCGCATCCATGAATTAGATAACACACGTATGATGGCAGAGTGGATGCGCAGGGATGGGTTCAGGCGGTAGTGGATGCTTGAGGTTAGGAGTACAGGGCAGGGCGTCTTGCTGCGGGGCTTGCAGGCTGGTCGCGTGGTATTTCCGGTAACGACTGCTGCGGGCTTGTACTCGGTATTTCCGGTACCGATCGGCGGGTTGCACGTCCTTCCACCCCCGAAGGGTTAGTGCTTCCACTTTGCTCGATAATGTAGCCGTCGGAGAAATCAATGTGGCGCTCATTCATTTACATTCATGAAGGCACGTCTACCGCCTGCAGTCATACCGTCACATAGCAGTTAACTTGTTCTACGGGACACAATTTATGTAGTGAATTCACTGTTTGGCTCTGAGGTGTAGTGGGATATTTAGCGAATTCAGATCTAACCGCTAGCACTTTTAATTTGATGCTGCTATATATGTTACACTGTGCATTGGTCTGTATATATGTCCATTTTAAATTTAAGGAGGTGCCCCTAGGGACAAACCGAAACGCTGGAAAGTCAGCAATGCTCGAGGCTCGCTAGGACTCGAATTGTATACTGCCGTCGAAATGCCAAAGCTATTTCAGGTTGCCTGAAACGGCGCGCACTGACTTCAAATGCGGAGGCCATCAGAGAGACCAAGGTAATGAGCAGTGCGGGTTGCTTTTCCAGAGTTCAATCTGGTACTTATTGGTACCCTGCAGCCCTTCCTCTTACACCTGGAAAGTCAGCAATGCTCTAGGCTCGCTAGGACTCGAATTGTATACTGCCGTCAAAATGCCAAAGCTATTTCAGGTTGCCTGAGACGGCACGCACTGACTTCAAATGCGGAGGCCATCAGAGAGACCAAGGTAATGAGCAATGCGGGTTGCTTTTCCAGAGTTCAATCTGGTACTTATTGGTACCCTGCAGCCCTTCCTCTGACACCTGGTAGGGGCCCAGGCTTTACCCAATTTTATTCAAACTGCGAAAATTTAATTGCTTCTCCTATGTCTTCCGCTGCTTGCATCCCAGAACAGGCCAGGCCTGGGTTTCAGTAGCAATCTGTTAATTCTGAGTGCTATTCAATGTAACAAGTCTCTCGTCGCGACCACCGCGAAGCGCATGGCACATCATTGTAATCCAGAGTAACTATATGGAACTAGCTATAGGGAATTGTCACATGACAGCTGGGACAAGAGTGCAGTGTACAGAACGAGTAATGGTTATGTTGTTCTTTCAGATCACGCTTGGACACGTCGCAAGGATTAGCAGCTACATAGGAGAAAGGCGTAGATCAACAGGTAATTGCAGAGGGCGAGGCCAGTTGGTCAGCACGTGGGACGAAGGGGCAGTTGGTCACAAAGTGCAATTCACATTTGGGTAATGCGGTGTCACGTAAGGGAGTTGCGCAGTGTCGGGTTTGTTTACAGGTGTGCTCGCATGTAATACGGTTTGACGATGAATAATGCAGTGTTGTTTTACATATTGCGATCGGGAACGCGGGCAAGGATTGGCAGCGGCTAAGATTTGAAAGAGATCAGCAGGTAATGCATGGGTTACGTGCAACGGTTGGTTTTATTAAACGAGGGCAGGCAGCTGCTAGCAGAACGGATGCAGGTCAGCAGATTCTGCCAGGAATGGCACGATGCCATGGGTGGGGCAGTAGACGCAGGAAGGTGTGGCACAACCTCATGTACTTTCTCATCCTTAGGAACCCGGAAGGGTAGAAGCCATCCCAATGAGCACCCGTGGTGCCGCGTTGCCACAGGATGGGCTGTGGGCGGAATTCTTGGCGGTCGCGCAGACTAAAGGGCCAGCATGGGCACAAGGTTTCATTGAGGCGCGCAGGCTAGAGGAGGCTGGCCGACCTGGGGCCCTCGAGGACGCCCCGGGCACCTCGGGAGTGGGGACGCCGAGGTCCACTCGCAAGCGAAAGATCAATCGGAAGGAATTCCCAGCTGTGCCAGCTCGTAGCAATCAGCCGGCGTCGCCACCTCCCCCCGCCGTGTTGCCCGTAGAGATGCCCGCGGTACCTATTGTGGTACACGAGACAGCGGCAGGAATAATGGACTTGGCCCAAATGGGTAAGACAATGGACAATATGATGGGCTTAATGGCACTGTTTCAAAAACGTTTAGACGACATGGCAGCAGTGCACGGAAGGTTGGCCTCACCTCCTGGGCTGATAGCAGCGGATCCAGTGAGTCAAGTATGGGCTCAGCCATTGCCGGCGGGGCCGCCATTGCTAGCAGGGTCACCATTGATAACGGGGCCACCATTGCTGGCTGGACCACCAGTGCTGCCGCCTGCCACCCCGGTTGTAAACGCCTTTAACACTCAGAGTGTCTCACCAGTCACCCAGCAAAGTGCCGCCCCCATTGTTCCTCAAAGTGTCGCCCCCATTGTTCCTCAAAGTGTCGCCCCCATTGTTCCTCAAAGTGTCGCCCCCATTGTTCCTCAAAGTGTCGCCCCCATTATCCCTCAGGGTGTCACTCCCATCATGCCGCAGGCTGCCGGTCAAGCACCTACCATAGATGGGGCGGCATCAAGCACAGCGAATGGTTCGGGTGGTGGGGTTGGTTCAGGGGGGCTGGCTCAACCTGCAGCGGGTGGGGCCTCCCCGGCACAAGTGGGGGCGTGTCAACCGGCTGGCCTGGGTAGACCTGGCATGAAGTCAAAAGGCGGCTGTTCCCTGGCCAGACAGGTACCCCAGGCTGCTAAAGAAGGTATATGGAGGAGGGAATATATCGACATTTTGACTCTGTTAATGCATGACAACGCAGGTGCGGACACAAGGAGGATGGGGAAGAAAGAGGAGGACAAGGTTAGATTTCAGCGTTGGCCCGAAAAAACTATTGAGAACTGGACCGAGGCGTTTAACATATTAGCAGCTATCATAGTACAGAAGGACCCAGCTCAGAGTGAGGCCCTGATGGAGTATGCCAACTCCATCCAGCAGGGGGCAAGAGAGTCCGGAGGGATGGGCTGGTTCTCATACGGTCAAGAATTTAGGAAGACCATGGCTGGCTGCCCAGACATAGGGTGGGACCATACGGACATCCAGCTCTGGTTTAAACATATGTGCAGGACTGGGAATAACAAGAGGGAAACTTCTCATAGGACACAAAGCGAGGGTGACACAAAAAAGTGGGAACATGAGCAGAAGTGGGAACAGTTTCCAAGGCGGTCTTTCCAGCAGCCCTTTCGGGGGGGCGGGGGAAGGGACAAGGACCCGGACCGAGACGCTTTAACGCAGGAACCTGCAGAATGTTCAATAATGGGATATGTACCTGGGGTAGGGCGTGTAAGTTTGCCCATGAGTGCAGCAAATGCGGTGCCCAACACGCAGCAATCGCCTGCACCAGCGGCCAAAACCCCTCCCCCGCCACGCCACAGGGAGCGGATGGCGCACGACAATAGGTTACCTGAACAGCAGAGAGGACGGACTGAACATACCAATAAGACAGGCTACAATTTCCCTTCACAGCATGGAGAACGGTCAGAGCACACCAAAGGCCCATCTTTCGTAGTGTTACAGGGCAGGGGACGGACTGAGCCCAGTAATAAGACTGACAATGACTTACTTCCACAGACGGGAAAAGGGACGGAGCACGCCAAAGGTCCATCTCCCATAGTGTTGCAGAACATCTTACCATTACTCAGGGTGTATCCATTTGTAAAGGAGCGAATGTTATTGGTTGATGGTTTTGTTGACGGCTTTAGAATTCCTTACAAAGGCCCCCTGGGATCCAGGGACGCCTTGAATCTCAAATCGGCCAGGGACTTACCACAGGTGGTGAGTGACAAGATCAGGAAGGAGGTTGACCTGGGGAGGGTGGCAGGGCCATTTCCTTCACCCCCTTTAAAAAACGTTTTAGTTTCCCCACTAGGAGTGGTTCCGAAAAAGCAGCACGGGGCTTACAGGTTGATCCATCATCTATCCTACCCGGAGGGCAATTCAGTCAATCATTGGTTAGAGGAAGGGGCGTGTTCGGTCTCCTATTGCTCGCTGGACATGGCCATAGACTTGATTAGGAGGACAGGTAAGGGAGCGTGGTTAGCCAAGGCAGACATCGAGTCAGCGTTCCGCCTCCTACCTGTTCACCCAGACAGTCAACACTTGCTGGGTTTCAGGTGGGAGGGGGCATTCTTTTTCGATCGCTGTATGCCCATGGGTTGCGCGGTCTCATGCGCCTTCTTTGAGGCATTCAGTTCCTTCCTTCAGTGGGCCCTCACGGCCAGGCATGGTATCTCCCAAGTCACCCACTACCTAGACGATTTCCTGCTTTTTGGCAGGGACGGTTCCCAGGAATGCGCAGAAGCCCTGCAAGCCTTTGAAGACCTGACGGAGCATTTAGGTGTTCCCTTAGCCCCGGGGAAAACTGAAGGGCCTGCACAGATACTGACCTTCCTTGGCATAGAACTCGATACCATTAGAGGGTAATCCAGACTCCCGGCGGACAAGGTGTGCGACCTGAGGCAGGACATTAGTGCAATGATTGGAAAAAGTAAGGCAACACTTGAGTTGGTCCAGAGTCTGTTGGGCAAATTGAACTTTGCAGCGCGTGTCATACCGGCTGGGAAGGTGTTTTCCCGCAGGCTGGCAAAGGCTACGGCCAGCGTGAAAAAGAAGCATCACTTAGTGCGACTGGGTCCGGGGTTGAAAGCAGACCTAAAAATGTGGGACGAGTTTCTGAAGAATTTCAATGGCACCGTGATATGGAGGGCTCCCTGGGAAAGCAGCCAAGGCTTATGTCTATTTTCAGACGCATCCGGTAGGGTAGGTTTTGGGGTGATCTTTGGAGAAAAGTGGTGTGCCATGAAGTGGCCGGATGCTTGGCGCAAGAAAGGAGTGACTGCAAATATAACGGTCCTGGAATTGTTCCCCATTGTGGTGGCACTGCATTTATGGCCGGAGGGACTTCGGCAACAGGAAAGTGGTGTTCTGGTCGGACAACCTAGCCGTGGTCCAAGCCATCAATGGTCTGACTGCCAACTGCCCGTTAGTCTTAAGTCTGCTGAGGGAGTTAGTCAAGGCTGGGTTACAGAATAACATCGAGTTCAAGGCTAGGCATATCGAAGATGTTAAGAATGTGGCAGCTGACGCTCTCTCTCGCTTTCAGCTGTCACGATTTCGAGAGGCCTGGCCGCAGGCGGGGGAGGAGATGACACCATTCCCTGCGACTCTATGGCGACTCCTTCAGTGGGGGAGCGGTTGAAGAGGATGGGATAACGTTCCCTGGCCCAGGCAACCAGGAGAAGATATGCGGCCCAGCTGAACACGTTCCGTGCAGTAACCCTGTCCCTGAGAGCATCGGCCCTGAGTACAATAGAACAAGTGGAGACTTTTGTAGTATGGGCAAGGGAGACTGGCAAGTCACATTCCTGGGTGTGCGGCCATCTGGCAGCACTTAAACATGAGACCCAATTAAATGGAGAACAGGATCCAACGGGTGCATTCGAGATTAGGGCAGCAATGAAAGGGTGGGTCAGGGAGGAAGTCAGGTCCCCCGACAGAAGGGCAGGAATTGAGTTCCCCGCTCTCCAGCGCTTGTTGGACGTGGTGCCGTCCGTCACGAATTCGGCATTCGAGGCTCAGCTTTTCTCGACAGCCTTCTGCTTGGCGTTCTTTGGCGCCTTTAGGGCCAGCGAGCTAGTGGCCAAATCCAAATCTGACAGATCAGGGAGAGCTTTAGACATGATGGACGTCTGCGCCAGGGATTCCTTAGTACTGTGGCTACGTAAATCTAAAACAGATCAGGTGGGGAAGGGCGTGTCCATCACGTTACATGCATTAGAGGATCCCAGGTATTGCCCGGTCGCCTTGGTCAGGGAGTACCTGAAAATCAGGCCTCTGCTGGCAGGCAACTTCTTGATTCATGCTGACGGCTCGCCATTGACCAAATTCCAGTTGGAGCGAGTAATGGCCACGGGGATGGCCAAAGCAGGCTTGTCAGCTACTGATGCAGGTCGGAAATTTTCCAGCCATTCATTTAGGATAGGGGCAGCTACCGCCGCATTCAGGGCCGGGCTAGGCGAGGAAGGCGTTAAGAGGGTGGGGAGATGGTCATCCTCCTGCTATCAGCAGTACATTCGCCCTTGAATATTTCTGGTCGCATAGGGGCCATGCCTAAGAGGAGCCATTAGAGCGGCAGACCATGGTACCCATGAGCATGTCAGATGTAGAGATTGTTGTGTTATGTTAGGCAAAGCCAATTTTCGTTTGTAGTGCTGAAATTTGCGTGTTTGTGTGATGAAAAGCCACTTTTTCGTTGTAGTGCAGTATTCACTTATAAATAAAACATTAATGTCAACGGTGTATTTTCTTGCAGCTGATTGTTGCGTGTGGGTGATGGGCCATTCTTGCATTTCCAGGCTGGAGCAGTGGGCGATACGCAGGAGATGGGATCTGGCCTTAGCGAAGACACGAATTCTATGGCTGGGTTTCTCTGGAATGAGATGGGGTCAGCTGAGGCGCAGGCTTGAGCAATGTCTAGCAGCACGGGGCGGTCCTCCCAACATCCTCATTATCCATCTGGGGGGGAATGATCTGGTCACAGTGGGGAGGAGAGCCCTAATAGAAGCCATGCAGAGGGATGTGACGGTTATAGCTAACCAATTGGGAGCCACGGAGTTAATATGGTCGGAGATTGTCCCCCGCAAGGCCTGGAGGGGAGCACGATCAGGGGTTGCAATAGAGCAATGCGGGAGGAGGGTCAACAGGTCCATGCAGAAATTCATGGAGAGGAGGGGCCTGGGGTTCATTAGGCATGCACTGATACAAGAAAGGACCGAGGGGTATTACGAGAGCGACGGGGTGCACTTGTCTGGGCTGGGTATGGATGTCTTTCTCCTAGACGTACAAGAGGCTCTGTCAGCGGCAGGTTGCAAGTAACTGGATAGGTGGGGGGCTCTGTCATCGACGTGGGCCTCCTCCAGAGCTGTGGCGGAGTACAGGGCGACCTGGAAGCAGATGGACAGTAGGGGTACCTCTGCGGCAGAAGGATACAGTCTAAATACCTCTGCCTGGCACAGTAAGGGTGCCTGAGCCAAGAACCTGGTGCCGAGGGGGTTCCAGGGAACAGCGTCGGCGCCCCGTTAGTCCTTCGGGCGGTCGGGGGGCCTGAACCAACCAGGGGTGTGCCTCATCGCTCCGCCCTGACAGGGGGGGGCGGGAGTATAACAAATTAAAATGGTAATTTAATGCACCGTCAGAGCATCGTCTCGCCGTGCAAGATGGCTCCTTAGGCATGCGGGTCAGCGAGGGGCTGCCGCATTGGATCGCCTGTAAGATGACCCACCTTATCAGCTACCTGTTGTACGTAATAAAACTGCAGCACTGCCTTCCCACAAATATGTCTCATGAGTTTCCTTGGTATATAAGTGTTAATGTGCGCAGTGCGGAGCGAGCGCTGGCGGTGTGGGCACTATGCCGCTGACCGCGCGACACGCAGGGGAGCATGGGCGGGACAGCGCCTTAGTCCCACACGACGGGCGAGCGGAGCCCGTAGCGCGTCACCCCCCTGAGTCGCCCTCCCCGCCAGCTGCCAATAGGGAGGGCTCTCCTGGGGATGGGGGCGTTCCCTTGTGTATAAAGCGGGCCCAGCAACTTTGCTCGGCCTCTCCTTCCCGAGCCTGGTTCCCTAGGCTCTGCGCTGATCCCACCCTGAACCCTGACCCAGCTGCAGAGCGGCGGGCGAAAGATGTGAATCTTTTAATGGTCATGTTTTGTGCTGCAGGTGGAGTCACAGGGCGATCTGGAAGCAGATGGACAGTAGGGGTACCTCTGCGGCAGAAGGATACAGTCTAAATACCTCTGCCTGGCACAGTAAGGGTGCCTGAGCCAAGAACCTGGTGCCGAGGGGGTTCCAGGAAACAGCGTCGGCGCCCCGTTAGTCCTTCGGGCGGTCGGGGGGCCTGAACCGACCGGGGGTGTGCCTCATCGCTCCGCCCTGACAGGGGGGGCGGGAGTATAACGAAATAAAATGGTAATTTAATGCTCAGTCAGAGCATCGTCTCGCCGTGCAAGATGGCTCCTTAGGCATGCGGGTCAGCGAGGGGCTGCCGCATTGGATCGCCTGTAAGATGACCCACCTTATCAGCTACCTGTTGTACGTAATAAAACTGCAGCACTGCCTTCCCACAAATATGTCTCATGAGTTTCCTTGGTATATAAGTGTTAATGTGCGCAGTGCGGAGCGAGCGCTGGCGGTGTGGGCACTATGTAAAGTACGGCTACTGGCACCACAGTGCACCCCTGTTAGGTGTGCGCAATAGATGTACCGTCGCCTTACTGGTACCCCATATTTATATTTGAAACTAGAGTTGTGCAGTGGACAACAGGTGATTAATCAAGGAAATGGCCAGCCGTGCTGTTTGTGAGGTAGAAAGTAGATACCGGCAGCAGTGCGTATACAAAATGTAAAACGAAAACACACAAAAAACACAAGTTTTCTTTTCAAACGCACATTAAAATGTTCATGTAAGTACTTAGTCAGATATGTTAGTGTCAGGGACTCCCTTCTTATAACCAGCAGTCACATCACAACTACATATTGATTTCTGAAAATTTGTGGGCACTTCATGGCACATAGCGCAGCTTCAAGGCGCATCACTTTAATAATGACTATCTGCATTTTGAATGCTGCTTTGCTACAAACAGAAAACCTTGCTCGTCGCTCACTGCTCATCTTCCATTCGATGTGCTGCTGCTTCTGTCTGTTCGTGTCAAGCAAGGATAGAGGCAATGTAGACGCTGGTGTCCTGGAGTAGGTGCGGCTCTATGTCATAAAGGAGACACACACAGCCAATCACACAAGAACGGAGAGGTTGATATTGTACCTGTACAAATGTGGCTCTGCTACAAAGGGGTTTCCCAGGTTCTTGAGGGGTTAAACAGAATTGGTATGTGTCTACACTACCGTACACCAGCTGTTGGTGTTTTCTTTTTTTACATGCTGTTGAACTTTTAGCAAAGTGGCTATGATGCTTGTACACACTGCCGTTTTCAAACGGCTGGCACAAACTGGTTGGTGAGGGGGGACAGACACAAGGGCGGGGAGTGAGATGAAGCAGCAAGGAGGCTTGAGATAAAGCCAGGATTTTTTTAAACGGCCATACAGAATGCTGCTAGTGAGCTAGAATGAGTAGGGTGGGGTGGGGGAGCAAGGGAAATGGAACAAAGAAAAAAAAGTGCCACAGACACGAAATGTATAAACACAAGTGGAAGCTTACAAGTCCTGTGGTAATACGCAATGGAAGTTAACTTTTGAGAACAAGGTGGGGCATCCAACAACCATTAGCCACTTAGAGGCTGCGATTTTTTAATGACACTGACAAAAGCCAATCCACAGCAGGGGCCAAGCTCTAAACCCATAGATTGAATACAGCATGTCTCTCCAGGCAGCGCATCTGCGCTGCCTAGGCATGACCTAAAAAAGTACTATGAAGCATCAGTGCACTTTATTTTCCTCTTTTCCCACATCCTCCAGTGTCGGTGTTGACCACCCACCATTATTGTTGCCTCTTTCTGCCCTATTTTGCACCAGCAATAAAAAAAAAGAGTTATGACGAGGCCATCGCTGCTCCATGCTGCATCATAGCGCTTATCTTTTAAACTTTCAGCCATGCTGCACAGCTACCTTGCTATATAACGTGGCTAAAAATCTGTTGCTAAAGCTAATAGCTATTGTCTTTTACACAAGCCCTATTGGCTTTGCTAATGCTTGTTCAACAAATTTGTCCCTTTTCCACTCTCTTTCTGAGGCTTTATCCACTACTTCCATGTTCAGAAGTTTGTCCCTTCTACTTGTGCAAATAGAGCCAGTTGACACTTTGAGGCTGGATATTACTTTCAAAGTGCCAACCTTCTATAGTTCAGCTTGCTTTACCGGTTCTGAAACATCAGTGCTATTAACCTTCTAATTGGATGAAATTAATTAACTTAATAAAATTAAGAATATTGCCTACTAATGTAAAGTGTAATATATATATATTTATATATATGTGTGTATTTATATTAATTTTACAGATTGGCGGTAGCCACTCTGTAGTTATAGCTAGGATTCTGAGAAATTGGAATTCCTCTGATTTTTGATTGGTAATAACTTTTCCACCGTTTGACAAATCTCCACAAAACTTCAGAATTATTCCTTTTTCTACATTGGCCGATGATGCAGAGACCTATTCCTTTTTTGACCATGGTTGATGATACAAAGTTTGGTAGTGATTATTTAAGGGGTGCAAAGAAAAAGGGGAGATCCTAAAACACATTTTTCCACCAATGCATTTTCCATAGACATTTTAGTCAGACGTAGCTGCAAAATGGTTGAATGGATTTTCATGAAATAAAGCAGGAATATAGATTATAGTGTGGAAAGGGTCCTTATTCTTCTTTGATCTAAATTGATTGAGTAGTATTTAAATGATATACATGACAAAAATGTAGTGATATATTGGGCCGTGGTATTCCACGGTGCCTTCACATTATACCACGGTACCTGGTGATGACCATGCACAGTCTCCACATGAATGATGTAATTTCAGATGTCATGAGTGTTCTTATGTATGCAATGATTAAACAAGTGATGTAATAGGGTATAATCTGTGCATGTGGAAGGTGCAGTTATAGTTAATATAGTGTGGCACACTGTGTACGGAAGTCAGCGAGATATAGTACGTTTTTGGTGGGCGCAAACTATACCTTAAAGTTATAGTTTTAATGTCTGTATAGTTTACTTTTGTTTAGTCCTCATGCAATGCAACTTGTGGTATGTAAAGCAATCTGGTACCCGATTCGGGTCAAGTTTGCGCCATATAAAATTCTGTAAAAATACTATAACTAATCTTTAACCTTTGTTTTTTCTGTGTGTGTGTGTGTGTGTGTGTGTGTGTGTGCGTGCGTGTGTATATATATATATATATATATGTATATATATATTTTTTTAAAGTTTGACGAATATACAGCCTTTGTGGCAGTAAAAATATATCTTTTGTGTAGAAGTAGTCCCTTCTTGCTTAAACTATGTCTTTGTATGTGTTTCCATTTCTTTGAAACACCTTGTGATTGAGGATAAGGTAGATGAAATTTGTGGGGAAAATGCATTTTATTTGGAAAAGTTATAAAATCAGAATTTAACCCATAATTTCTGTACTGTACACAGTTGTTTTTTGTCTGCTTTGTTTTTTTCTCCTTTTAAGTGTTTTTTTTTATTGATCTTAGGTGGAATTGTTATAGATTAATAATGTTACTGTATGTTATAGGTACAAAAACAGAATCTTCCTCGAGTGAATTTAAAAAAAAGAATAGTATAAAAAGTCTTCAATGGGCAATGCTTACTGCCCGTGAAACACCGTCATTCCCTTCAGTTTTATTTAGTGAACAGTTCTTTCTTCTGCTTTTTTATGCTCGTCTAGGTTGTGACAGCTGTTGCTATCCTATTCATGTGACTCAGGCTTATATTAGCTTTACCCATAAGAATATAATTACATCAGCCCACCAGTGGTGAAGCATATCAGAAGATGTTCTCCAAAATTGATGACGTTTCTGCCTAGCTCACTGGCCTCTATTTTTAAATCATGCGTTGAACAGATTTTATTGTGATTTTTAGGACTTCTGATTCACTTGCAAGTTTACATTTGGCTGTCATTTGCCGGTGTTGGCTTTTGTTCCTGTTACTCATAGTTGGAAGCAGAAGTCGACTGTGAACATTGAGCTTGTTTTAAACCCAATGACGATTTTTTTTCCTTGTCTTCGTGACAGAGTGACAACTGCTTCATTTCTTCCACGGCGAAGTTACATTTCGAGGGGGAGATGTTGCGAACACATGAAAAAAACAGTTAGTGATCAGAATAGGGTTTTATCGTCTGAGAATTAAAGGGATGATATATATATATATATATTACCTACTGGCGGTCGCCAGTAGGTATATATAGTTAGGATTTTTTCTCTATGGGATTTTTGAAAATTCTATGTCTAATAACTTTGGCGTTTGTGGACGGAATTGGCTGAAATTTTCAGGAAAATGGCACATTTTGTTTCTGAGCAGCCCATGAAAATTTGGGGGGGGGTTCGTCAAGGGGGGGCCGAGAAAAAAGGGGGGTCCCAAAACGTGTTTTTAACATTGTGTTTTCCATAGGGCGGTTGGCCTCACTTTTAGCCCGAACGGCTGAATGGATTTGCACGAAACTTGGCAAAATTGTAGGGACTGGTAGCCCGATGTGCCTTTTGTAGGTCTCAATATATGTGCTCCAGTGGATTTTGAGAAATTAACGTTTAAAAAAGGATATATATCTGTAACAGCGGACCGGGCAGCGCTCCAGTACGCGTACTTTACGCGCAACGGAGCTTTGTGAAGCGAAGCTGATTGGTTCTCCGGCGTCTGTAAACATTCCAAACAGTCCGTAGCGGCCGCCATCTTGTCTCTCGGTAGGATCGAGAGACAAGAGGAGGCCAAAGCGAAGGGGCAAATGACCATAAGGGGGAATAGTAGATCCTCGCTGACCCCCTACGTTTGATGTGGAGGTTTTAAAAGGGCCCCGCGGGGCAAAAAAAAAAAAAAATAATAATAATCGAACGGCTGAATGGATTTGCACGAAACTTGGCAAAATATTAGGGACTGGTAGCCCGATGTGCCTTTGCTAGGTCTCAATATATGTGCTCCAGTGGATTTTGAGAAATTAACGTTCAAAAAAAGATATATATCTGTAACAGCGCTCCGCTTCGCGTACTTTTCGCGTTACGGAGCTTTGCGAAGCTGATTGGTTCTCCGGCGTCTGTCAACATTCCAAACAGTCCGTAGCGGCCGCCATCTTGTCTCTCGGTAGGATTGAGAGACAAGAGGAGGCCAAAGCGAAGGGGGAAATGACCATAAGGGGGCATAGTAGATCCTTCCTGACCTCTTAGGTTTGATGTACCATTTTGCCAAGTTTGGTGTAATTCCGTTCAGCCATTCAGGCTGTAGACGTATGTAAATGTCCTATGGAAAATTGCATGGGGAAAACACATTTGAAAGTGTTGAAATTTAGAACCAATTAAAATGTTAGTTTGGTTTTGTATTTGTGTGTGATGAAAGTTAATTGGTTATGTATATATGTCAAATGAGAGGAAACCACAGCCATTTTGTGATACTACTGTCTGAGGTACATTTGTGAGGAATTTTTGGTGGTGAATTTCTGGTGTTTGATTTACACAGTACTAACACTTCTCCTACTTTTAAAAAGGTGAGTTGTTAATTTGTAAGGGGAACTATGTTGTACACTTGAAGATAATTTGAAAAATGTTTTCTGTTATTTATTTGCAGTCCTTCTGTTATACTAAATACTTGATAAAGTTAGTTTTATATTATGTATTACTAAAAACGATAAATGAAAGTGATTATTTTTTTCTGCAATTTACAGCAAGCAATTTCAAAATAAAATGGCTCACAATGAAGAGACCGTGGCAATTTCTTTTGAATTGTCCACTACATTAATTGAAATTGAGAGCACCAATAATGAAATATTGTCACAAGGAGGAGATGACTTGTATGATTCCATTAGATTGATTGAAATGGACAGCACCAATAATGAAATATTGTCACAAGGAGATGACTTGAATGATTCCACTACATTGATTGAAATTGAGAGCACCAATAATGAAATATTGTCACAAGGAGGAGATGACTTGTATGATTCCATTAGATTGATTGAAATGGACAGCACCAATAATGAAATATTGTCACAAGGAGGAGATGACTTGAATGATTCCACTACATTGATTAAAATTGAGAGCACCAATAATGAAATATTGTCACGAGGAGATGACTTGAATGATTCCACTACATTGATTGAAATTGACAGCACCAATAATGAAATATTGTCACAAGGAGGAGATGACTTGAATGATTTTTTTGATCAATCTGTTGATGGCGAATTTATCGAATGTTTGGAGACCATAGAGTTAGAAGAATCATCATTGCAGACTTTTCATGAGGAAATTGCTGATGAGGACATGTTACTAGTTCTTTCAAATTTAGAAAATTCTGAAGAATAAATTTATATTTAGAAATCAAAAATTGTTTGAGACATTATTCATTTTTATTTTTAATTTATGAGGTTGTAGCGAAGTGATTGTAGTATAAAATGAGACTTATAGTATAGAGTGCAACATTTTTATGTTACATGGTAAGTTTACTCATATTTACTTCCCTTCTGCCACTATATTATCTCCAATATGTATTTGACATCTCTTCTTCATCTCCGGCCTCCTTTCTCTCACTGTGTGCCTCCGATGCATCTTATCGCTGCTATTTTGTGTAATTACAGAAGAGAGTAAAATAAAATAGTTCGGAACGTGAAAAGGGGGCAAAGTAGAGTACTCCTCACCCCCTAGGCGGTCCTAAAAGGATCAGTTTCTGCTTTCCTGAGAGATTATGGTATGAGTTCCATATACCACAATAACTTGCATTACAACATGCAAGATATCTATCTCCTATTACCAACTTTTGGAGATATTCGCGCTAAGCGCGAATATCTCCAAAAAGTAACACCTGCCCTGAGCAGTTCTTAGCCATGTTATCCAATGGGAGGTGGATAACATGGCTAAGAGCATTAGCTCGGTAATGCATGAATATCGCTGAGTTTTTAGCGATATTCATGCATTGCGGTCGTTTATTATCGCATTTGCGATAAACCTTGATAATAGCAAGGTTTATCTTCGATAATTTCTGACGATGCTTAGCGGTAAAAAATTCGTTGGTAAGCATCGTTAGCGATAAATATCGCTTAACTTTGGTAATATGCCCAAACGTCTGTTAACGTTCGATTCGAAGGAAATGAGGAAGTGTTGAAAAACATTGTCTGCGCCATCTTGCCTTTTTTGAAATGCCACACTTTTGTCGTGCACGGCAGCCATTTTAGATGCCTTGACCAGACCCACTCTCTGCACGCTGTCGATTCGTAGCATGGCTCCTCACCCTCGCAAGCATCTTCCCCAGGCACTGGTCACCCCCGCTCTCTGTCTTATGCATGGGCAATAAACCTCCCCCCATCTGCGCTGCTCTTCCCTGAGAATCACACTCTGTGCCCGCCCGACACCTCCCTTTCGCCCTATTCACTACCGCACCCTCTGACACTCCTCTTCCTCTGTGTCCGATTGTCCAGGCTATCACCTAGCCCTGCAGATGTAGTTTATGGCCCCAGCTGTAAAGAATCACCCCTCTTCAAAGGAGTTATAGTAGATCAAGGCCCACACCCGATGAGATCCGTCACACCACACGTGTTCCTACTATCTGAAAACCATCCTGTATTGTGATTGGGGAGGGGACCGAGCCTGAAGCGGAAGATTCCAGGAATGACTCTTTGTACATCAAAGTTTTTACAATTATGTGTCACATTAAAAATATATAGCACTCCAACAAAGTAGTAGGAATATAAAACTTTAATAACATATAAATATATACAACAAAACAAAAACAGTAAAAACATTTAAACAACGAAGAGACCGTGGCAATTTCTTTTGAATTATCCAATAGATTTATTGAAATTGACAGCAACAATAATGAAATATTCTTGTCAGTAGCGGTCTGTTGTGCGAATAGTTCCAAGGCAGCAGAACGCGCTGAAATCTAGATGGCACGAAAGTGATGTCTAGTAAGTTGCCGCCCAGCAAATAACGGCGTGGGGCGCCGCGGGGGTGAGTGAGTCCAGTAGGCACCACAGCTATTCTTACCGGCATTGCAGAATTACTGCTGGGGACAATGCCTGTGCTGTAGCAGGGTCACAGCAGAAACAAAAAGGATTCTGTTGAAGATGTTGTTGGTTTTAAATTTGAAAACAGTTCTGGTGTCAACTGCTATGCTAATGTAGTGGTTAATGTTTTGTTTTCTCTAGAAAATGTAAAAGAGGGGGAGGCAGTCCAAAGTTCCGTTAAAAGGGCAAAGGAAAGGATCGGTGGTTTGAACTATCAGTCAAAAAGGGGAGGGGGTGCAACAATTTTTCCTACCGGGTCACACTGTGCTTTCACCGGAACTGAGGTCTGCAGGATTCTAGTAATTCAAAGTGAGGCTGGCGCCAGCATGGGAGCGCCGACGTCCCGCGGATACAGTTTCGTCACTCCACGGGCGATCATGGCAGTCATTCCCCATCGGGGGTCGGAGACTCCCGCGGCTCCTCTAGAATCTTCAAGGTCGTGGAGGAGTACGGTGGTGGAGTCAACCAGTGACCGGGCCATTTCTTTATGCTGGGCCCGCTCTTGCCAGGTCGACCGCCATTTTGAGAGTTCGGTAGCTACTGGCGATCGCGGGGTCAAATGAGCGGACGGGCTCCACCCTGCCGGGCGAGACGTTGCAGCATGGCCACAGTGGAAGAACCCTTTTCCGGGCGCCTGGAGCGCTGAGGGTGCAGCTGGGAAGCCTCCACCTGGGGAGGCGGGAGAGGCCTGTTCGCACCGTCTCTCCCTCCCAGTGCACCCCACGGCGTCTCGCTTGAGATTTGTTATGGCCGGACCAGGCGATGAGGACGAGGGGGGGGGGGGGTCGGAGGCATGTGCAAGACATCCCCCCCCAGTGTTGTCGCAGCCATTATTCATGAAAGAAGAAGTGTCCCGTCCGTCTTCGGGCCGGGCTTCCGGTAGATGTCGGCCGGACGCCCCTGGCTCTGGCCCCA